>NC_062278.1:153643098-153946129 GCF_902655055.1 Lutra lutra
CATGGTTTCAAGATTTTAATGATTCTACCACTTTTACTTATTTTTTATTTATGTGTCATGTAAACCCAATACCATCAACAACTATTGGGAAAATAAGTGGAATTGGGTAACAAATAGTATATATGGTAGATTACATCTGACCACCAGTTCTTGGCAGAATCTCTCATCAACAGTTGGAGTCTATAGCCCTACCCTGATCCTTTACAGCAAGTCTTTGTGGCTTCTACTTATTATGCTCTTCTTGAAATCCTGAGGCTACCATGTAGGGAAGGAGCTTAGGATGAAAGACCAAAGGAAAGAGACTCAGTCATCCTTGGCTATCCCAGCTGAAGCCAAATACCAAAAATGAGAAAGTCACCATGATGCTAAAGAGATAGACACCTTGAAAGAAATGGATCATAGCATCTTGGAATTTGTAACAGTGAGGAAATGAAAAGCTGGGCATAATCAAATGCAGAAAAGAACCTCCAGAAAGAATATGTTAAAAATATGTTTATCATTGGGGCGCCTGGGTGGCTCAGTGGGTTAAGCCTCTGCCTTCGGCTCAGGTCATGATCTCAGCGTCCTGGGAACGAGGCCCTCATCAGGTTCTCTGCTCAGTGGGGAGCCTGCTTCCCCCTCTCTTTCTGCTTGCCTCTCTTCCTACTTGTGATCTCTCTCTCTGTCAAATAAATAAATAAAATCTTGAAAAAATATACGTGTTATCATCAAAAGGTCAAGCCCATGATGGAATACAACCCAGAAAGGAATTGAATATTTACAAAAGAAAACTGATAATATGAACTGTGAATGACCTTGAAAAGGAAGAAAGAGGAAGAAATATTAAGTAATTACCAGTATGGCTATATGGAAAATTCTCTGATTCATTCATTCATTCATACATACAAACCAACAAACATGAAATATGGCCACGTGAGAAGTGCCATCGTGTCCTAATGAGATCTTATTTTTAAAAGCACAAACTAAACATGGAAGAACTCATATTTCTGAAAAGAATATTCAAAATATATTTTAAAAGAGGGCAGCGATGTACCAGAATATTTACAGAAACACTCAGAATAAGCTAAGACACTCAAAATAAGTGGTATCTAAGATTATGTTATAGGGCAATGGCAATGGAAATAAGAAACAAAAAGCAATATTGCTTGGGGCAGATGGTATAATGCTGTTTGACAGATGCTACTGGGAAAATCATAGTGCTTCAACATCTTTTTTTCTTTCGTCTTCTCCATTGAAGAAACTATTTTCCAGTTAAAATAAAAAACTGGAATCCATGACAGGAGGTAAAATGAGTTAAAACAAAAAGGGACACAGGTGCTTTTTACTGACTTCCAGGTGCCTGCCTGGGACAAGTCATATCCGAGCCCCCACAAAAGCTGCAAATGTGATCTGGAATCGTTGTCAATAGTCTCCAAGGACAGACGCTGAGAGCTCTGAGTCAGATCAGTGGTATTCCACTTTTTCAATGAGAGAAAAGAGAAAGGTAGATTTTGTTTAACTATAAAGCCTAAAATCAATGCCTAATAAAAGTCTAGAAAGACAGTTAATGAAACAGGTGGTTGATGGGCTCATGGGAAAAGAGCTGATTCTGAGGAGTTAGAAATCACTACCTAAATTGCATGGCATTATAGATAGCTAAGGGTTTTTGCTTCTTTGATAGTACATCTCTTTTAGTTCTCATGTCACCTGAGTGAGGCACATGATATCACTGCCATGACACAGAGGCAGACACTGAGGTTCCTAAAATTGAGTATGCTATGTCCAAAAACCCTGCAGTTAAGTGACCGAGCTACAATGCCAAATCAATTCACACCAAACCAACCTTATTTAAAAACCTTAATTAAAAAGCCTGCTTGGTCCCATTTAATGCTTCTTGCTGTGAATTCTAACTTGTCTGATGTTAACATCAACACACCAACTTGCTTGTCTAGACTGTACCAGTGTGTGTGTGTGTATGTGTGTGTTCTATTGCAGAGTAACAAATCACCACAAACTGGGTGGCAATACGACTTTGCTGCTCCATGTAGCATCTTTCCATTTCCACGGATTAGGGGCTTCCAGGTGTTTTAGCTCGGGCCTCTGCTCAGCTTCTGTTAAGGCTGAAATGAGGGTGTTGTTAGCTTCTACTTCATCTGGGGGGAATGCTACTGACAAGTGAAAGATCCTTCCCCAAGCTCCCTCAGGTTGTTGGCAGATTTTTCCCCTTACAGTTGAAGGACTGAGGTCCCTGTTGTCTTCAAGCTGTGACTTCCCTCTGAGAGGCTGCTCTCAGGGCCTTGCCATGTGGCCTGTGCCATCCCAGTGATGGGGAACCTCCCTTGGGTGACATTTATAATCTCTCCGATTTTCCCTTCTGTTATCATCTGGAGGAAAAGCTCTGCTTTTAAAAGGCTCATGGGATTAGATCAAGCCCCTCAGGATAACTCCCTTTCCTTATAGTCAGCTGTACCAGATCACATGACACAATCGCCGTGTGGGGGGGTGGTTCGGATGGTGTGGACCTTGAGGATCATCTTAAAATTCTGCCAATCACTGTATTTATTGCTTTATGCTTATCTTTCCTACATTACTTTGTTTTAATGGGTCTCTGGCAATAGTACTGACTGCTTTTTTATTAAATTTGAGGGTTTTTATTTTTCGGTAAATAACTTTAACAAATTTGCATTGATTGAGAGACTATACTTGATCTTCCTGTGTCATTTTATCTTGTGCTTTCTTGTTGTCCCCTTGCCCTCCTACCAGCTCCTGTATCTTTTCCTGCAAGGATCAAAGCTTCCTTTGATCTTTCTTCTCTTTCTCTGGTCATCCAAAATTCATATGTGGTCTCTTAAGTTTTTTAAGCAATAACCTGCATAGTCTTAAACTATTTAATCCTATTTTCTCTATCATCATAAAGAATAAAACAGTACCAAAGACATGTCTATGTAATTTTCCTCCTTCTTCCGATCTTCACCCATCACCACATAAAAGAATCACAACCTTATTATTCAGATTAGATTATTAATGCTTTTTATAAACGTCTCTTAATAATTACCTTTGATGTCATGTTAAGTTATACAATCATAAGAACAATCATTTAACACTAACTCAAATTTTTTAAGTTTAGTTACTCATCATTTGTTTTAATATTTTGTTTTTCCTTGCTATGAGTCTCTCTTTTAATTAACCCCTTAACTGACTGGACAATTTTAGTAATTCTGAGTTCTTTAATGTCTGAGACATTCTTTGGGTGGAGGACTAGAAGCTACTCCCTTGTTTCTGGCTTGTCTATTATTTTGACAGGCCTTTGGAATGAAGTTAAATGCACAGGTATAATTGTGATTTCTTAGGCCAAAAATATATTCTTAAGGTAAACAGAAAAACCCACGAAAACAGCCAGGCATCCCTGACTAGCTGCAGACCTTATGCAACTTCTTTAATGGGGCCCAACCAAATCTTAGAGACTCTTCTAGATGTACCAGTCAACACTTTATAAAACTAATAAAAATATTACTATTTTATCAACTCACTATCCTGTAAGAACAGAAGAATTAAGTTCCAGCAAAACATTAATGAATCTACTTATATGTGTATGAAGATTCAGGGTCACACAGTGATGGACAATAAACATAAAAATGAATTATCTCTCCACAAGAAATATAGTCAGTGGTACTGTAGCAGTGTTTTATGGTGACAGATATGGCGAGCACAGCATAGCATATAAACTTATTAAATTACTATGTTATACACTGGAACTATTGTTAACATCGTGTGTCAACTATACTCAAATACAAAAAAAAATTTTAAAGGAGAAAAATAAATATTTCTCTCAGTGCCCTGTCTAGAAGGAAAAGTAGAAACTCATGAACAATACTTCTTTCAAGTATGCATGCGATTGTATTATTTTAAAACTTAGGGAAACGGAAATAAACTTCTGATGAACCCTTAACATTCATCCAACAATAGCACATGAACAATTAACACACTTCTGAATGTTTTTAGGCTTCATTTACAATTGTTTTACAGTGACATGGTTTAAAATTTAGACGGTATAGAAAAGTTTACAATGAAAGGTCTCCTCCTTAATTCTGCCTTTACCTATCCAATTCCCACCCACCACAGTCAAGCTGTGTGTTTCCCAGGTATCCCTCCAGAGATATTTCACACATAAATAGACTCTCTCGCCTCCCTCCCCCACCCTTTCCTGCTCCTTGTCTCTGTCTTTCTCTGTATTCCTTAAGAATTTTTTGTTAATTTTTTATAAAATTGTATCATTCCATTGCCCTGAAACTAATTTTTTACTTAACATAACTTGGAGATCTTTGTATGTCAGTGTAGATACAGTGCTTCCTCCCTCATTCTTTTTTTATTTATCTTTTAAAGATTTTATTTATTTATTTGAGAGAGAGAGAGATTGAGAGAGAGCATGAGAGGGGAGAAGGTCAGAGGGAGAAGTAGACTCCCTGCGGAGCTTGGAGCCCAATGTGGGACACGATCCTGGTACTCTGGGATCATGACCTGAGCTGAAGGCAGTGGCTTAACCAGCTGAGCCACCCAGGTGCCCTCCCTCATTCTTTTTGATAACAGTGTAACATTCCATTGTCCAGATATGCCATCATTTATTTTCCCAATAACTCAGTGGTATGTACTTTTAAAAATTTTACAGCTATAATCTCAAATATGCCATTTCAAATGTGGGAAGTATATTTGCAGGATAGTTCTTAGAGATGATGAAATCACTAGGATATAGGCCACCCATGTTGCAAATTTGATAATTATACCCACATTGTTCTCCATAAAGCAAATAACAATTTATACTCTCATCTAGTAATCTACAAGCCTACTGTAGTATGATTTTTTTTTTAAGATTTTATTTATTTGACAGAGAGAGAGCGAGAGAGGGAACACATGCAGGGGAAGTGGGAGAGGGAGAAGCAGGCTCCCTGTTGAGCAGAGCAGGGGGTGGGGAGAGGGGATCCCAATTCGGGGCCCTATCCCAGGACCCTGGGATCATGACCTGAGCCAAAGGTAGACACTTTCCCGACTGAGCCACCCAGGCACCTCTGTAGCATGATTTTTAATAGCTCTAATGCATACTACGTGGAATTTTCAAATTTCTGTCCACAATTTTTGTTGTTGTTGTTCGGTTTTTATGTGACTGTTTAGGATGGGAGTGTGAATACTCAGGTGGGCCCTGGTTTGTGCTCCAAACATCCTGGTTCCTCTCTTTCTCTTCTCCGTACAACACATGGATAACACAAAACATACTATTGCTGTAAAGCTTCACAGATTTAGGGCATATTGAAATGTCAGAGTCCAGAGTCCATTAAACTTGAGTATCTCTACAAAGCCCATCTAAATGCTGAACTGCAACATAAAGGCAGCAGAGTGCTGGTGAATTCTTGGTCCTATGAATCACTGTCTAATGAGAACTGATTCAACGGGCTCCAAGAGACCTTATCTTATTGCTAATAAAAGAAATCCCATCCAGTACTATCCTACACTGCCTAGATATTAAGTAAGGCTTATGATGATTAAGCACGAGAAAAGTTAATTAAAAGGTAATTCCAGGGGAATGTACTGACCTCACAGGGCAGTGGTCTTCTACTGGATTACTTAAGGAGGCGATGACAGGTGTCAAACTTGAAGCACTAGGCAGAGGCACCACAACACACAATTCTGCTGCCTCAAGCCCACCCCAGTGCAGTCCTCGTCTACTGAGAGCTTTCTCCCAATACTGAGGGGACGCTCATTTATTCTTCACCTTCAGGACCTGCTCCTTAAATGGGACCTCTGCCTGGCAAAAAGCACAGGAAACAATGGCAAGGTGTTTGCTACTTATTTTTTCTCACTGGATGGGACTGCCATAAAACATTAAACCAAAGGGTAGGGTTTATAAAAATGTAGAACAAATGAGAATGTTATCATAAATTGTGGTCAATCATCAAAGCAGTTATGCCCAAAAGTTTAATGAGCCATAGCTCATCCAAATCAGGGATAGAAAATTTTGAGAGCATTAAGATTGCTTCACTTCCCTAAACATAGTCCCAGTCACGGGTGTCTGATCAGATGGACCTACAGAGGTCAAGGATCAAGGTCATCAGGAAAGAGTGCTCATATGGACACTCCATCCTCATGTCCATAGCCAGAGTATTGTTTCAGAGCAAACAAGTATTTCATTTAATTTTTTAAAAATTATTTGTCTTTGTTGATTTTAATATATCTAAAACACAAGGGAAGTTTGTTAATTCCTATATTTATAAAACCCAAAAATCTAACATGCCAGACCTAACTGCTCAAAACTAGGAGAGGGTTTTTGGCAGGGTTCATATAATAGAATTTTTATTCTGGCACAAAGTCTCAAGAGCTGATTGTTTCTTAGAAGTTGAGTGGTCCTTTCTGCCCTCCATGCCTGACACTTGGGATCAAAGGAAACTCCAGTGACATGGCTCTCTTTTGTTATTCTGACCTGCCATTTCCTATTTAACAGCCATTTCTTATTCTGAATGCATAGAGAGGTACTAAGTCCACAGGGCTGCTAATATTGCTATGTCGTAGGTGGAACTGAGCTCTGTCTATTTGCTTAATTAACAATAAAAAGAGTTCCTTGCCAAACAGCACTTGCCATAAAGATCTCAACACAAGGCATATTCCCTTGGATGCTATCCATAAGTTTCAGAAGGAGCAAACATGAAACATTTCACCAGTGAGCAAAAAATGGGTAGGTGGCTGGCACAACCCTCTGGAAACCAACTCAGTGGTATGTCCCATAGCCTGGAAAAGTTTCATTTCACACATCTAAGCCAGTCATTCTGTTTTCAGGAATGGATTTTAAGGAAAAAAGATTGGAATAGATGACAAAATTTCATGATATACAAGGATGTTCACTGCAGCATTATTTATATCATAAAAATCATAAATATCCCAAATATCCAATACTCAAAGAATGGTTAAATAGATTAAGAAGCATGCATGTGATATGATATGATGTGATGTAAAATGATACTACAGTATCATAGGACATAGTCATATCTGATGACATAGGATACTGCTTAATACACTATTAAGATGGGAAAACATATAGAATGACATCTTGCTTTTTAAAAATCTTTTACTGTATATACCCATGCACAAACTTGTGCATATATGAAGGCATGTATGTGTATAAACTTGCACAGACTTTTTAAAAGACCATATTTTCCCCCTAACAGCATTTTTCACACTAAACTGACAGAGGACTTTTCGATTTTGCTCTCTCTACTCCCTCCTTTGCTTCTGGCATACCCTCCTAAACACACACACACACACACACACACACACACACACACACACACACACAGTGACAGCCAGGTAGACGGTAAATTATGTGGGGGCAGGATCTTGTCTGTCCTGCTTAAACTTTTCCCCAGAATACAGCAATGCATACCATGTAGCTCAAGAGTACCCAAAATGCTGAACAGATATCTAGAAGGCAATTTACCACTGTTTTTAGAGTATTTCTAAAGTGTGCGATTAGGCATAATTTTTACTTTTTTAATGTTTCTATGTTCTTTTCCCAATTTCCTAGTTTTGTACATGTTTATAGTTTTGTCCCATGTTTATAATCAGAAAGCATTTTTAAACCAATAAATTTTAAAAGATATATTAAAAGATTATATTTATTTGTTGTCTAATACATTTCTATTCCTTTGGTTTACTAAACACATACGTGCACAAAATGAATGATGTCTCACTATCTATCCAAGTAAAATAAAGCATATGAGCATTAAAAAGAAATCATTAAAGAATAAAGAATTCATTTTCTTTCTGTTACGACAAGTAAAGAAATGAGGACCAATAATCCATACATCTGATTGAAAATAAAACAGACATTGAAAAGATAACAAAGCCAAGAACACATTCTCATTGTTGGCAAAAAAATCTAATACAACATTCAAAATTCTTTCACTGTATTATCTACTTAGGGAGAGCTGTGGTTTGAACAATACAATTCAATGTTCCTTTGAAAAATGGATAACAGCAATATCTTTCCACCACACTGCCTTTTCCATCATAGTGTCCTTACCCACCTTGGAAAGGAGACTTATAAGTTTCAAACTCTACCTAAGACCTTATGACTCTTTTAACTTAAACACACGTTCATCATAAAAAATTCTATAAATACAATCAAGTATAAAGGAAAAACAATTCTTTTTTTTTTTTTTCAGCATAACAGTATTCATTATTTTTGCACCACACCCAGTGCTCCATGCAATCTGTGCCCTCTACAATACCCACCACCTGGTGCCCCCAACCTCCCACCCCCAACCCCTTCAAAATTCTCAGATCGTTTTTCAGAGTCCATAGTCTCTCATGGTTCACCTCCCCTTCCAATTTCCCTCAACTCCCTTCTCCTCTCCATCTCCCCTTGTCCTCCATGCTATTTGTTATGCTCCACAAATAAGTGAAACCATATGATAATTGACTCTCTCTGCTTGACTTATTTCACTCAGCATAATCTCAGGAAAAACAATTCTTAACACCATCACCAAAAAAAAAGGCAAAAAACCCACAAAACAATGACATTATTCTGTGTATTTCCATGCAGATCTGTATATGTATGACTCACCTATATGAAAACACACACACACACACAATGTGCACTTAAGCATATATATTTTATTGACTAATATCTATCTACTATTATACCCATATTATACATATTTTACTTACCAGTTCCTTAGCATACCTATCTATCTTAAAAAGAGGGAAACTAATACTATAAACAGATGGATAAAAAATATACGCATATACAGTGTGTATACTAGAATTTGAGTAACGTCTATATGCACGAACACAGATGCATACGCACATCCATTGATACATCTATACTATCCACACACAGAGATTATAATATCCTCAATTCTACTTCTGGAATAGGTCCTGTTTTATTAATATAGAGTCATGTCCTCATTGGAATACTCACTGCTGTTACTCATTTCAATGTCTTAACTTACCATTAATCATTACATGATGTTTCTGTGATTTTTAAATATAATGATTCCAGAGCATCAAGTGATTACAATTCTAAGTTATTTTCCCCAAATATTAGCAGCAAAAACATGAAATGAAAAATGTCTTTCCAGGATTATAAATTTGAAATTTTTTCTTTACAAAACAAATGTAAGCAATTTGCAAAAGTTCCATGAAATACAAAAGAAACTATAAACCCAGGCACTATCCGATCAACCTAAAGCAATCACTATTGGTTTAAAGACATGTTGAGGTACACCTGTGTGTTTTATTAGATATAATTTCAACAGTCATAACATCTTAGATCTTGCTTTTCTTTTCTTTTTTTTTTTTTAAACTACTCCTTGCCTATTTGCCATGTCTGATCCATTTTCCCACAATCTCCACAAGGAGACTCTGCAGAAAGGACTCTATCATGCGAGAATGTTGCCCATTCTGGTTGTTTCCCTGCTGGAAGGCTCCACTGGGAACTGGTTGCTCCTTTCCTGCTATTTGATGGAACTGGCTGTCCTCTTCCCTCAGAGGTTGGCCAACAAAGACAAAGAGATGAACCAAAAGTGAGCCGATTGCATGGCTCATTGGGAAATTCATTCATGGGATTTGGAATTTTTTTTTTAAAGATTTTATTTATTTATTTGTCATAGAGAAGCGAGAGTGAGCACAGGCAGACAGGTGCCAGGCAGAGGCAGAGGGAGAAGCAGGCTCCCTGCCAAGCAAAGAGCCAGATGTAGGACTCGATCCCAGGACGCCGGGATCATGACCTGAGCCGAAGGCAGCTGCTTAACCAACTGAGCCACCCAGGCGTCCCGGGATTTGGAATTTTAAATGGGAGATCAAAGTGAGATTTGCGGGCAACACACAGCTCTCCCAAGTCCAGAAATTACATTTTTAAATTGGTTTGACAATTGGATGGCTGGTGACTGAGATTTTGTTAAGATACAGAGGCTGAAGGAGTTATCAGTGTTGTGGCTGGCCAGGGCTGACCAATGTGAGTCATCACAGGATATGAAGCATCTCCTGGGAGGAAGGAGGATAATGGGGGGGGGAGCAGATGTGGGGAGCATGAACCCTAGAAGGTACAAATTCCAGCTCTGCCACTTGTAAGATATGGAATACTGGGCACCACTCTGCCTCAGCTTTCTCTTGTGATATTAGCATCTACTAGCCACCAGAATGGCCAATATTAAGACAGAAAATACAAGTTCTGATGAGGACACAGAATAATCAGATCCTTTATATGTGTGAACTGATGCAAGAACTCAGGAAAACCATTTGAAAATATCTGCCCTAGCAATACATTCATGCCTATGACCAGAAATCCCACTCCTCAGTACATACATAACAGAAATACGTCCCCATGGTCATGTCAAGACAGAATGCTCTCAGTGGAAGTATCTGCAACAACCCCAACTATGAGCTATCCAGATGCCCATATAGACAGCAGAATACATTGCATACTGTGGAGCAATGAGAAGACACAACCCATAACTACATGTATCATATAAATGAATCTCAAAACAATATTGATCAAAAGAAGCTAAACTCCACTGTATATTTTTCCCTGTTTTGTCTAAGATTAACTGACCATAGAGTTGAGGGTCCATATCTGGGCTCTCTACTCTGTTCCACTGGTCTATGTGTCTGTTTTTATGCCAGTACCATGCTGTCTTGGTGATCACAGCTTTGTAGTAAAGCTTGAAATCAGGTAATGTGATGCCCCCAGTTTTATTTTTGTTTTTCAACATTTTCTTAGCGATTCGGGGTCTCTTCTGGTTCCATACAAATGTGAGACAGGAATCCATCAGAATCCTAGAGGAGAACATAGGCAGTAATCTCTTCGATATCAGCCACAGCAACTACTTTCAAGAATATGTCTCCAAAGGCAAAGGAAACAAAAGCCAAAATAAACTTTTGGGACTTCATCAAAATCAAAAGCTTCTGCACAGCAAAGGAAACCGTCAAAAAAACAAAGAGGCAACCCACAGAATGGGAGAAGATATTTGCAAATGACAGTACAGACAAAAGATTGATATCCAGGATCTATAAAGAACTCCTCAAACTCAACACACACAAAACAGATAATCATATCAAAAAATGGGCAGAAGATATGAACAGACACTTCTCCAATGAAGACATACAAATGGCTATCAGACACATGATAAAATGTTCATCATCACTAGCCATCAGGGAGATTCAAATTAAAACCACATCAAGATATCACCTTACACCAGTTAGAATGGCCAAAATTAGCAAGACAGGAAACAACATGTGTTGGAGGGGATGTGGAGAAAGGGGAACCCTCTTACACTGTTGGTGGGAATGCAAGTTGGTGCAGCCACTTTGGAGAACAGTGTGGAGATTCCTCAAGAAATTAAAAATAGAGCTTCCCTATGACCCTGCAATTGCACTACTGGGTATTTACCCCAAAGATACAGATGTAGTGAAAAGAAGGGCCATCTGTACCCCAATGTTTATAGCAGCAATGGCCACGGTTGCCAAACTGTGGAAAGAACCAAGAGGCCCTTCAACGGACGAATGGATAAGGAAGATGTGATCCATATACACTATGGAGTATTATGCCTCCATCAGAAAGGATGAATACCCAACTTTTGTAGCAACATGGACGGGACTGGAAGAGATTATGCTGAGTGAAATAAGTCAAACAGAGAGAGTCAATTATCATATGGTTTCACTTATTTGTGGAGCATAACAAATAGCATGGAGGACGTGGGGAGTTAGAAGGCAATTGGGGGAAATTGGAAGGGGAGGTGAACAATGAGAGACTATGGACTCTGAAAAACAATCTGAAGGGTTTGAAGAGGTGGGGGGGTGGGAGGTTGGGGGAACCAGGTGGTGGGTATTAGAGAGGGCACAGATTGCAGGGAGCACTGGGTGTGGTACAAAAACAATGAATACTGTTATGTTGAAAATAAATTTTTAAAAATGATTAAAAAAAAAGAAATTAAAAAAAAAAGAAGCTAAACTCAAGAGAGAATATACTGTATGACTCTATTGTTCAAAAATGGGCCAAACTGACGGTGTTGCTGAAAGCAGTTTGGCCTTATTTTTGAGCAGCAGTAACTAGAAGGGGCAAGAGTGGCTTCTGGAAGCTGGTCATGTCCTGCTCCTCAACTTGGATGCTTGTTACAGAGGGGCAGTGTTCAGTTTCAAGGCTGGTGCCAAGCTCCCTTGTTTTCTCCTGGCATGGAAACCATGGGTTCATGAAAGCGGAGTGGTAGTTACCTCTCTAGACCGCCATCCTTAATGTCTTCTTCTTCTTCTCATTTGAATCCTACTCTCAACCCCTCTTTTTAATTCTATGATTTCTTTCACCGCAGTTCTAAATTATCCCTTTTCCTCTCCCCAAAGGTCAAATCTATCAGATACACAAAAGGAGGTCAATTCTCCCCTGGTGATAGTTCAGGGAAACTGAAAGCTCTGTGAGCACCATTAAACATAATTCACTATTGTTATGGAAGAGAAAGTCAGCAGTGGCCATAATTTAGCAGTTAACCTATCATTAGCTGTTTTCATTTTTCTTATTAAATCATATCTTTCAAGCCTCCAATCCTTTTTCAGATCATATTTGAGTCCTTTTCATTAGCTCCCTTTTTATTTGGGCTCATACATGAAGGCTTAAAGAAAGGCCACACTGGATGTGACTGGACAAACTCCAGTTCCTCTGAATGGTAACAGGCCTTGAATATACAAGTACCAGGTGGCCCACATCACAGAGACTGGCTTGACCTGAGGATAAAGAGAAGGCATGTGTTGGAACTCCAATTCGGAGGCTTCACCCCAGCCTGAGACACTGTTCAGCGGTGGCGGGGCTGGTACAGAGAAGACACACTGGGAACACCTGCACCTTTCTTCCCACTCAAAAGTGGGGGGATAAAGGACATGAGCAAAACACACCATATCTTTGCCTCAGAAACCGTGGTGAGGATAAAGGGTCAAAGACCCTGATGGGTAAAAAAAGATAATTTTTCAGTATCATTCCAGTCATAAGGAACACCCTTGTTATTGTGCTGGTAAACAAGCATCCTGCCCCAAGTGTGCTGAAGGCAGCTTTGTCTGTCATTGGAAGATGAACACACCAGAATCAGACCACAGTTACCAGGAAAGCAGCCAGATTCATGCACCTGATTTTAAATAATCTGGCCGGAAAAAGAATACTCACAGCGTGGGCGGACTGGAACACAACCATGGTCCCTTATGCCAAGCAGTGATCTGACAAACAAGGGCAGGAACAAAGGACAGGTCTGGTCTGCAATGACCTTTTCAAATTATCTGTTGATCCCTTAAGCTTAACTGTCCATTCTTAATGGTGCAATCCAAGAAAAGAGCAGCATGATTTGACAGAAGGAACTGCAAGGCTCCAGCCTCTCTTTTACATTTTACTCCTTGGCTATGTGAAAGCACATGCAAAATGCTAATGCCTTGGGCAGATCATCTCCAGTAGGGGAATGCAAACATCTTTCCTATAGGCAAGGGATAGGCTGCCTCTGATCTCTCGAAGGACCTTCAAAAGCCTAAGATTCAATGGCTAGAAGCACCAGATGATTTAGCTTGGCCTGAAGCATGGTGGTCAGGTGTCAAGGTTTGGAGGGGCAGGCAGGTCTGGGCTTGACCACCAGTTCTGCCACCGTGGAACTGGGTGACTCGAAGGTCAGTGACTTGAACTCACTGAACCCTTACCTCTTCAGCTGCAAACTGGAGACAATAATGCCTAACTTTACAAAAGTTAAGTAAAGACTAAATAGTCTTAAGTCCATAAAGTGCTGAGCTAAGCCAGACCACAAATGCAGGTGGGCTTCAGGTTTAAGGGTCTGGAGAATGACAACCTGGATGTGGTTCAATTACTTCACTTCAGAGCAAAGGAGATATATACATATACATATACATACCCTATACATTTACATATATATATATATATATGATTAAGTATATTTAAATTAATTTTTTAGCTAATAATTAAATTAAATATATATGGTTAAATAAAAATCACAAGTGCTTAAGAGAGTACTTAGAACCCTGGGAAGAATCTGCCAGAACCCTAAGTTCCCAGTCTTGAGCTTCCTGTCTTGATTCTGGGTGGGTGCCATAATGTAAACATATTTCTACATGCTGCTGTTATAGGATCTGCCTTCCAGTTTGTCTGTGCTTCCCATCTCTTGAATTGCAGTGGGAAACACCTGGCTGTGCTCTCACACACAGCCAATGTGAACATCCCAGAGAAGCTTCATTGTTTGAGAACTGGCGGCCCCACCACATTAGGCTGGCTTTCTGAAGACAGTGGGGCTCCCACCATGCTCACACCTAAGCCATCTGGTTGACCTTCAGTGGCAGTCTCTCATTCCCACCAGTCTCCATCCAGTTCCACAGATTCCCAGTGCTCCTCTGTAGAGGCTCTGCTGGCCATACCATGGTTCTGGCTCCTCCTGGGAAGGGACTATAGCTAAGGCTAGTGTTCCTAAAATCCACAAAGATATGATATTCAGAATGAGATCATGGAATTCCTGCAAAATCTCAAAACTGTAAGTCTCTTTAAAAACTTCCAACATTCAGGGCACCTGAGTGGCTCAGTCGGTTAAGCGTCTGCCTTCAGCTTAGGTCATGATCCTGGGCTCCTGGGGCTCCCTGCTCAGTGGGGAGACTGCTTCTCCCTTTATTCTGCCTCTCTCTCCTGCTCATGCTCTCTCTCTTGATCAAATAAATAAATAAAATCTTTAAAAAAATTCCAACATTCTTTATACTCTCCATGTATTACTATTAGATATCTAAAACTATGTTTAACAAAAACAAGTATTTAGTTTAGTAGTATTTACAAGGAACTACAGTCTATACCAAATATTCAAATACTGGAAAACAACGGTGAACATTATGTGGTAGTATTTGAATAATGTAATATTTGGATCTCCTAGCAAAGTTAACAGTACCACATGGACTTACAAGTTGAAATGGCCAATTTAAGAACTTACTTTTGTTTCAAAAACTTTTATCTTGAAATATCACTCATGGTTTTTGAAAAAAGTACACTACACTTATACACTTTTTAAAAAAAATCTATTTATTTATTTGAGAAAGAAAAAGAGCAAAAGAGAGAGTGCACAGGGAGTAGAGGGGCAGAGGGAGAGAATCTCAAGCAGACTCCATGCTAAGCTCAGAGTCCGACACAGGGCTCAATCTCACAACCCCAAGATCCTGACCTGAGCTGAAATCAAGAGTCAGAGGCTCAACAGACTGAGTCACCCAAGTACTCCAATGCCTATACACTTTCAATATTTATTTGCAAAAGTGACTTAGGTTCACAGCAGCCAGGGCTGTAAATACACAGTTATAACATAGAGACATAAGCAAGAATGACTACTTAGAACATGACTGCTTCTCTCCTGACTGCTCGGTCCTTTTCCTAGAAATGTTGACCTTCACTTTCAATATTGTGTGTCCATGTTTTTTGTTCTTGTTTTTGCTTGACATAAATGGATTCCTTCAAACCAGTAATATCTCTCCATTGATTATTAAACTTCATTTCTCACAGAAAAATTACAACACTTCACTCTATTTTCATGATTTACCAATTTTTCTTGGGATTTGAGAAAGTGTGCAAATTCCTCGAGCAATGCTGGAAAGGAATCCTCACTTGGAGACACGTGCCAAGGGCCCCAGCAGGGATGCCTGGCTTCCAGCTCTCCCCATTGCTTCCCACACAGCTACTTCCCAGACTTCCTGGCTCATTTCCCACCCTGAAACTATAGGAAGGTTCCTACCCTCATAATTCCTGGGCTGTATTCTGACAATCCACTCAGTTCACGATTGTGCTTTATTTTTCAACTCCACTGTTTCCTGAATGCCAGCTATCTGTGATTGACAGAACCCCTTCCTGCCTGGTGCCCCAACAGCTCCAAGTCCTTGCCAACTGATAGTCACCTCAACCACCCACATCCCTGAGACTTTCCAGTCCCTCAAGGCTCCCTTTGTTGCCACCTCACCCCATGATCCCTGACCAGGCACAGTTAAAGAATTCTCAACTTGGGAGATAGAGTCTGCACGTTTCCACACAGGCATAAAGGGTACCACCTGAACTCAGGGCACACGGTACTCTAGGAGAGGGAGCTGAGTGTCTGGGCGAGAAGCTCCAGGTCGTTTATCCCCATTAATGCCTGAGCAAGGATGCTGTCATTGACACACAAAGCTAGGGGAGTGAAAGAAAACATCACCCGGTTACCGGAGGAGGAAAAGGGATCAGCCTGGGAATGGGAGAAGGAAGCACAAGCAGGGTTTCTTTCTTTCTTTTTTTTAAAGGTCATCTCATTTTTATTTGCTGCATAAGTTTATTATCCACATTTGGGTAACACAGCAATCTCATCCTGTCTCTGGCCCTTTAACCACATAAACACATAATAACCTCCTGACAACGACCTTGTTCAGCCATTGCCCTGGACCCTCCCCACTTGTATTTAACATGTTCTCACTCAGAACCTGTCTCTGGAAAACGTTAAATTCAACCTTTTATCCAGAAGTTCCTGCCTCATGGTCTCTGGGTTCATGCTCCATCATCGTGGTGTCCCTGGCACTTGGTTCTTGGCTTTTTCAAAATGACTTTTGTTGATTTTATTACTTTAGCTTTGAAGAGAGGCAGTTTCTCTCTGCTCTGCCCACTTCTTTGGTGGGGCTACTTTCAGATTGTATCTATCTATGGTCTAAGAGATGGAGCCTTCAAATACACCTAAATAATGGACTAGTTCAGCAGTTCCCATTACCCTCAACTCCTAGCTGTTCACTGGACACTGATAACATTTCTCATCCAGGAGAGCAAATTTGATTTTTACAAAGCATAAGAAAATCTCCAGTACTGCTGCTCTCTGCTTTTTTTCCAGCTGGACTTTAGAGTTAGGTTCCAGATCCTAAAGCATCTCATCAAACCCTGCAGCCCAGCACACCCAGGCATGCAAAGAAAAGAAGAAAAGCAACACTTTTCTGTTCCCATCAGACCAGTCTTGTCCTTCCCTGAGCTGTTCGCTGCCGCCTGTGCTGTAGCAATCCTGCCTGCTTGGCACACCACTGTGGACTGTCCTCTAGCTCCTAGCCTGTCCCCTATCTCCTAGGGATGGTGAACACACCCTGTTTCCTGAAGCCCGTGTCTCAAGTGTGATTTTATGCCCTCCCTCTAGAAAAAATAGACATGAAAAGTAAAATCACCTCTGCTAATTCTGCCCTCCTTGTTCCAGTCTTGCAGAGCTCATACATCTCTAGAGGACCCCACATGTCTTGCTGCGGTTAGTGGTCACATGACTGCTTCCCTGGGAGGCCAGAGCCCATGTACTGTCAGACACAGCATGGAATCAGGTGCATGGCTACAGCATCAAGTGATGTTGGCTGAATTGCAACCAAAGCTCTTTATCACAATATTAGCCAGTGGACACAGTACGGCAGTATAATCCAGTGGTTCTCAAACTTTTCTAGAAGCCTTGTTTAAATGCACATTGCTTTGGAGAAGTGTCTGCTCATGTCTTCTGCCTATTTTTTTTACTTAATTATCTGTTTTTCGGGTGTTGAGTTTGAGGAGTTCTTTATAGATCTTGGATATCAGCCCTTTGTCTATAGTGTCATTTGTAAATATCTTCTCCCATTCTGTAGGCTGCCTCGTTGTTTTGTTGACTATTTGGCTGTGTAGATGCTTTTTATCTTGATGAAGTCCTCAAAGCTCATTTTCACTTTTGTTTCCCTTGCCTTTGGAGAGATGTTTTGAAAGAAGTTGCTGTGGCCAATGTCAAAGAGTTTACTGCCTATATTCTCCTCTGGGATTTTCATAGATTCCTGTTTCACATTGAGGTCTTTCATCCACTTAGAGTTTATCTTTGTGTATGGTGTAAGAGAATGGTCAAGTTTCATTTTTCTGTATATAGCTGTCCAATTTTCCCAGCACCATTTACTAAAGAGACTGTCTTTTTTCCATTGGATATTTTTTCCTGCTTTGTCAGGAAAGATTAGTTTACCATAGAGTTGAGGGTCCATATCTGGGCTCTCTGCTCTGTTCCACTGGTCTAAGTGTCTGTTTTTGTGCCAGTCCCATGCTGTTTTGGTGATCACAGCTTTGTAATATAGCTTGAAATTAAGCAACATGATGCCCCCAGCTTTGTTTTTCTTTTTCAACACTTCGGTGATTCAGGTCTTTTCTGTTTCCATACAAATTTTAGGATTGTTTGTTCCAACGTTTTGAAAATTGCCATTAGTATTTTGATTGGGATGGAGTTGAGAGTAAAGATTGCTCTGGGCAGCACAGTCATTTTAACAATGTTTTATTTTTCTGATCCATAAGCATGGAATGTTTTTCCATCTTTTCGTATGTTCTTCTATTTCTGTCACGGGTGTTCTGTAGTTCCTAGAGTACAGATTCTTTACCTATTTGGTTAGGTTTATTCTTAAGTATCTAATAGCTAACAGACACATGAAAAAGTGTTCATCATCATTAGCCATCAGGGAAATTCAAATCAAAACCACACTGAGATACCACCTTATGCCAGTTAGAATGGCAAAAAATCAACAAGGCAAGAAACAACAAATGTTAGAGAAGTTGTGGAGAAAGGGGAACCCTCTTATGCTGATGGTGGGAATGCAAATTTGTACAGTTACTTTGGAAAACAGTGTGGAGGTTCCTCAAAAAATTAAAATAGAGCTACCCTATGACCCAGCAATTGCACTACTGGGTATTTACCCCAAAGATACAGCTGTAGTGAAAAGAAGGGGCATATGTACCCCAGTGTTCATAGCAGCAATGTTCACCGTAGCCAAACTGTGGAAGGAGTCAAGATGTCCTTTAACAGATGAATGGATAAAGATGTGGTCCATATACACAATGGAATATTACTCAGCAATCAGAAAGGATGAATACCCAACATTTGCATCAACATGGATGGGACTGGAGGAGATTATGCTAAGTGAAATAAGTCAAACAAAGAAAGTTAATTATCATTTGGTTTCACTTATTTGTGGAACATAAGGAATAGCATGGAGGACATTAGGAGAAGGGAAAAATGAAGGGGGAGAAATTGGAGTGGGAGATGAACCATGAGAAACTACAGACTCCGGGAAACAAACTGAGGGTTTTAGAAGGGAAGAGGGTGAGGGAATGGGTGAGCCTGGTGATGACTATTAAGGAGGGGATGGATTTTGCGTATCACTGGGTATTATATGCAAACAATGAATCCTGGAACATTACATCAAAAACTAATGACTATAATATGATGACTAACATAACACAATAGAAAAGGAAACATTACTAAACAACAACAAAAATAAATGCACATTGTTGAGTGCCACCCCCAGAGTTTCTGAATCAATAGGTCTGAAGAATGAGAATTTCATTTCTAGTAAGTTCTCAGATGGTTCTGATGCTGTCCTCTATGTTCCAATAAAAATTCACTTACAGGGCACCTGGGTGGCTCAGTGGGTTAAGCCGCTGCCTTCGGCTCAGGTCATGATCTCAGGGTCCTGGGATCGAGTCCCGCATCGGGTTCTCTGCTCGGCGGAGATCCTGCTTCCCTCTCTCTCTCTCTGCCTGCCTCTCTGTCTACTTGTGATCTCTCTGTCAAATAAATAAATAAAATCTTAAAAAAAAAAAATTCACTTACAATAACAGGTGGCAGTCCAGTTTTGGCCCATAGTTTGCCAACCTCTGCACTAAAAGGTTGTTTACACTGAGCTATTAACTTTTAAGTGATGGTTGATTAGACAAGAAATTAGAAGGCTAAGAGTCCATATTGCTGCTTCTAGATTCATCTAGTTTGTCAGAAGTCCTAGAGATGCTGTGTATTCTGCCCTTGTTTAAAATCTGGTCTACATATTTTTAGAGGTAACACCATTTATGCAAATGTAACTTTAAATTTTATATGCAAATTATGATTGCTTTAACATATTCAATTCAGAAGCTTGGACAAAGGTTCTGAGCAGAAAATGTAAGCACATTGCTGGGAAATGAAGCCTGAGAGTCTGGCCACTGATGCTAGGCACTGTCAATGCCAAAGACACAGACCCCGGGGTGGAGAGCAGCCTCAGTGCCAATGACTACAAGAATGGAGGGAAGACTGAATGAAGTTTCAGGATCCTTGATTATGAAGCTCTCTGATTTCTTTTGGTCCCCTGCACACTAGGTCTACAGACACTGATGGGAAGAGATAGGACTCATTCTGAGGGCACAGGCTGATTGACAGAGTGACTAATTTCCAATCTGGAGGCCTTTTCCAAACTTGGGTTCTTCTCCAAGGTGCCTCTTTACACCCTGGTGCTGGGCTCCTTCCATAGTATCCAACTGCCTCTCCATGGTTGATTGTGGTGTTGATTTTTTTCTTTTTTTATTATATTCAATTAGCCAATGTATAGTACATCAATAGCTTTTGATGTACTGTTCAATGATGATTCATTAGTTGCGTATAACACCGAGTGCTCATCACCATACTTGTCCTCCTTAATACCCATCACCCAGTTACCCCGTCTCCCGTCTGTACCCTTCTCCCCTATGTAACCCTCAGTTTGGTTCCTGGAGTCTAGACTTTCTCATGGTTTTTGTCCCTCTCTGATTCCTTCCCACTCTGTTTTCCCTCCTTTGCCCTGTGGTCCTTCACGCTATTCCTTATGTTCCACATATGAGTGAAACCATATGATCATCGTCTTTCTCTGCTTGTTTTTTTTCTATACCCTTACTGATTATCTGTCTAGTTTTTCTGTTAACTTTTGGGAGAGGTTGTTAGAGTTTCCATCTCCAAGCAGTGACTTGTGTACTTCTGGTTTCAGTTCTACCAGTTATTGTTCTGTTATTTGGTACATACACATTTAAGATTGTTATGTCTTCTTGGAAAATCAACCCTTTTATCATTATATAAATGATATATTTATGCCTTCCTCTGTCTCTGGTGGTTTTCTTTGCTCTGCAATATGGCTTATCTGTTATTAGTATAGACACTTTTGTTTTTTTAAATTGACTTTAGCATGATATATCTTTTTTCACACTTTCACTTTCAACCTGCCTATATTACTATGTTTAGAGTGGGTTTCTTATAGACAGCATATCTTTGGAACATGTCTTTTTATCTACTTTGCTAGTTTGTGTCTTTAATTCGTATATTTAGGACATTTATACTTAATGTAATTATTGATATGTTAGGGTTTAAATTTGCTATTTTATTTTTTTCTGTTTATTCTCTCATTCCTCTGTTTTCCTTGTCCTGCTTTCCTATGGGTTACTTGACCATTTTTCAGAATTTCATTTTGATTTATCTAATGTTTTGGAATGTTATCTTAACAGTTATATGAACATATAACTTTTTTAGTGGTTAAGTAGATATGACATCTTACATATACAAAATTTACTACTCTTTACTGATGTAGTCATTTTACCAGTTCGGGTGAAATATATTAATCTTATCTCCCTTTAAGTTCTTTTACCCCATTTACAATACAATTATATGAAATATTTCCTCCACATACATTTAGTGTCCCATCAGATAGTGGTATAATTTTGCTTCAAATATCGAGGATAATTTTAAAAACATATTTATAAGAGGATAAAATAACCTATTATATTTACTCCTATTTTTACTTGTCAAATTCCTCTTTTCTGATGTTTTAAGTTTGCTTCTTTTACCATTTCATTCCTGCTTAAAGAACTTTCTTTACCCAGTCTTTTAGCAAAGGTCTGATGGCAACAGATTCTTAGTTTTTCTTCACCTGAGAATGTCTTGATTTTCCCTTCATTCCCGAAGGCTGTTTTCACTGTGTATTAGATTCTGGGTTGACAGTTCTTTCCTTTCAGCACCTGAAAATAATGTGCTGCTTCTTTCTAGTCTACATAGTTTCTGTAAAGTTCTGTGTAGTTTCTACATAGTTTCTGTTGAGAAATCTGCTATCATTCTCATTTTTTCCTTGTTTGCAATGTGTCATTTTCCTCTGGCTGTTTTCAAGATTTTTATTTTCTTTAGTTTAGAAGTTTGGTTATGATGCATCTTGGTGTGGGTTTGAGTTTATCCTGTTTAAAATTCTATCAGCTTCTTGAATCTGTAGGTTTGTCTCTTGACAACTTCAGCAAGTTTTCTACCATTATTTCCTCCAGTACTTTTTCAGCTCTCTTTCTCCTATCAGAAACTGTGATAACATGAATGTTAGATCCCATATTATAGTCCCACAGACCACTAAGGCTTTGTTCATTGTTTTTTGTTGTTCCATTTAACTTTCTCTCTGTTTTTCACATTTGTTATCTATTCTATCTTCTAGCTCTTTAATTCTTTCCTCTATCCCTCTATTTACTCTATTCCTCTATACCTTCTGGTCTCGAGCTTCAGTTACTGTATTTTTCAGCTCAAAAATTTCCATTTGGTTCTTCATCATATCTTCTATTTCTTTGCTGAAACTTTTGACTTTTTTGTTGAGGGTTTTTGTTTTGTTTTGTTTGCTTGTTTGTTTTTAGCATGCTCAAAATTGCTCAGTGGACCATTTTTATCACAGCTGCCTCAAAATATTGCCTGATAATTCTACCATATCTGTCATGTTAGTGTTGGCATCTAATGATTGTCCTTTTTCATTCAGTTTGAGATGTTCCTGGTTCTTGGTATGCATTTTTTTTTAACCGAAGCCTGTACATTTTTGTATTATATTCTAAGCCTTTGGATCTTATTTATGCCTATTTTAGCTGGCTTCCTCTGATACCGATGTGACATTACTGCTGTCAGATAGAGGGAGAAGTTCAGGTTCCCCACGAGCTTCTGCTGACACCTGAAGAGGAGGCTCCTCGTTATTGCTGGGTAAGAACTGCAGCTCCTGAAGTGATCTTCAGTGACTCCATAGAGGCGATGGCCTCATTATTTCTGGGCAATGGTGAAAGTTTTGATTCTTCACTAGTTCTTCATTGACACCACCCTGGCAGGGATGGAGAGGAGCACTTTGTTTTTGCCAGTATATGTAAATGTCTAGCTCCCCAAAAGGCCCCACTTACATAATAAGAAAGGTGGGGGCTTCTTAGTAACCACTGAAGATAAAAGCTCTAGCTCCCTACTTGGCCTTCTCCGGATGGGGGTGGGAGCCACAGATATTTTTCTGTGGTGTTTGGATCAAGGATAGCAGTTATTGTCTAAGAGTTTTCTGTCTTGTTCAGCTACTCTTTTCCTGGTGCTCTGGTTTTGTTGTGTGGTTTTTGTTTGTCTGGGCAGAGGGAGTTTGAGGTGTTTTTTGGTTGCTTTTTTTTTTTGTCCCTGACCATTGCATTTCCAGGCTGCCAGATTTTTTACCTCTAAATCTCAGATTTATATGAGGCACAAAGAAAACCCAGGGGACTCTCCATTATTTCATTCCTCAGTTCCAGAGGTACTTAGCCAGTCTGCCTCTTCTATCCACCTTTCATGGTCTTCTTCCCTTTGTCTAGATACAGTGCCCAGTGTTTTTAGTTGTATTTAGCAGAAGGAATAGGGAGAAGTACCTCTGTTCCACTTTCAAGAAGCAGAAGTCAGTCGGCTGTTGGCATCTGTACAACATACCCAGTTAGGCTATAATATCCCATACGAATATGCATGAATTTCATAACAAAGGATGCAAATTCATTCCTCAATTTTCAAAATCAAATCCCTTAAAAAACAGATTTATTTTAAATCATGGTTATTTGTATTTAAACAATAAACAGTGAATTTAAATATTCTCTTGAAAATAGGTGGGGGTTGTGGAGTGTAGCTCTCCTGATATTTAACTGAATGCCTAACTGCACTGCAAAACAAAGACTAAACAAGAGACACACTGTCATGATTGAGGAAACAGGATGAAACTGCCAGGGATCACTTAACTATGTTGCTTTATGTAACATGCTTAACTCCTGGGGACTTAGATTCCTCATTTATAAATTGAGAAGGTTATACTTGAATTCAGGACTGATTTTTTAAGTTCTATTTTAGCCCTTAAACCTATCATTCATTCTAGAATATTTTCTCTCTACTTCAGAGATGAGACTAAGGTATGATAATGCCAGTTCCAGAGCCAGGCTTCTCAGAGTAAAGCTTTTCCAATGGAGGCATCCTTTGTCATTTTTAATAAATGGAAACAGTGAACCAGAATCACCTCTGTGTCAGGTGGTTTTTGAGCACATCAGCAATGCTGAGACCTTTAATGGCACATTAGAGGAGAGTGCCATCAGAGTAAAGGAATTAGAGGATGGGGACTGCCCCATGCAACGCACGGAGACACAGCTCAGGACGGAAGCTCTGCTAGCTATGGGACTGTGATATGCAAGATTTGGAAACCACCTTCGAGACAGAAATGTTTTTCCAGAAGAAAACAAACACTCTCAGTGGCTGAATCTAAGGTCAATTAGTCCTGCTGGGGTGCCTGTATGTGTACAGAGTTTCTACTCTGTATTTAAAAGCTTCCCTGTCATACTTAGGCTGTCAAAGCAAAAAGTGTGATTTTTCTCATAAATCCACTCTTCATGGGCCTACTGAACCATTTTCTACTTCATATAGAAATACTTTGTTTCTATAATCAGAAAGAAAAGAACCTACTGAACAGTCCTACAGAAGGTATGCAGGGAAATAGAAACTATATGGAACAACTTCTTTAAATAAAAAAGCATCAGAGTGTCCAAATCTAAGGAAAAAACATCCTGGCATGTAAGAGTTTCCTTTGGCCATGGCGGGTCAGTACTCTAGTGAATATAGAAAATGAAGAGAGACAGCAAACAAAGGTCCAAATAATTAACATTTTCCGGAAAGATAAATATCTTATGATTTCACTTACATGTGGAATTTAAGAAACAAAATTTTAACTAAGTGGAATCTAAATTAAAACTTTTTTTTAAAAAAGGTCCAAATAATGAAGGACTGACCATAAAACAAGCACTTGCAGCTCTCTCTACTTGTAGAGATTCGTCTAACAACAACAACGAAAAAGAAAGCGCCTTGCTTTAGGAAAAACCAAGTCATAAAACCATTCAAATGTATTAAACAGATTGGAAAATATAAATGTAACGATAATGATTTAATTCCTGCACCAGACAAACCAGCCAGGAGCACGCCACCAACTGCTCTCCTGAGTCCTTTCTATGTCCCAGGCACTGTCCGCAGGACTGTCCATGTATTAACCCATGTAGCCCTCACAGCCCCCACACAGGCACCCCCGTCATTCTTACTGCACAATGGGAAAAGCAGAGACATGAAAGATGAAGGAACACGCCCAAGGTCACATGTCAGGTGAGGATTCTTTGGTTACACAGCAAACCGACAGTGATGAACTCCTTGGTTCTTGTATTTTCAACAAGACATATATTACAATTGAGCATCTGGCATTACATTCCACCCCCATGCTTTTGCTCTGAGGTTCATGTAAAATGAATAAACACTGTGTGAAGGAAGGAGGATCAAACATATAGTCAACAATGAATTTTAGAATTTTCTCTCCCTCTCTTGCCAAACATACCCGAAGCACGGCAGACAGTATGGGCCATTATGGTCTACTTTGGGACCACACACAGATGTTGTTTATGCTCTCATAGGAACAGAAGCTTCTAGAATACGGTTCTGGACCCACCCAGTTGTATAAACCTGGTTGTGAGGGAAACAACCCAGAAGGAGAAGGCAGGAAAGAAAGGGAGAGGGCAAGGCCACGTGGCAAAAGCCCAGGGCCTGGGGAACTTCAGCTCCTCTTGGAGTCCAGAAATGCAGCTTAGGGGGCGACATAAGCCACAGCCATCAGGCAGTCTGACAGGGACCTTGCCTGAGCCTTGGTTCAGGGCAAGGCAGGGATCTGGCAAGAGCACTCAGGTAGGCTCCAGGACTGATGAGTAGGGCCATGGGGTAGGGCGTCCTGTAGATGGGATTCTAAGAGCATTACAAAACTGCAACCAGGGGCCAGGAGCAGCCCTGGGAAGTGAGGAAGCATGGGCTCCAGGTATATTCCTGTCACAGAAGGGCAAAGTCACAGCCGAGCCCATCTCAGGTTGAACGAGGAATGGGCCTTGGTGGTTGCAAGGAGATAGAAGGCAAGAGAAGCATTACACAGTGGGAGATAACCAGGGGTAACTGGCACAGCTACAGTGTGGGCTGGCCACACACAAACATTTGGGGAAGCCTGGTAGAGGCCAAGGAGAGAACTGAATTCCAGAACTAATTCCAAAGGAGATCAGAATCAAAGACCCTGCCAACCTCCTGGACAACTCCTGTCAACGTGTGGGGACCCAGAATCTGGTTAGACGTGTAGAAGCTAGGCACTCTGGCCTTGGCCTGAGGCATGGGGAGAAGAATCAGCTGGGGCAGAGCACTTGAGTCCTAGGCCTACACACATTACTAGTTAATGTAGAATAGAAGTCTATGAGTCAGGCCAGCAGGGGCCAGGGTGAGCTGCAGAGGGCAGGGACTTGGGGTGCACCCAGGGCTTGTTCCAATTTCCAGCAAAAGAATCTCTACCCTGGACCAGAAGTCTCCCATCTGGGAGAAAGAGTTCATTGTAAGTCAGCTGTGAGTCAGACAGGTCCTTCATGAATGTCCTTATGAATATATCAGCTTGGGAACTGTTGGCTTTAGGAGCTGGTGAGGAGGGAAGGCAACCGCTGGCCACCAAGATCTGAAGAAGTTCATGGAACAAGGAAATTGTCATTCTAGCAGCACAGCAAGGAAGTAGGGAAACTCTGATCCCCAGGCTGCCCATCAGCACTCACCAACTCTGTGCTCCTGGTGAAATGACAGTGTTCGTGCCCCAATTATTGCAGTTGAAGAAAGTTGCTTTTACAATGGCTATAGAAACCTTCCTTCTTACTGTCTTTTAAGTCCTGAATTCTGTGCACACCTGATGCCAAAGAAATACTTCCCGCAGTCAGAGGTCTGAGGAATGAAGGTCAGGGCAAGATTTTGTGCCAAAAAGCTTGATCATGGCCCAGCAGAGCTGAGGCTCTGACATTTGCCATGGAAAAGTAAATAAGATCAGGAACTTGAAACCATAACAGAAACCTCATAAGAAACTGTTGTTAAAGAATGGGGGGTTAGGAAGTGAATGTATCCAGAATCTACAAATTGGTAACTACATATCTTTGAAGGGCTGCAAATCTAAAAGTGAATAAAAGCTTTTTTTGTTTGTTTGTTTTGTTATCGTTTCCCCTTTTTTCTATCTACAGCATCAACCTCTCCTGGTCATTCCTAAAGGCAAGCCCCGCAGGCAAATATGGGATAACTTACAATTTTACAGTGCCAGACACATTATACAAATTATGAATATAAAGCCATTCTAAAGTTACATATTATTTCAAAGGTCATGACATACTTGGTCAATCATTAACTTCCGAGAATCATCAAAGTGTTATTTCTATCCTGAGATGGGCAAACTCTCTACAGTGATTATGACAGCACACAGTGTATAGCACACAGTGTTCCTTTTAAACTACAATGAGGCCAAAAGCAAGGGAGTTCTGAAATCACCTTCACATGACAGAGATGACAATACTTCATTGCAAAGGTCAATATACAATTAGGTAGCTAAGACATTAGCTGAATCCTTCAGATATCTGAAAATGTCATATAGAAAAGCACTAGCTCCAAATGAAATTGAGGAAGAAAGTTACTTTTTGGTCTTATAAATTCTAAACTTTTTAACTTAGCATTCCAAACCAGTGTTGTCCAATAAAAACACATTATGAACTATATTTAAGTATTAATATTTAAGTATTCTGGTAGTCACATTTTTTTTAAGATTTTATTTATTTGACAGAGAGAGATCACAAGTAGGCAGAGAGGCAGGCAGAGAGAGAGGGGGAAGCAGACTCCCTGCTGAGCAGAGAGCCCAATGCGGGGAATTGATCCCAGAACCCTGAGATCATGACCTGAGCCGAAGGCAGAGGCTTAACTGACTGAGCCACCCAGGCGCCCCCGGTAGTCACATTTTTAAAAAGTAAAAAAATAAAACTAATTTTAATTGTATATTTTATTTAAAATGTAATTTTAGATACATTTCAATTTGTTTGCAATATAAAAATTATTAATGATATATTTTGCATCCTTTTTTTTCATACTAGATCTTTGAAATCCAGAGTGTATTTTACACCTGGACTATATCTCAACTTGGACAAGCCATATTTGAAGTTCTCAATGCCACAGGGGGCTAATGCCTACTATAATGTCCCAGCTATCCTTCCACATATCCTAACTGAAACCTTACTAGTTCCCCATTCCTTCAATGCCCCAAGTTCTAGTAAGCATGGATACCAGATTTTCTAAGATGGTCCTAATTTCCCCTACTCTTCCCATGGCACCTGGGTGCCTTGTTTCAATGCCAAGGCTGTGTGCCATCTGTCCTAGTTACGGGACCCAGCTCTGGGTTGATGCTGCCTAGGTTTGAATTTATCTTCCACTATGTGCCACCTGTTAAGTAAGCAAGTTACTTAACATCTTTTTGGGTTCTCAGTTTCCCCATATTGGCAACAGACAAGAAAAGCATTTTCCCAAGGGTTGCCAGGAATAAGAGGTGATGTTCTGGAACCACACGGTTAGGAACAGTGGAAGTAGAACTACTATCTTCCTCCCTGGCCTCCCACAGGTCTTGACGTGGGGTTGAGAAAACACATCCTCTTTTCTATCCTTATTACTCTGCCCAGGAGGCTCCCAGACCTTGGTTTCAATCCACTTAAAAAAATCTGTTCATCTTCAAGAATCAGATCAAAAGGTACCCCTCTTCAGGAAGTCTTTCCTTTTTCCTGCCTCCCACTGAGGTACAAGTATTCCCATGGATCTGCCTTGATGTTTTTATTTCTTACCTCTAGAGCATCCTAGTTACTCACGTAAGAATTAGCCCACCTTCTGGACTCTTCTGCAAGAGTTAAGGCACTTATTAAAATTGTAAACCTCTCCCTCTCTCCCTTTGCCCTTTCATCCCCTTCAAGTTTGCCCAGGACAGTCCTGACATGAAGTTCATGATTTTGAAATAAATGAATCCAACAGTTTTGATTTAGTATATTTGTCCTTTTCCTTATTAATAAATATTCCAATAATAAATAAAAAAGAGATTTTTTTTTTTAAAATCTTGGGAGGCCCCCTCTAGCTTTGAGATTGATACTCTATACCCTTCCTTTCCCCCACCTCTTGAGGTCCCCACACCTGCCTCTGCAGGTTACCAGGCTCTCTGCTGGCATCTCGCAGTTCTAACTCCTTCTGAGCCTTCCCCCATCTCAAAGGGACTCTCAAACAGAGCCCGTGTCAGACCTTCTATCCCAGTATAAAATATACCTGCTCTGGGCTCTGTTCTGTCAGGGCCTGGTCCGGTGACTGGCTGGCTAATCTGATCTACGTGGAGGAGGGAATTCCTGCTGTCCATTCCCAGATGGCAGACCGATTAACTAGCCCGGTTAATGCCGCAGTGTCAGTGTGGAATCTCAAGGGTTACAAAGGGCCAGTGCGGAGATGTCGGGCAGAGGCACTCCGTGATTGCTCGTTATTTCATAAACCACAGGGCACATTTCTTCCAAATGAGTAAAGACAAGGCCATGTGACTTCCAGCTTCGTAGAAGGATATAACCAGGAGTGTTTGTTAATTCATTAGGTCCATTTAAGCATCCCAACAAAAGACACTGAGAACAAAGGCATTTTACTCTGGGAAAAAGAAACTTCTTGAAAAATTAAGTTCTTACAATAAAATTTTAATTTGTTTAAAATTAAATTTTGAATGAAGAAAGATCACTAACTCATTTTATTAAAAGCACTGTTTTCTTTCTTCTAAAAAAAAAAAAATGGCAATTAATCCTCCAAGGAGTGTCTGTGTAACAGACTAGAAACACAAACCATTTCCACTTTGGGGAAATGCTTTGCCTCCCTGCAGTGGTTCTTCCACATGCTTGGCAGCTCTTACTTATTTCCTCATGGCTCGTAGACCTGACTCTTGCAGGGGTAGGAGGCTGCCCTCTCACCAGGGAGCAAAGCAGGTGCAGGTCCTATCAGCAAGGGAGCAATTGAGGCCATCAAGGAAGCAGATCTCCAGGTAAATTCTGTTCCCCTTCCTTCACACAGGGAAAGGGGGAGAAGCTTGCATATTATCATCATCACAAAGCCTCTCAGAAAAAAATGGGCAGGAAGTGCTCTGCCCATCTCACCTCCTCCCTCTCTTCCTTCCCCTGGCCTGACCCAGCCTGACCCCACCGTCTGTGGTAGGCTTAAGTACACTGTCAGTTCAGTAAACCCTGCCAATTAATGGCCAGTTGCAGTTACAGGAAACCATTTCATTACATCTAACCCTGGCTCCACCACAGACCAAGTCCACTACAGCATCAGCAAACCTTTGGAAGTTATCCAGACGCTAACTAGCTTCTGGCAAGCATGTATTAAATAAAAAATTTTAAAGGCTGTGGCTATCTCATAAATGCTTCCAGGACTCACTGTGAACACCAGAGAACTATGCAATTAACAGTCACTTTTTAAAACCACTTTGTAAACATGCCTGACAATATAAAATCATAGGGTATAAACTCTGATTCTACTGTGCGTCTAGAGATCTTTCCATGATACCTTCTACTAAATGAGGGGCCAGATGGCAGAAGAAGGCCAGGAGCCCTAGCATAGGAACCTCAGGTCCTAGCCAGACTCTACCACTATCTGCCCATGCACCCTCCAAGCCTGCTTCTTCAGCTGCAAAGCCAAGGGTGGGGTATAACAGATCCCTGGGTCACTTTGAGCTCCCAGAAACTATTAGTCAAAGCAATACTAGAGTATGTTGCTGTAATAAAAAGACCCCAAAACCTCAGTGACTTCACCCAACAAAAGTTTCTTTCTTTATCACAGAAAGTCCCCTGCTGGTCATCAGAATCTTGGTCCATCAAATAACTTAGAGAGCAGGCTCTGTCCATTTGGTGATGCCATGTCTCAACATGAGGCCTCCATGGTCCCCAGAGAAGGCAGGAGATATGGAGGTATATTAGTTTTTAAGTGCCTTGGACTGGCAGTGACACATACCCTTCCTCCCACAACCTATTGGCCCGACCTGCTTACATGATCTTAACCTAACTGCAGGGGAGTCTGTGAAATGTGCATGAACACATGAAATATTTAGTAAGCACTCTCTATCTCCACCATACAGATGACATTTCATTTATTTACTTTACTAATTTAATCTGTTTACTAGAGCAGATATTAACAGAACATCACGATATGCTACATTACAGAAGAAAAAGAAGTTCTTACAATTTAGTATGCCAGAAACATAGAAAGGCAGATGGAGAGAAGGGAACACTAGCCAAATGCCCAAAACTCAAGCAAATGCAGCCCCTGAGTAGGGGCAATGTGCGGGTCTGTGGCTGTGCCCTCCATGGGCTACCACGGGGAGACCGGCATGCTTCAATGGATGCCAGGCCTCCTGGATCTAAGTCACTCGAGAAACATGTGGAGTCCAACAAAGAAGGCAACAAGACTTGGCCATCCCCACCCCCAGCCATACTGCATTATGGTAGTCTGCCTACTAGTCTGCCTACAGCCTAGGAAGCTATATTTAGCATCTCTTCCTCCAATCACAGCCTCGCTCCTCCTCTAAGGCTTTACGGCTGCCATAAATGATGTCATCCAAATCCAAACCCAAAACTTCCATGGGTGCCTGGTACCAGGCTCAGAGCTGCTATAGACACCACACTGATCCTGGGTGCAGTTCCCCACACTCCCATTGTCCTCAGAAACTCAAATTCTAAGAAATGAAGTGGTTGGGTAAGACTTCTGGAACAGCATGGCCTTTAGTGCAGCATATATGTCTAGTTATTTTTTTCTACTCCATAAAGATTTTTTTAAGAATTGCATAATTGAGGAAAGAAGGGAATAGAGAGACTTCATATGTTGATGACGACTCTCATTAGCTGCTAGGGCACACCATAGCCAACAGTGCTGAATATACTGAGTTTTTATACAAATTCATTTATTCTTCTCATTGAATTCTGTATTCAGGATATTCTTAACCCTGTTAACTCTGTCAAAGAGACAACCCTAGAAGCAGAGAGGGCAATCAAGCCAAGAAAAATGTAGAAACCTGAAGACCATGAGAGGGTGTGTCTCTCAGTGGGCCATCAATGATACCTGGAATTATGGAACCTGGGATGGATCTAAGACAGTGAGGACAGGATCCATCGCATGGTTTGCTTTCCCCTCAATGGCTCTATCCACAGAGGTGAAGTGAAAGTCAAGGCAGACTTTCCAGAAATGTCAACTTTCTTGAGGATAGACAATGTTCATGTACAGCAATGTCCCACTCTCTTCTGGAATCATTTTGACCTCTGAGGCTCAAAGACTGGGTAACAAGCATGAGGTAAGAAATGGTAGAAGGATTCAGATCCGTATCTGTCTGACTGAGAGGGTGCTCTGGGTTCATGTTGCACGCCGGAGGGCTCTTCATCTCTGCACCCACTCCAGGGTCCCCATGGCCCTGACTAGCAAATCCTGATGACAGACTAAGCAAACACTTAGCAGCCTCTCCTCCTTCCCAAGACTACTTCAAAATGACAGTGAAGTAATAAAAGTGCAATTAATTTATAAAAGTAAAGAGAAAAGGAGGAGAACAATCAGCCACCTACGGATTTCAGTGAAGTTCTAAAAAAGGAGAGGGAGCACAGACAATATGTTCCATCATAATTACTTAAGGGCTGCTTATTGATTTTTAACATTAGAGTCAACTTCTGAACAAAACTGAAGAGGCTCAAATATGTTTGTAGAACAGCCTGTGAGTGGCCTCAAGCTTGGATATGTAAGATAAAGGCACCCTAGGGACAGATGGGAGATAAAGAAAGTGGAAGGAGGGGTAGAGGGAAGGCAGGGGCACCGATATGTACATTTGCACAGTCAGAATCAAGAAGGAATAGCAAAAATTGATGGAATGAGACTCAAAGGTCTCTATATATTCCTTAAGGTTGAAATATGACCGCCAACAAAAAAACCAAGCCAAAAATAATATAAGAAATATCAAGAAACAAATATAAGAAACATCAAGAAATAAAAGGTAATGGTAGCATAAGTGAGAGAAACCCCAATCATTCAGAGCAGAGGAAGAATGTTTAAAATTAATTCATTAATTATTCATTCATTCATTCATTCATTGAATGAATGAATGAATGAATGAATAATTAATTCATTAATTATGAAATAGCAACATAAGCATGATTTTTAGGTTTATGGAGATCATGCCAGGAAGACCAAGAACTAAGAAGAAAACAATTCAACAGGAATCAGAGGATATGTGCTTTCCATTATAAGCTCTTCTTTACCATTTTGATTTCTACTATTTGCATGAAATCATCTGATAAAAAAGAAAAAGAATGAAATTAACCAAGTATAATGTGTATTTTCTATACATTCGCCTGATTAAATTAGGTCTGGGGGGGGGGGGCGCCTGGGTGGCTCAGTGTGTTTAAGCCTCTGCCTTCAGCTCAGGTCATGATCCCAGGGTCCTGGGATCGAGCCCCGAATCGGGCTCTCTGCTCAGCAGGGAGCCTGCCTCCTCCTCTCTCTCTGCCTGCCTCTCTGCCTACTTGTGATCTCTGTCTCTCAAATAAATAAATAAAATCTTAAAAAAAAAAGAAATTGGGTCTCTGGAGGTAGGAGCAGGAATCAACATGTCTTTTGTTCTCCAACATCTTCCATCCATAACTCTAATGCTGTTGTGTGTCTTGGAGAAATGCAATTGGCACCCACTCTACTGAACTCGCAAATAAGAACCCCTCCACTCTGGTAGTGCATGTCTAACATCCACAGGCCCATCAAGTCCTTGGTCTTTCCCAAATAGTCCCACTCTACGTATAGGCTTTAATGGGATTAAATGTTCAACACCCCACATCTCCAGTGCTGGGAAAGCACATAATCTTACTAATATGGAGTCCACAGAATCACTTTGTATATTAAGTGTGCATATACACAGAAGCTGATTATACATTTCAGCTGTGATGGAACAGGATCGGGGGAGTGGGGAATAGGCCTCTTCTTGTCACTCACTGGAAGTCCTAGAACAAATTATAGCTACAACACTTCCTACTCACCCCCCATGACAATTGTGCTGTCCCTTTGGCATGTGTTAAAATATCCCATCCAATCTAAACACACAGCTTTTGGAAAGAAAAAGAACACTTCAGTTATGGATTAAGAAAATTTTTCTAATAGAATTTGGAGGGAGATCAATGTAACAAATTATGTAAAAAAATTTTCCCCCAGGGGAAAATTACAACACAACTAACCTGGGGTGCCTGGGTAGCTCAGTCGTTTGAACGTCTGACTCTTGATTTTGGCTCAGGTCATCATCTCAGGGTCGTGTTATCAAGCCCCGTGTCAGGCTCCACACTGAGTATAGAGTCTGCTTGAGGTTCTCTCCCTCTCCCTCTGTATACCCACCCCTGCCTCACTTGTTCTCTCTCTCTCTAAAACAAAAACAAAACAAAATGAAACAAAAACTAAGCTCCATCTTTAACTCTGCCTGACTACAAAAACAACAAATCAAAACTATTCCCACAGGCACCCTTGCCTTCTGATTTAAGTCAGAAGTCATAACAAAATGAAGGGACTTTCAACTCAAAATGGTAAACTTAGTGAGTGGACACTGTTTCCATTCTGATTTGAAGACATTCACTATAAAAAGACTTTTTAGAAAAGACCATTGGGTAAATTTTCTGGATATTAGAGGATTAATATGGAATTATTTAATTTTGTTAGCTGTTAAAATGCATTAGCCTTTTCTGAGATGCATGATGAAGTATTTTGTGGCAGAACAACACAATGTCTGCAGTTGGCTTTGGATGCGGGTAGTTGCTGTAACTAGTGTGGATACATGGTGGTTTTTGTTTTTTGTTTTTGTACTTGCTACTTGTGTGTACCTTCCTAAGACCTAGCAATTCTACTTCTAAGTATCTGCTCAGATAAATGAAAACACAGTCCACACAAAGACTTGGCCAAGAATATTTACTGAAGCTTTGTTCATAACAGTTAAAAATTGGCCATGGTACAATTAGTAAGAGAATGGGTCCACGAGCTGTGAGAGCATGGAACATACCATGCAGCACTACCCAGGGATATAAAGGAACTGACTGTTCATGCATGCAACAACACGGAGGAGTCTCAAAGGCATCGTGCTGAGCATAAAAAGCCAAATCCTAAAGAGTACTGCCCATGTGATAGAAATCAAACCAGTTGCTACCACTGAGGCATGGGGACCGACTGACTGGAGACAGGGAGCTTTTGGAGCTTATGGAAGTGCTCTGTATCTTGATGCGAGTGTTGGTTACATTTGTGTATATATTTGTCAAACTTCAACTACACATGTCAGCTGTGTGCATTTGGGAACTTCAGCTTGAAAAATAAGGAGCCCTGGGTGTTATGCACAAACAATGAATCATGGAACACTACATCAAAAACTAATGACCTGCGTATGGAGACTAACATAACACAATTAATTAATTACTTAATTAATTAAAAAGATAAAAATAACAAAAAATAAATTATGCACAAATAATGAATCATGGAATACTACATCAAAAACCAATGACCTGCTGTACGGTGACTAACATAACACAATAAAATAATTAATTAACTAAAAATATATAAAATAAGAAAAAATAAATAAAAATGAAAACAAAAATGCAATTATATACAAAAATACAAATGACAGTTGGTTGGAGTTCTCAATTGCAAATGAAAATCCAAGCCTGACTATATGTTCTGCACAACTCAAGTTGGCCCAAGGCAGTTTAACCTAGGAATAAACTGAGGAGCGAATTGTAACCTTCACTTAAAATGTTCCATTATATTTTTCTTTTCTTTTTTTTTTAGTCTTTCCAGAGCACACTACATCATATGGGATGACCCTGGTGTGTCTGTGTGATGCCAAAAGCCCTGCAGGAGCCTGGGACTCTTTCCACTGAAGGCCAGTGAGCCAACTGGTCTGTGAAGTCAGGCCAGTGTCTGTGACTCCCCATCCCTTCCCTTCGGAGACAGCACTGTTTGGACACAGCAGACTGAGGTACCTGTGGGATGTCCTGAGAGAACCACCTGCAAGGCTGTGCTCCCATTCTCCAGGGCACACTCTACAGGCCTGAACTCAGGAAAGAGATCCTGGCTGAAGATGCAGACTGTCCATCCTACCTGCACATTGCTCCAATTCATGAGGATGCTGTCCTAGCTCTCCATCCTGGAAGGCAACCCCAAATCATGGTGCTTTCACTACCTGCCAGCACTTTCCTCCTATCTATGTCAGGTGCTCCCATCTATCTTTAACAACTCATAAAGCACTTTGATTTACTTATTTATTTATTGAAGATTTTATTTATTTATTTGACAGAGAGAGACCACAAGTAGACAGAGAGACAGGCAGAGAGAGAATGGGAAGCAAGCTCCCTGCTGAGCAGAGAGCCTGGTATGGGGCTCAATCCCAGGACCCTGAGATCATGACCTGAGCTGAAGGCAGAGATTTAACCCACTGAGGCACCCAGGAGCCCATAAAAAACTTTTAAATGCATCACTTATTTCAGTATTTACAACAACATAAAAGAATAGATAGAACAGGTGTCCTTAGTCCCATTTTACAGAGGAGCAGGTTATATTGAAGGATTAAGTGTGTTTCCAAAAATTGGGGTTCATGTTAAGAGGCAAACTCACATTTCCAAACTCTAAAACCAGGCTCACTTCACCATCTCGTGCTATCTCTTGGTTAAACAAAGTCCTAACACAATAAAAGAAAAAAGAAAGGGAAGGAAAGGGAAAGCAAGGGAAGGGGGATCGAGGGGATAGGGTAATAGGTGGAAAGGAAGGAGATAATAAAGGAGGGATGGAAGGAGGGAAAGGAGGAGGGGGGAAGGAAAGGAGGCAGGCAGTTTTGAAAAGGTTTAATGTAGTCTATGTAACAGAGAATTTGGGAAACAAAATCCTTGCTCTACCCACAATGAACCATGCTACTCTGAGCAAGCCTTGCAACCTCTCTGTGCTTGGGTACTTCCATGTAACATGGAGATCCACCTTCTAGGAACTCCTGAGGGGAGACAACAGAAGAATTTGCAGAGTACCCAGGGGCACTGCCAGTTCACAGTGACTGCTTTACACCTCTTAGTTCTCTTTTCATGAATTCATTTCAATGACCTAAATGTGCTGAGTTCTTCAACCCCACTACCACGTCTACATTCTGAGGACATTTAATTCACACTTTCGTGATCACCTATGTATTTGCTACTATGTTCACACTGAAGATCATCAGTAACAATGAACAACCTCTACACACAAGAGCTACCCTCATGAAAGTTCACCCAAGAAACTAGGTAAACAAAAAATACCTGGTCAAGTGAAAAGATGTGTAATTCAATTTAAAACTTTAAAATTAAAAATCCTCCATTCTGAGTCCCATGTTCATTAAAGCAAATATTAAAGAATTCAAAAATGTCTGCTAGAGAAGTAGCAGGCTGAGACTACTTCGGGTAGCGGGAGATCCGCTAAATAGCTTATCTAAAGATTGCAAACACCTACAAATCCAACGGGAGATTGAAGAGAAGAAGAACAGCAATTCCAGAAACAGAAAATCAACCACTTTCTGCAAGGTAGGACTGGCGGAGAAGTGAATCCAAAGCGACGGGAAGATAGACCGCGGGGGGAGGGGCCGGCTCCCGGCAAGCGGCGGAGCAACGGAGCAAAATCAGGACTTTTAAAAGTCTGTTCCACTGAGGGACATCGCTCCAGAGGCTTAACTGGGGTGAAGCCCAGGCGGGGTCAGCGCGGCCTCAGGTCCCGCAGGGTCGCAGAAGGATCGGGGGTGTCTGAGTGTCGCAGAGCTTACCGGTATTAGAACGGGGAAGCCGGTTGCAGAGACAGAGCCGAGGAGTGACTCTCAGCTCGGGGTTGCCTGGAACCGGTCGCGGGCTCGGTCAGCTAGGAGCGCGGCCGGAGGCCAGGCTGACGGGAGTCATTGGGCGCTGTTCTCTGAGGGCGCACTGAGGAGTGGGGCCCCGGGCTTTCGGCTCCTCCGGGCCGGAGACCGGGAGGCCGCCATCTTCATTCCCGTCCTCCGGAACTCTACGGAAAGCGCTCAGGGAACAAAAGCTCCCGAAAGCGAACCCGAGCGGATTACTCAGCGCGGCCCCGGGTAAGGGCGGTGCAACTCCGCCTGGGGCAAAGACGGTTGAGAATCACTACAACAGGCCCCTCCCCCAGAAGATCAACGGGAAACCCAGCCAGGACCAAGTTCACCTACCAAGGAGAGCAGCGGAATTCCAGAGGAGAAGAAAGCAAAGCACGGAACTCATGGCTTTCTCCCCATGATTTTTTAGCCTTGCAGTTAATTTAATTTTTTTTTTCTTTTTCAATTTTTTTTTCTTTTTCTCTTCTCCTGCTGAATTTTTTTTAACTCTTACCGTTTTCTTTTTTTAACGTTTTTTAAATAGTTTATCTAATATATATATATTTTTCCTCTTTTTATATTTTTTCTTTATCGGCTTTCTTTTTTTTAATAGTTTCTTTTTTTTTTTTTCTTTCTTTCTGAACTCCTTTTTAACCCTTTCTCCCCCCTCACAATTCGGGATCTCTTCTGATTTGGCTAAAGCAATTTTTCCTGGGGTTGTTGCCACCCTTTTAGTATTTTACTTGCTCCTTCATAAACTCTTATCTGGACAAAATGACAAGGCAGAAAAATTCACAACAAAAAAAAGAACAAGAGGCAGTACCAAAGGCTAGGGACCTAATCAATACAGACATTGGGAATATGTCAGATATAGAGTTCAGAATGATGATTCTCAAGGTTCTAGCCGGGCTTGAAAAAGGCATGGAAGATATTAAAGCAACCCTCTCAGGAGATATAAAAGCCCTTTCTGGAGAAATAAAAGAACTAAAATCTAACCAAGTTGAAATCAAAAAAGCTATTAATGAGGTGCAATCAAAAATGGAGGCTCTCACTGCTAGGATAAATGAGGCAGAAGAAAGAATCAGCGATATAGAAGACCAAATGACAGAGAATAAAGAAGCTGAGCAAAAGAGGGACAAACAGCTACTGGACCACGAGGGGAGAATTCGAGAGATAAGTGACACCATAAGACGAAACAACATTAGAATAATTGGGATTCCAGAAGAAGAGGAAACAGAGAGGGGAGCAGAAGGTATATTGGAGAGAATTATTGGAGAGAATTTCCCCAATATGGCAAAGGGAACAAGCATCAAAATCCAGGAGGTTCAGAGAACCCCCCTCAAAATCAATAAGAATAGGTCCACACCCCGTCACCTAATAGTAAAATTTACAAGTCTTAGTGACAAAGAAAAGATCCTGAAAGCAGCCCGGGAAAAGAAGTCTGTAACGTACAATGGTAAAAATATTAGATTGGCAGCAGACTTATCTACAGAGACCTGGCAGGCCAGAAAGAGCTGGCATGATATATTCAGAGTACTAAATGAGAAAAACATGCAGCCAAGAATACTATATCCAGCTAGGCTATCATTGAAAATAGAAGGAGAGATTAAAAGCTTCCAGGACAAACAAAAATTGAAAGAATTTGCAAATACCACACCAGCTCTACAGGAAATATTGAAAGGGGTCCTCTAAGCAAAGAGAGACCCTAAAAGTAGTAGATCAGAAAGAAACAGAGACAATATACAATAACAGTCACCTTACAGGCAATACAATGGCACTAAATTCATATCTCTCAATACTTACCCTGAATGTTAATGGGCTAAATGCCCCAATCAAAAGACACAGGGTATCAGAATGGATAAAAAAACAAAAACCATCTATATGTTGCCTACAAGAAACTCATCTTAAACCCGAAGACACCTCCAGGTTTAAAGTGAGGGGGTGGAAAAGAATTTACCATGCTAATGGACATCAGAAGAAAGCAGGAGTGGCAATCCTTATATCAGATCAATTAGATTTTAAGCCAAAGACTATAATAAGAGATGAGGAAGGACACTATATAATACTCAAAGGAACTGTCCAACAAGAAGATCTAACAATTTTAAATATCTATGCCCCTAACGTGGGAGCAGCCAACTATATAAATCAATTAATAACAAAATCAAAGAAACACATCGACAAGAATACAATAATAGTAGGGGATTTTAACACTCCCCTCACTGAAATGGACAGATCATCCAAGCAAAAGATCAACAAGGAAATCAAGGCCTTAAATGACACACTGGACCAGATGGACATCACAGATCTATTCAGAACATTTCATCCCAAAGCAACAGAATACACATTCTTCTCTAGTGCACATGGAACATTCTCCAGAATAGATCACATCCTGGGTCCTAAATCAAGTCTCAACCGGTATCAAAAGATTGGGATCATTCCCTGCATATTTTCAGACCACAATGCTCTAAAGCTAGAGCTCAATCACAAGAGGAAATTTGGAAAGAACCCAAATATATGGAGACTAAACAGCATCCTTCTAAAGAATGAATGGGTCAACCAGGAAATTAAAGAAGAATTGAAAAAATTTATGGAAACAAATGATAATGAAAACACAACGGTTCAAAATTTGTGGGACACAACAAAGGCAGTCCTGAGAGGAAAATATATAGCGGTACAAGCCTTTCTCAAGAAACAAGAAAGATCTCAGGTACACAACCTAACCCTACACCTAAAGGAGCTGGAGAAAGAACAAGAAAGAAACCCTAAACCCAGCAGGAGAAGAGAAATCATAAAGATCAGAGCAGAAATCAATGAAATAGAAACCAAAAAAACAATAGAACAAATCAACGAAACTACGAGCTGGTTCTTTGAAAGAATTAATAAGATTGATAAACCCCTGGCCAGACTTATCAAAAAGAAAAGAGAAAGGACCCAAATAAATAAAATCATGAATGAAAGAGGAGAGATCACAACAAACACCAAAGAAATACAGACAATTATAAGAACATACTATGAGCAACTCTACGCCAACAAATTTGACAATCTGGAAGAAATGGATGCATTCCTAGAGACATATAAACTACCACAACTGAACCAGGAAGAAATAGAAAGCCTGAACAGACCCATAACCAGTAAGGAGATTGAAACAGTCATCAAAAATCTCCAACAAACAAAAGCCCAGGGCCAGACGGCTTCCCGGGGGAATTCTACCAAACATTTAAAGAAGAACTAATTCCTATTCTCCTGAAACTGTTCCAAAAAATAGAAATGGAAGGAAAACTTCCAAACTCATTTTATGAGGCCAGCATCACCTTGATCCCAAAACCAGACAAGGATCCCAACAAAAAAGAGAACTACAGACCAATATCCTTGATGAACACAGATGCAAAAATTCTCGCCAAAATACTAGCCAATAGGATTCAACAGTACATTAAAAGGATTATTCACCACGACCAAGTGGGATTTATTCCAGGGCTGCAAGGCTGGTTCAACATCCGCAAATCAATCAATGTGATACAACACATTAATAAAAGAAAGAATAAGAACCATATGATACTCTCCATAGATGCTGAAAAAGCATTTGACAAAGTACAGCATCCCTTCCTGATCAAAACTCTTCAAAGTGTAGGGATAGATGGCACATACCTCAATATTATCAAAGCCATCTATGAAAAACCCACCGCAAATATCATTCTTAATGGAGAAAAACTGAAAGCTTTTCCGCTAAGGTCAGGAACACGGCAGGGATGTCCGTTATCACCACTGCTATTCAACATAGTACTAGAAGTCCTAGCCTCAGCAATCAGACAACAAAAGGAAATTAAAGGCATCCAAATCGGCAAAGAAGAAGTCAAACTATCACTCTTCGCAGATGATATCATACTCTATGTGGAAAACCCAAAAGACTCCACTCCAAAACTGCTAGAACTTGTACAGGAATTCAGTAAAGTGTCAGGATATAAAATCAATGCACAGAAATCAGTTGCATTTCTCTACACCAACAACAAGACAGAAGAAAGAGCAATTAAGGAGTCCATCCCATTTACAATTGCACCCAAAACTATAAGATACCTAGGAATAAACCTAACCAAAGAGACTAAGAATCTATACTCAGAAAACTATAAAGTACTCATGAAAGAAATTGAGGAAGACACAAAGAAATGGAAAAATGTTCCATGCTCCTGGATTGGAAGAATAAATATTGTGAAAATGTCTATGCTACCTAAAGCAATCTACACATTTAATGCAATTCCTATCAAAGTACCATCCATTTTTTTCAAAGAAATGAAACAAATAATCCTAAAATTTATATGGAACCAGAAAAGACCTCGAATAGCCAGCAGAATATTGAAAAAGAAAGCCAAAGTTGGTGGCATCACAATTCCGGGCTTCAAGCTCTATTACAAAGCTGTCATCATCAAGACAGCATGGTACTGGCACAAAAACAGACACATAGATCAATGGAACAGAATAGAGAGCCCAGAAATGGACCCTCAACTCTATGGTCAACTCATCTTCGACAAAGCAGGAAAGAATGTCCAATGGAACAAAGACAGCCTCTTCAATAAATGGTGTTGGGAAAATTGGACAGCCACATGCAGAAAAATGAAATTGGATCATTTCCTTACACCACACACGAAAATAGACTCAAAATGGATGAAGGATCTCAATGTGAGAAAGGAATCCATCAAAATCCTCGAGGAGAACACAGGCAGCAACCTCTTCGACCTCAGCCGCAGCAACATCTTCCTAGGAACATCACTAAAGGCAAGGGAAGCAAGGGCAAAAATGAACTTTTGGGATTTTATCAAGATCAAAAGCTTTTGCACAGCAAAGGAAACAGTGAACAAAACCAAAAGACAACTGACAGAATGGGAGAAGATATTTGCAAATGACATATCAGATAAAGGGCTAGTGTCCAAAATCTATAAAGAACTTAGCAAACTCAACACCCAAAGAACAAAGAATCCAATCAAGAAATGGGCAGAGGACATGAACAGACATTTCTGCAAAGAAGACATCCAGATGGCCAACAGACACATGAAAAAGTGCTCCATATCACTCGGCATCAGGGAAATACAAATCAAAACCACCATGAGATATCACCTCACACCAGTCAGAATGGCTAAAATTAACAAGTCAGGAAATGACAGATGCTGGCGAGGATGCGGAGAAAGGGGAACCCTCCTACACTGTTGGTGGGAATGCAAGTGCAACCACTCTGGAAAACAGCATGGAGGTTCCTCAAAATGTTGAAAATAGAACTACCCTATGACCCTGCAATTGCACTGCTGGGTATTTACCCTAAAGATACAAACATAGTGATCCGAAGGGGCACATGCACCCGAATGTTTATAGCAGCAATGTCTACAATAGCCAAACTATGGAAAGAACCTAGATGTCCATCTACAGACGAATGGATAAAGAAGATGTGGTATATATACACAATGGAATACTATGCAGCCATCAAAAGAAATGAAATCTTGCCATTTGCGACGACGTGGATGGAACTAGAGGGTATCATGCTTAGCGAAATAAGTCAATCGGAGAAAGACAACTATCATATGATCTCCCTGATATGAGGGAGAGGAGATGCAACATGGGGGGTCGAGGGGGTAGGAGAAGAGTAAATGAAACAAGATGGGATTGGGAGGGAGACAAACCATAAGTGACTCTTAATCTCACAAAACAAACTGAGGGTTGATGGGGGGAGGGGGTTGGGAGAGGGGGTGGGGTTATGGATATCGGGGAGGGTATGTGCTATGGTGAGTGTTGTGAAGTGTGTAAACCTGGCGATTCGCAGACCTGTACCCCTGGGGATAAAAATATATGTTTATAAAGCTGTAAAAAAAAAAAAAAGAAAGAAAGAAAGAAAGGATGAATCCCCAAGTTTTGTAGCAACATGGACGGGACTGGAAGAGATTATGCTGAGTGAAATAAGTCAAGCAGAGAGAGTCAATTATCATATGGTTTCACTTATTTGTGGAGCATAACAAATAGCATGGAGGACAAGGGGAGATGGAGAGGAGAAGGGAGTTGAGGGAAATTGGAAGGGGAGGTGAACCATGAGAGACTATGGACTCTGAAAAACGATCTGAGAATTTTGAAGGGGTGGGGGGTGGGAGGTTGGGGGCACCAGGTGGTGGGTATTGTAGAGGGCACAGATTGCATGGAGCACTGGGTGTGGTGCAAAAATAATGAATACTGTTATGCTGAACAAATAAAAAAAAATTAAAAAAAAAAAAAAAGTCTGCTAGAACACATCTTCCTAGACTCTCCCATGCACTTTAAATCTGAGCAATATGGAAAAGGTGAGGCAAATATTTGATGATTTCGTTGGTTTTGAGGTGGTGTTGTCTCAACATCTTCTCATCCAATAGTATGGTCCTATACGAAAATCATTCAGAGTTTGTAGGCATCCATAGAGGCATGTCGACTGGGACATGGGCACAGAGACAGTAGTGATGGCTGTCTTCAGAGGAAAGCCATCCACTCCCAAGAGCGGAAGAGGTGTTGTGTCACTCTTTAGTCACTGATGGCTTCAAGTAATATTTTCCCCAATACATACACGTTCCCAAGACCATGCATTTGTGCAGAGCTGCTGACTACTGGTGACTAAGACCACATGACCTCAAAGAAAGACAGCGCCCACCTCATCAAGCTACTGCAGTGGCAACTTCACTGTGTTTCATACACTTCTCCCCAAACCAAGCATAAAGCAACTCTTCTACAGAGACCAGCATGTGACTCCAGTGGAGCTAAGAGAAAAGTCCACAATCAGAAGACACTAAATAAGTTCATGGCTTGCCAATATTTGAGTACCCAGGAGATGAAGCATGATACACAGATGGCCTTAATGATTCCTAGAAAATATTAAGACTGGTTCTTCAAGCTACACATAAAACTGACCATACAGGTTGACAGACAATCTACACTGATCCATCTGTTCCACAGACATTTAGGGCATGTCTACTAGGGCCAGACCCCGAGCCCAGAGCCTGGGACACAAAACTGAGGAAGATGTGGTTCTTGTTGATGGTCCCGGTGAGGAGAGAAGCTGAATAATGCAGGAGAAACACACACCACGGTGCTAAAATTGGTCTCAATGTAAATTAGTGGCCACAAATTCCAAATAGTCTTAATGTTGACTGGTATTATACTATATGTCCCAGCTCTGGGGCTGACCTTTGGTGACCATTTTCATTACAAAATTTTTGTGTCTGGCTTGGATTTCCCACCTGAACTCTAGATGAAAATATACAAATGCCAACTTGACATCTCGACTTGGACATCTAAAAACAATCTCAAGTTGAAGATGCTTAAGACAGAGCTCTCAATTCCAGCTGACTGCCAACCCTCTGCTTTTTTGTCTTCTCCACTGAGGGAAAGGCAACTTCATTTTTCCTAGTCGCCAAAGCCATAAACCTCACAGTCCTCCTTGACTCTGTTCCCACTTACGTTGCCTATCCCAGTAACAAAATGCCTCTCCCATTAGCTCTACCTTTGACCTGTTTCCAGGATCTGACCACCACTCACCACCCCACTGACCCTCACCTACTCTGAGAAAGCATGACCTTTCACCTGCTGCCTCCTCTTAGTTCCGCAGCTGCTTGTCCCTCCTTTCTATGATGCCTTACCCACAGAGCAGTCACAGTGACCCTACAAAGCCAGGTCATGTCATCCTGTACTAAAAACTCTGTGATTCCTCAACCTACAATAAGATCCAGGGCTTCCCCACAGATTCCCTACTTACTACATGGTTTGGGCTCAGGCTGTTGCTAAGACTTTGTTCTGTACAATGCTTCCCTGGCTCATTCCTTCTTAGCTCCTCAGAAGACATACAAGGCATGTCCTTGAGTCAGAAAGATGACATCTGTGGTTCCCTCTGCTGTGCTTAATGTCACCCCAGATAGCAGCAGAGCTCCCTCCCTCACTTCTTTCAGATTTCTGCCCAAATGTCCCCAAAGAGGTCTTCCCTGAGCAGCCCATGGAAAAACAGCAACTGCCACCCCACACTGGGCTCTGCCCCCTTCCCTGCTTTACTTTTCTTTGTGCCTCTCACCATTATTGAACATATATAAATACATTTTTATTTGTTCATTTCCTCTGCCTCTCCTTCTAGAGCAGAGTCATCCAATAGAAATATAATGTGAGACATAAACATAATTTTGAATTTTCTAGTAGCCATACTAAAGGAAATAAAAAGAAATAGGGAAAATTACTCATAGTGTTTTTTTGTTTAACCTCATATAGCCAAAACATGAGTATTTCAAAGTGAAATCAATAAAAAGTTATTAATAAGATATTATACCTTTTTTGGTACTAAATATGAAATCTTGTGTGTATGTTACACTTAAGTGTATCCCAATTCAGGCTCACCACATTTCAAGTGCTCGGTCACCACCTATGAGTGGTGGCTATGGTATTCATCAGCTTAGCTCTGGAATATATACTCCATGGAGCAAAGAATGGTTTTGTTCACTATTTACCCAACAGCTTCAACAAGGCCTACCACATGGTCTGCAAACAGATTAATTATTTAATTAACAGGACTTTTTTTTTTTGTCTTCCCTCTAACAAGTACATGTTGAATATAAACAATACAAGAGACTAACAAAACACGGTAAAAATAAAGATGATTATACCATAGTGCTTATAACCTAGCAAGGGAGACAATACTGTAAAGAAACAAAGTCTGAAGTATCCTAATGGAAAAGGAAAACAATCCACACCAATTTTAAGCTGAGTGGGGAAGGACATGGTTGGGGCTCAGATGTGGCACAACCCTGGCTACTTGGAGGAGTGGAGGCAGAAGGTCATAAAGACTATGGCAATTCCCAGGATGACAGTGATAAAAGCTAGACTCAAGAGAAGGTAAGGGACAGATGGTGAGGAGGCAGAATCAACATTGCCTGGCCCAGCTCTGTGTGGGGACCAAATCAGGGGAGGAATCATAAAGACTGGGGTTTTGAGCTCAGCGGCTAAGGAAGAAGACAGTACCACAATAAACCTGTACAATCCTGATGAGTAACAGATGAATGAGGACAGCTAACAATGACTGACCGTCTAGTTCCAACACACTAGACCCAACATATAACCTCACTTCGGGCACTCTGACTTCTTCCACATTTAGACATTTCTACCCAACTGAGTAGCAATGGTATCTCCCAGAACACTCCACAAGGAAATACCAATTGGAGAGTCAGAAGGGCCCCTCTCCGGCCTCAGTTTCCTCCTCTATAAAATTAGGAGGGTGGTGCTGGGCCAGGTGATCACAGCCTGGTCCAGTGGGCCCTTTTCCTGTCTCAGTCCTTCAGTGCCCTTTTCCTATACCACAGGAGCTGTGCTTTCCAGCAGCAGATTGTACAGGTCTAATTCTTTTGTACGGGAAATTTAAAGCCAAGAGCAAGCTCAAAACAGCCACTGTCCTCACAAACTTACTACAGCTAAAAATGTAGAGGTTGAAGAGCCCAAAGAAAATCTTGATGGGGAGTGTGAAAAGTCACATTCTGAACTGACATTACGATGCCCAGTGCTGGTGAATCTTTCTACAAAGGACAGGGCTTTCTTCCTGACAGAAGTGTGTGTATATGACATAAAGACTTCAAACTTAGGGCTAGCAGCAAGGAACACTCTCGGGAAAGCTGTCTCATGGTACCCAGGAGGGCAATAGAAGCATCTCACCTTAGCCGTTCTTCCTCTTTTTTTCGAAGATTGAAGTCTCGCTGAACCACCTGGAGAACGTGCTCTGTTTCATCATCAGTCAGACCAGACAGGTCCAGCTTCCTCCCCATGATTTAATACCAAGTACAGATGATGACACAAGACCTGAGAAATTAAGGAGAGATCACAAATTGAGGGCAAGGAGAAAGCTCTACCAGGACAAAAATCAACCAACTTTTGTCATTAACACAGAATTAATACAGCTTGATCTAAGGTATTATCTTGCTCTACTCTCACATTCAGCAAAGAGTTACAGACAATTTTGGTGAGCTGCAGAGAGAGGGACAAGGTACCTGAGTATCTGCCAGTTTCATTCATCCCACCCAACACTTAACTTAGAAAAAATAAAAAAATACATAAATCACTTTTTTCAACACAATGAAGCTAGAGGGTTAGTGTGGATTTCCACAAAATGCCAAAGAACAGGATCCAAAAATTCTAAATTTTTGTGACTTGAAGTTTGTTTGTTTTTTTAAGATTTTATTTATTTATTTGACAGAGAGAGAGAGAGATCACAAGTAGGCAGAGAGGCAGGCAGAGAGAGAGGGGGAAGCAGGCTCCCCACTGAGCAGAGAGCCTGATGCGGGGCTCGATCCCAGGACTCTGAGATCATGACCTGAGCTGAAGGCAGAGGCTAAACCCACTGAGCCACCCAGGCGCCCCTGTGACTTGAAATTTTAAATTGTAAGTATTATGTATAATTACAAAATATAATATATTATAGTATTTTTTAAAATATCCTATATACACTATATTCCTTTAAGTTTTCATCATGACTATAAAATATAAACTAGAAATCAATAAGCTCTTTTCTGCAAAAGGAAAAAGTACAGTAAAATAATCTTATTTAGCCATTTTCTCAGCAGTAGAAAAGGTGGTATTTCAAAGAAGCACCCTCCAGCAGTGTTTACCTAGAAATTATGGGAAACTATATTTTTAAAAGTCATTTTTAATGAATGGCTGAACCCAGGTATGAAATCAAATATATAATTCCCCCAAATTGCCTAGAACTGAAGACCATAAACATGATGTAACCATCCTCAATAAAGTATTAGTGGAACCAACCCAGCAAAATTTCAAAAAGATTATTACATATAATGACCAAGCAGGTTTTATCTAAGCAATTCCAGGTTAGTTCAACATTCAAAAATCAACCAGTGTAATTCACCACATTATCAGAATAAAATGGAAAAACCATATGATCATTTCAATGCCCATTCATTACAGAAGCCCTCTGTAGATTAAAACTACAAGGAAACTTCCTCCATTATATAAAGGGCATTTTCAGAAAAAAGAAAGAAAATCTAAACTAAAATTAACATCATACTCAGTGATGAAAGAGGGCATTTGTTGTGATGAGCACTGGGTGCTCTGGGTGCTCACTGAATTTATCACGATATTGCCCTGTATGTTAACTAACAACATTTAAATAAAAAAATAAATAAGTAAACTGAATGTTCTCCCTTAAGATCAGGAACAAGGCTTGAACATCTACTCTCCTTACCTCTACTCATTATGGAATGTCTTTATTATAAAGCTACATTAATCAAGACTGAATGGCATTGCCATATGGGTAGGTGTATCAGTTGGCCAAGGCTGCTATAACAGAGTACTATAAACCAGGAGGCTTGAACACAAGAATTAATTTTCTCACAGGTCTGGAGGCTAGAAGTCTGAGATCAAGGATTGGCAGACTTGGGTTCTTCTGAGGCCACTGTTCTTGCCTTGGAGATGGCTGTCTTCTCCCTGTGTCTTCACACAGTCTTCCCTCTGTACATGTCAATGTCTAAATTTCTTCTTGGGCATCAGCCATACTGGATTATAGTCCACCCTAATAATCTCACTCTAACCTAACTGCCTATTTAAATATCTTATCTCCAAAAATGGTCACAATTTGAGGTAAAGGAGTTAAGACCTCAACATAGGAATTTTGGGGTGACACAACTCAGCCCAAAAGCTTTCACATTTTGGTCTCCCAAATTCATGTTTTTCTCACATGTAACATATATTCAGCCCATTCTAGTAGCCACAAAAGTCTTAGCCCATTCCAGCATCAACTCTGAGTACAAAATCTCTCTCCTCTAAATATCACCTAACTAGGTACAAGTGAGACTTGAGCAATGATTGATCCTGAGGTAAAATTCTTTTTCCAGCTGTGAACCTGTGAAACTCAGCATGTTATCTTCTTCCAAAGTGCAATATGTAGGAGAGGCATTGGGTTGACATTCCCGTTCTAGATGGGAGAAACTAGAAAGAAGAAAGGAGTCTTGGGTCTCAAGCAAGTCTGAGCACAGAGGAAATTCTCTTAGGTTTTAAGGCTCAAGGATAATTCTCTTCTTCTGTACCCCCCAGAGTGGCCCTACTTCCTGAGCCCACCAGAGTGGCTATCCCACCCCCTGAGCCCTGTGTGTAGGGCTTGGCCCTCTGTAACTGAGGAAGAGAGAGTCCCACCCACCAGACCACGGAGACAGTGGCAGCCCTGGGGACCTCAGAATGCCTTCAGGATCATTCTTACCCCTTCTTGAAGGATAACACCTGTTACTGGCCCATCCTGTAGAATCTCAGAAGGCCATCAGGCTGCCTTCATTTCATCCTGTCTCTCTAGTCTAAACAGTCAGTGCTTCCACTCATAATAAATTCTCAAAAACTTTGTTGACTTCCCACGCAATGCGTAGAAAGTTAAGCCATCAAACAAGAGGGTCCTCTACCACTCTTTCCTGGGTAACCAAAGCTCTGTTCCTGGTTTCTCCTGAAATGGCTGACTGGGTCCCTGAGGCACATAATCTACTGTAGCAAGTGGCTGTCTGGCCACACCCTTGATTTTTCCTCGAGACATACTTCCTCATTTTTTTGCAATATGGGTAGACTGAGAACTTTCCAGATCTTTACGTTCTAGTTCCTTTTGCTTAAAAATCCTTATTTAATTTCGCTCTCTGCTCTTGCATTTTACTATAAACAGCAAGGGCAGACAGGCTGTACTTCAACACTTGGCTTGGAATGTCTCCTCACCTAAATACCCAAATTCATCACCTAAAAATTCTACCTTCCACAAAACACTAGAACACAATCAGTCAAGATCTCTGCCACTTAGACCAAGGATCCAATTCCTCCACTTCCAATAACATGTTCCCCATTTCTGCCTGAGACCTCACTTTTAACATTCATATTTCTGCCCCCATTCTGTTCACAATGATACCCGTATTCTCTCAGATGATGGAAGCTCTCTCTCCAGCCTCCTCTCTTTCTCCTGATCCCTCAGCATAACCACCTTCACCACCAATCACATCACCACCAACAGGCAAACTGGCTTTTTCTAGAAGGAGCCACAGGACGCTTCCGCCTCTGCCCATTAGCAGCTTCCAAAGCTGCTTGCACATGTTTACATACAAATGGCAAATACACATATGAAAGATGCTTAACTTCATCGGTAATTACAGAACTGCTAATGAAAACCACATTGCACACCCATCAAAATAAAAAGTCTTTATCAAGTGTTGACAGGAGGTGGGATGATGGCAGCTTCCATAGAGTACATACAAATTGGTGCAATTGCTTTGTGACATGATGAAGTATCAGTTTCAAAGCTGATGAGGCACCTACCCTATGAACTGGCATTTCCGGTATAAGGATGCAAATATACAGCAAGAGATAGGAATTTGGTTGGATCACATGAACTTTCTAAGTCTGTACCATTCTGATTTATAAAAAATACCTATTTCAGGGGCACCTGGGTGGCTCAGTGGGTTAAAGCCTCTGCCTTCAGCTCAAGTCATGATCTCAGGGTCCTGGGATCGAGCCCCACATCGGGCTCTCTGCTAAGCGGGAAGCCTGCTTCCTCCTCTCTCTCTCTGTCTGCCTCTCTGTCTACTTGTGATTTCTGTCTGTCAAATAAATAAATAAAATCTTTTAAAAAAAATACCTATTTCACATAGTTCAACCCAATAGAAGATATTACTAGCAGTTGCTTCAAAAAAAGCAAAAAGGAAAACAAATTAAATAAAACCTGGAAATTACCCCGAACATCCATAAATGGGAGGAAGATAAACAGTGTGTATGTGTGTCACATGATGGAGTTCTCTACTTCAGTGAAGAAGAACACACTGTAGGTACAATACACATCCACGTGGATGACTCTTAAAAACATAATGTTGAGACAGAAAAGCATGCCACATGAACACACATGTACAGCATGCACACTATAATCCCTTTTATAAAAACTTCAAAAATGTAGAAAGCCAAAATATTTTAGCAATAAATGTGGTAAAACTATAAAGAGCAAGAAGGGACCTCTGAGGGTGAGAGAGGATTTGCTTGTGGATAATCATAGAAGCTTCACAGTTCTCACTGGAAAGATAGTAATACTCTCTTTTTAAGAAGGTACTTCTTGGGGAACATGGGTAGCTCAGTTGGTTAAGCATCTGCCTTCAGCTCAGGTTATGATCCCAGGGCCCTGGGATTGAATCCCACATTGGGCTCCTGGCTCAGCAGAAAGTCTGCTTCTCCTTCTTCCTCTGTCTCTCCCCCTGCTCATGCTCTCTATCTCAAATGAATAAATAAAGTCTTTAGAAAAAAAAAAAAAGGTACTACTTATTATTACTACTATTATTATTAAATAATTATCACATGATTGAAATATTATTAATACTTATTGTTTTACAATTTTTATTATGAAGAGGTTCAAGTCATACACACTTCTGTCTATAAAGTATCTTTCTTTTTTTTTTAAGATTTTTATTTATTTATTTGACAGAGAGAGACACAGTGAGAGAGAGAATACAAGCAGGGGGAGTGGGAAAGGGAGAAGCAGGCTTCCTGCTGAGCAGGGAGCCTGATGCAGGGCTCAATCCCAGGACCCAGGACCCAGGGATCATGACCTGAGCGGAAGGCAGACACTTAATGAGCCACCCAGGCACCGTGTAAGGTATCTTTCATAGGCATATAAAGTAAGCCTAACTTTAAACAAAACTAATCTAATTTCATCATAAATTATAGCAAATATTTGAAACACTGTCCAAAGAATATGCTGAGAATTATAATAAAGATTACGATAATGATTTTGATAAACAAGTCATGAAGAGGAAAACTACAGCATATAAAATATAGTCAGTAATATTTTAATAACACTGTGTGGTGACAGATGGTGACGACACTCATTGTGGTGAGCACTGGGTAACGTACAGAACTGTCAAATCACTACACTGTACACCTGAAATTAATATAACATTGTAGGTCAACTATACTTCAAAAATAAAAATAATGATTTTTGATAGCTCTACCATTATTGGTTGAACACCTACTATGTTCCAGATGCTTTAGCATTTAGCATTTCATATATGTATGTGTATGTATATGTATACATATTTGGGTGTGTGTATTACACTTGATATTCTTTTTTTTTTTTTAAGATTTTATTTATTTATTTGACAGAGAGATCACAACCAGGCAGAGAGGCAGGCAGAGAGAGGAGGAAGCAGGCTCCCCGCTGAGCAGAGAGCCCGATGTGGGGCTCGATCCCAGGACTCGGAGACCATGACCTGAGCCGAAGGCAGCGGCTTAACCCACTGAGCCACCCAGGCGCCCCTACACTTGATATTCTTAACACCCACAAAATTCTACAGGCAACCACGACCACTACCACAACTCACAGATGAGAAGTGTGGACTCACAGTTACATGTTCTGACTGTAAGAGAGATAAATAACAAATGACAGCTAAGGTCTGACTGTGTCTAACCTTAGAGTCCATCTGGCTCAGATGTCCATACCTTTACTACATACATAGGCCTTCCTGCGAGATGCAGAGGAAAACGCTGGACCTCAGGCTTTCACATGTGGGGTCCAGAGTTCCCTACCCTCTCCTTTTGCATGTGATGGGTAAGAACAGAAACTCCCATTACTTGGTTGCTATTCAGACAAAGGTGACCTGCCCATTTAGTTTCCAAATAATGGCAATAAACACATAGAACAGGCAAGTTGCCATCATTAAAAGTCTTCTATTAAATGATTTAAAACCTCATGCCTGTATGATGCAAACCAACTTCAAGATTTAACCAACAAATCACAACAGGAATTCCAACTATTTTTTTTTAAATATTTTCTTTTCATGCCACTTATGCTATTTGTTAAAGTAAATCTGTGGCCTACCTTGCCCATGTGATGTTGGGGTTGGGAGCGGGGAGAAAGTGCATCTGCTGGTTGGCAAAAATAGATTAGAAATAAGGCTTCACTCTTAGGCTGCAAGGCAAAGGGGAACCTCCATAAGCTGCCATCTTCAAGCCCCTCGATGAGCACGAAGAAACAAATCAAAGGGCACAGGGAAAATGCAGACTGATTTCTTCCTTCAAAACACCCCATTACTGGGGCGCCTGGGTGGCTCAGTGGGTTAAGCCGCTGCCTTCGGCTCAGGTCATGATCCCAGGTCCTGGGTTCGAGCCCCACATCGGGCTTTCTGCTCAGCGGGGAGCCTGCTTCCTCCTCTCTCTCTGCCTGCCTCTCTGCTTACTTGTGATTTCTCTCTGTCAAATAAATAAATAAAATCTTTAAAAACAAAAAAACAAAAAAACACCCCATTACAGGTGATAATGGCACTCTGGAATTTCTCCCAAGGTGACATATCTGTCCCTTTCACTTCACTTCACTGGCTTTTGGTTTCTGAGAATTCTAAATGAGCTTCTAAGATGCCCAGTTAGTGGAAGACAGAAGTGGCAGCTTTGATCACCTCAAATCTAAAAAGAATGATCAGAGCTCAAAAGGGATAAATGCTTCCTATAAAGATATAAATAAAGTAGCTCTAAATGGACAAGGCAGAGAACAATGAGAAAACCTTTTGGGGAAATGAGGAAAGCATCTTCCTTTTCTACAGTAAACACAATTAGATTTCCCGTGCAACAACAGAAACAGCATCTCAGAGCTGAAGAAGCCTCACGTCCATGAATCACAGATCACTTTAGGTATGATGCCCTTATTAGCAGACGAGAGAGGATAAGCACATGAAAAGGAAGAGGTTTCCCCAAGACACAAAGCTGGTTCAGAAGCAACTGGCTTCCAGAACAATGTTTTTCCCTCCTGGATCTCTCTGGCTTATATCCTGCTAAGATGGCAGCAGAGAGAATACAATATTGTATTAACACATACTTTTGGTGAACTACATGCTGTATTTTTTTCATCTGACTTCTTCCCTTAATAGGGCACAAAATTCTTTCCTTTTAATGCATTTTTATGGGTACCAAATATTCCATTATGTGGCTGTACCACAACTTAACCAATCATATTTGCATACTTTGTTTATTTCCAATACTTTTCTATCATAAACAACATGAAGATGAGCATCTCTGTACAAATATCGTTGTACAATCTTAAAGAAAATTCTTAGATTGAAATAGCTGGGTCAATGTTTAGTCACATTTGATAATTACTGCCAATTGCCATGAAAACATCTACTCTTGTCTGCCTTTTACCAGGATATATGAGTGCTTGTGTTCCTCAAATCTTATTAAATAAAAATAGGAAGTTGTTATAATTAGCAGTGCTTTGATTACTAGTGATATGGAATATTTTATTACACCATGTTTTGAATACCGATACTTGCAGAACTGCCTTTTCTCATGAACTTTGTAATTTTATCTTTTAGAGAATTTTATATATTTCTTACTATTTTAAAAGGATGCTTAACATATTAAAATAATCATCTGTCCTGTTTTTCCCCAGATTGTCACTTGCCTTTTAATTGTATTCATCTTGGGTTTTGCTGCATGAACTTGCTTGATTTATGCAGTAAAGGTTGGGTGTTGTTTTGTTATCAAGTCTCTATCAGCTTCTACCTATTCTCAATTCCTTTGTGAGAATATCTAATACTGTAAAGATGACAGATCATCCCCAAATTTATTAATACATTAAAAAACAGTCAATAAAAAATTCATTTGAATTTTTACTCCTACTTTGGTAAAAAGGTTTCAGAGTTCACCTGGAGACATAAATGGGTAATGTTAGCCAAAAGATTATGAAAAGGAACAATAATGAGAGGTGATTTGCGATTCCAGGTTTTAAGATGTGCTACTGGCTTGAGATCACCTGGTAGAACAGTAGTAGCTCAGGACAGGTCAGGAAAGAAAGTTCCGAGAAAGATCCATATGTGTCTGTCTGTCTGTCTATCTATCTATCTACCTATCTTCCCATCTATCTGTCTGTTCATGGATCATCTAAGTCAGATAGATTGGTCAATAAATGGTTGGGACAGTTGGCTTATCACATCAGGTTTGTGAGCTTTCTAAGGACATCTGTTAGTGAGTTAAAGAAACCAAAGTGACAAAAAGAAATGAAGAGCAAAATGGAAAATGTATTGCTGAAATGAAAAAGCATTTGATGTATAGCAGCACTATTAATAATAAAAACAAACTAGAACTATGCAAATACCCTTCAATAGAAGACTAAAATTATGGTATATTCACCAGTGGAATGCTACATAGTAACAAGCATGAGTAAACTACAACTACATAGAGCAGTATGACAATCTTGTGAATATTCTGCTGAGCAAAAATAAGCTAGACACAGAGAGTACATAGTGATGATTCCAATTACACAAAGCTCAAAATCAGGCAAAACTATTCTGTAGTGTTAGAACAGGAGAGTGGTTGGTCATCATAAGGCAGGAAAATACTGGCTTTAAAGGGCAAGGCTGGGGAACTGGTAATGCTGTTTCCCAATCTGAGAACTAGTTACACAGATGTGTTCAATCTGTGAAAACCCACCAAAGTACACACTTTTGATTTGTGTATTCTTCTATATATGACATAGTTCAATAAAAAGTAGAAAATAATAGTATGAATAGAAAATCCTATGTAAAGAGGTAAATTAGAAATACACTAGAAGATAACCACAACCACAGGAAATATTACCAATGGTTACATCTGAGTGCTGAAGTATCCTATAATGCAATTTTTTAAAAATTTGCTTTTGCACATTTTTTCCCTTCTACAATAAACACTGTTTGAATCTTGGGACACCAAAAAAACCCTTGTTTGAATAATTAAACAAACACCATTAATGATATGTATGAGGACATTCTCTTCAATGCTATTTACAATAGCAAATTTGTTTAAGCAACTGAAATGTCTAATGAAAGAACGTTGGTTAAATTTGTTATGACGTATCTCGGAGATAGGGTCCTAACGTGCTATAAAAATGGAATATTTTAAAAATATGATATATTGCTGATATAAAAGATAATATACTTTTATTTATTGTATTGTATAAATACAAAATAAAAATGATTTATTACTGATATGGAAAAATATTCACAACATATTTATGAATGAAAATTACAGATGGAAAACTATATTAAATGATCTCAATTGTTTTGTTTTTCTAGAAAAAAATGTGTGTGAGTTCTACTGAAAAAAACAGAAGGATAAATAATATGCCAAAAGTTCACCGTTGTTATTTCTGGGCGATTGGATTTCTTATAAATTTTAATTATTTTTTATGTTTTTCCTTATTTATGCTTTCCAACTTTCCCACAATGAATATGGATTACTTTCTTAATGAAAAATAAATATCATTTTGAAGAATAAAAGCCAGTAATAACTTTACCAGAAGATTATAATAAGTGGTCTTGACATTACAAGGGGATCACCATAATTAAAATGTCAAAGGAGAAGCCTGATATTATCATATTCTGGAAAAGAGCCTGAAAACTTATCGCTACTCAATTATACTTGATTTCACATCATTTTATAGCTTCAGAGAACCTAAAATAAAAAGAGTTACAATACCAATTGCTAAAACATCCCATTTTATAACAAAGTTGTGAAGTAATGCCTGGTGGATACTTTATTAATGGCAGCTAACAATTAATATCAATTCAGGTTCCTATTATGCTTCAAGAATCAACAAATACTTATATCTTGGGACTTGGAAAACCTTCAAAAACTTGAGGATGAGGAAAGGATAATTTGGAAATTTAGTGTAATTAATGCAAAAATGGGTAAATCCTTCCAATCTCAATAGGCAAAAACAAAAACAAAAACAAAAAAACAGTTTACCCTGAGGTCATCTGTAAACAGTATAATTCACAAAATTTGGAGAAGAGATAAGCCACCTATAACAGAGTTGGGGTCTTACATATGAAACCATGCAACCCATTCAAGACTGATTTGTGTTCTAATTCTGTGCCTCGTTAAATTTGATTACAGCAGCTTAGACAGGAACCAAAACCAACTTTCATCATTCTCAGCTTCCATTTGAAAGTTTTACCATATGACACAAGTGCTCGCATGTATTTATTTACCCAACTTTCACAAGACATTATGGGAGAGGTTTCTTAAGGCAAGCATTAGACAAAGTGACCTGTGTCAGCCCCCCTGGAAAGCAAAGGAAAGTAGGTTATAACAAAGTGGTAGATGCCTGACAGCAGTTGTTCCTGAGGGATTTTCTTTATATTTTCAAAGTTCCCTACAGCTATATAAGGCTCACTTTAAAGTTAGAAGATCCCCCAAAAGCTAGAATTGTCTATTTTATTCCTGGCTAGAAAAACAAACATGAGGGAGGACATCGACACTTCTACAGGAAACTAGTTAGTACAAACCTTGCAAATGAAAAAAAGGAATCCAAAGATACTAAGTACATACATAATGGAAACTTCATCATAAAAGGTCAGTGTCCACACAAGTGACATTCTAGAAAGATACCTAGAATAGAAAAGTCAAGGATAAATGGTTGAATGAGATCTTTACAAACCCACAGAGAGAGAGAGTGTGTGTGTGTGTGTGTGTGTGTGTGTGTGTGTGTGTGTGTGTGTATCACGAACCTAAAAGAGAAACAAAAGTAAAAAGATTAACTTGCAATGTCCAAAGTCCTAAAGGTGATAAAAGGTAAATACTGCTGGGGCTTCCCTCTTCAACCAAGGGAAGATGTTGGCTAGAACTGAAAAGAAATTTCTTATTCCTCCAAAAAAAAAAAAAAAAAAATGTTACGACTCTAATTTAAGGCACTTGCTAACAGGGAAAAAAGAAAAAAAAAAAACAAAAAACTTCACCTGGAAAGAAAGAAAACACCACACATATGAGATGTACTTTCCATTGTGTCTGTTCTTTGAAGCAAGTGTACTTGGGCTAGAGGGCTCACTGACCTTAATTACTTCAACTTCAAGAGTTTATCCCTGCTATGACAGCCTGCTTCTCTAAGACTCATCCTTTACCTATAGACAGGAACAGCCCAGAGGACACACAGTTACACCACTGGGCCACAGCTGATTGGACTAGGGATGGCAGAATGCTATTAGCATTCAGCTAGGGTATGTGATCTTGGTGGCCTGCAACAATTCCATCTGAAAATGCCACCAGATGACTTTTAAAATAAATATGTATTATTGAGCTCTTTGCAGTTTAAACAACATCTAGGTTGACTTCTAGTTTGAACTTGGTGTTTGAAAGTCAACATTTTTCCATTGTTTAATGGTTAGCACTCTGGACTCTGAAAGCCAACATTTCCCTCTTGTCATTCTGGAGATCATTCAAAAAGCAACAAGGAAAATGAAAAACAAAATGTAAATGAAATTTTACAGGATTTCCAGGAGACAATTAAAACTACAGAGACCAAATGTAAGAGGAAAGGCTCTAAAATAGAGGAAGAGAAGATAAAAGGTTCCAGAGAGAGCTTTCTGTAGTTGCAGGTCTCAGTAAGTACCCATGAAACTACCCTTCTCAAAGGCAAAGGACACAAATTGAGGCACCAACTCTTGCTTGAAACAGGAGAGGTAGAGCAGCTGGCTCAATGAGCTTCTGTAGACCTAGTGTTTTCTTTACTTATTTCTTCCCCTCAAAGAAATGGCAACAATATACAAGGAATATATACAGAGAACCCTGTTTCCTGGAAGCATTCTTTCTTTTGTACAGTAGAAAAAAAAAATCTTTTCATTACCAAAAAATAAGAGTCAAATCAAAACAAAACAGAAAATCTTCCTTTCTTCATTGGCTTTGGTGAAATAAAGCCCAGTTATAAAAAAATATTCCAGCTAGCCTGGACCACATCCCCAATCTCTATAAATCTTTCACAATAACTATTCAGGAAAATTAAACTCCTTTGATGATGAATAATAAAAAAGGAAAAATTCAGGAACTATATAAAAACACTAGAAGATAACAATAAATGAGTAATGAACGATGAATTCTGGAACACTTAAAAGACCAAAGTAAAATAAAGTGGAAAAAAATAAATGAGCAAGAAAGGCAAGAAGCAAGTGAAGATCTCTCATTGTAAGACACTTGATGAAGAAATGGAGTGACCATTTTTAAGAAATTAAAAACTTAATGATCAAAGCACACCCATGAATGAAGGAACAGGAAAAAAATATCAAAGTAACAAGAAATGATAAAACGTGAATTGATGGCTTGGGAAAGAAGTGAGAGAAAATAACAACCACTGCAGAAATTATGCCAAGAAGGCATGCCAGGTAGCTGAGAAACTAGTGGAACATAGTGAGAAACATGGTGGGGGGAAATATGAGAAAGGGGACCGAAGTAAAACAGGAACAGAGTTATCAGAAAGATTGGGGAGAATCTTGCAGATAGGGGAGAAAAATAGAAGAGACCCCAAAGGAAGAAAGTGGAAATACTGGAACAAATACATTAGCAATTCCTGAAAATTCAGAGACTACATTGGGTCCCAAGGAAAACTTATCTTTTATATCAAAAAAAATTTTTTTTTCTTTTAGAGAGGAAGAGAGAGGAAGGGGAGGTGCAAAGGGAGGAGGGAGAGAGAGAATCTCAAGCAGACTCTCTGCTAAATGCAGAGCCCCGATGCAGGGCTGGATCTCATTACTCTGAGATCATGACCCGAGCTGAAATCAAAAGTTGGACACTTAATCAACTGAGCCACCCAGACACCCCTAAGCTTTTTAATTTTTTTTAAACTGCAAAAATAATGAGTAACATAAGCATACCTCACACACCACTAGAATAATTCCAAAATGCATAACTAACTTAAAGGTAAAAAAATAAAATCATAAAAGTAATAAAAGAAAACAGGAGAAAATTATTTCATAATCTCAGAGTGAGAAAAGCATTCCTAAATATGACACAAAATTCAGAAGCCATTGCAGATAATGGATAAATTCAACATAAAATATGAAATGTCTGCATAATAAAGAAATAAAACATTATGAGCAGAGTTAAGTGACAAAGAGGAAAAAAACTGCAACCTACATCAAAGACAAAAAGATAATTTCCCTCAATATAAAAACTATGACAAGTGGGTAAGAAGAAAAGAGCAAAAACCTAATATAAAAATGGACAAAGTGAGTAATAAAAATCAGAATAGTGAACAGAAAGAACTATAAATGGCTCATAAACCTATTAAACACATAAAAAGACAAATGCAAATTTAAAGACTTTTTTTTACCTATCATATTTGCAAAAAGCCAAAAGCTCAGTACCACAGGGTACTTCTAAGTCTGTGAAGAAATGGGCACTCATTTTTTTTAAAGATTTTATTTATTTATGAAAGAGAGAGAGAGAGAGGGAACACAAGTACAGGAAAGCTGGAGAGGGAGAAGCAGGCTCCCCGCTGAGCAGGGAGCCAGATATGGGGCTCGAGATGAGGCTCAATCACAGGATGCTGGGATTATGATCCGAGCCAAAGGCAGACGCTTAACGACTGAACCACTGAGGCGCCCCCAAATGGGCTCTCTCATATGTTGCTCTTAGGATTATAAATGTACCGTCTGTAGGGAGGGCAACTTACCAATATCTATCAATATTATATGTAGGTAGGTAGGTAGATACCCTTTCATTTGGGAATTCTACCTCTAAGAATTAAACCCACAGAGATAATACACATATCTTTAAGCAAAAGGACATATTCAGAAAGATCATTAGAGAACTAAGTGAAAAATAATGATGGGATAGCCATACAATGTAAAACTAATCATCGGCAGGGAAAAATGAAGAAGCTTATTAATTAATACAGAAAATTCTTCAAATTTAGGATTAAGTACAGGGTGCAAAATGATAGGTACAAAAAGCACAATCCAAAACAGTAAGTAGGTATACTACTCCATTATTTGTATAAAATGAGAGGAACAAAATACATGTTTCTAATGTATATATGTGTACACATATTTGCTTGTATATATATAAATAACTCCGGAAAAATTCACAGGAAAAACCCAGTAGCATGACTTACCTAAAGAGAAGGGTAACTGTGGTCAGTGGTATGAAGTGTGCTTTTAATGCTTTCGAAATTTTGAAAGATTTAAATGTATTGTGCAGTCAATATTTTAAATTTAAATTATATATATATATTCTGTTTTAAAAGAAGTAAGCTTATCAAGGTACCTCCATGCATAAAATCTTTTCATCATTCCCTCTAGCTTGGGGATAAACTTCAGAGGACTTGGCTTACTAGCAAGGCCCTTGAAGACTTCATCCTAACCTGCTCTCTCTCTGGGCTTTTGACCTTCCTTCTGGATCTCTATGAACCAACTATCTACACTGAGTTACTTATCAGAACACATCCTGCTCTCTCTTGCCCCTATCCTTAAATGTGTTGATGTTGTGTTATTGTCCCATAAGTCCTTGAGGATCTGATTTTTTTTTTTTTTTGGTCTGTTTTCACTCTGCTGTTCATATTGGGCAAATTCTATTGATCTGTCCTCGTGTACACTGACTGATCCTCTGTCATCTCCATTACAGTTTTTCAATTCATCCAGCAATTTTTTTTCTTTCCATTGTTAAATATTTCAGTTCTGTAATTTCTTTTTTTTTATAACTCTCTTTATTGTCATTTCCTATTTTTCATTTGTTTCAGGTGGATTTGCAGATTTACTGAAGCATTTTTATAATGGCTGCTTTAAAATTCTTGTCAGATATTTCCAACATTTGATTCATCTTCACATTAGTATCAGTAATTGTCTTCTCTCATTCAAAGTGTACTATCCCAGTTCTTCATATGATGAGTATTTTTCATTCATATCCTGGACGTTTTTTTAAAGATTTTTTATTTATTTGACAGACAAAGATCACAAGTAGGCAGAGAGGCAGGCAGAGAGAGGGGAAGCAGGATCCCCGCTGAGCAGAAAGCCTGATGCAGGGCAGGGCTTGATCCCAGATCCCTGGGATCATGACCTGAGCCAAAGGCAGAGGCTTAATCCACTGAGCCACCCAGGCGTCACTGCATCCTGAACATTTTGGCTATTATGTTAGGAGACTCTGGGCCCTATTTATTTATTCTATTATAAGAGGCAGTCCCTCTGTTTAGGTTTATTTAGCACAAGGTCCTGTCCTACTTTTTTAGACTAAGGTTCCAATGACAATTTAATTTTCATAGCCTTCAAAAATCCTCTTGGCTTACCTAGTGCCACTGAGGTCCACATTGCTCCCTGCTGTGCAACATGAGGGGGTGCATTCAGTTTCTCTAGACCAGAATGCCAAGTGACTCTCAGTAGGGTAAGGAAGACTCCACCTGTGAAACTAAAAAGGCTTCCACCAGGGCTAAGCTGGCATGGCAGGATTCTTCTCAGTATGTTGAGGTGGGAAAAAGGTGTCAGCTCCATCGTGAATGAAGAGGCTTCCCAGGCTGGGCACTTGTGGTGGTGAGATAACCCCAGACTGTGGTGATACTAAGTGCTTCTCAACCCAGGTACTTGCTGCTCAGTGATGAGGGGGTCTCAAACCGAACAGGGAAGAAGGGCACTTCCTGTGTCCACTTGATCCTCCACTGATTCCAAATTCCCAATTTCCACTTGATTCCCCAATCCCTGCTTGGCATCCAAATGATTCCCCTTGTGAATTGTGCCATGTTCACCTGCTGTTGCTGTAGAACTTCTGTTCAATCTGGGGAAGAAATGAGCCTACCAAGAGGTTGGAGTTCAGGAAACGATGCGCCTGGGTCATCTTCTGATATTGATTCAGGTATCCTAAGATGTTCTGCCACTACATTGTTTTTCCAGTCCTGGGGTCCCCAAATAGTTTGCTTTCGCTGCTCTCCCTTCAGAATTCTTCGTTGGTTGTTGTATTGGTCATGGTTCTCCACAGAAGCAGAATCAACAGAATAGAGTGAAGAGGGAGAGAGAGATTTATTTTAAGGAACCAGGTCATGCAATGGTGGAGGCCTGGCGATTCTAAGATCTGAGGGGGAAGTCTTACAGGCTGGAGATTCAGGGAGGAGTTAGAGTTTGGCTCCAAAGGCAGTCCTCTGGCAGAATTTCTTCTTGCTTGGGGTGGAGAGGTAAGGGTGTCAGTCTTTGTTCTATTAAGGCCCCGGATTGAATGAGGTCCACCCACATTATGGAAAGTGATCTACTTCACTCAAATTCCACCTATTTAAATGTTAACCACACCCAAAGAAACATTCTCACAGAAACATCAAAATATTGTTGACCAAATATCTAGGCAGTGTGGCTCAACCAAATTGACACCTAAAATTAACCATCACAGTTGTGTTGTGTTTTGTAATTATGTTCTATTTTGTAGAAAGTTTGTGAAGAAATGTTGGATCTGTAGCCCTCATAAACTTACATCAGTTTTGTAAACTTTTCAGGCATTTTTCTCTTCTAATAATACTTCTTTTTTTCCCTTCTTTTTCTTGCCAGTAACTGTAATCCCATGTATTTATCAGACTTTCTCTTCATGTCTCATATTCTCTCTTTTGATTTTATGTCCCTTTTTTCTCATACTTCATTCTGAATATTTTTCCAATTTAGGTAAGAATTCTTTGAGTATTCATTCATTTTCTCTTCAAGTATTTTTAACCTATCATTAAACCAATTTTTTTTAAAAGTAGGCTCCAAGTCCAAAGTGGGGCTCAAACTCATGACCTCAAGATCAACAGTAGCATGTTCCACTGACTAAGCCAGCCAGGTGTCCCATAAACCCATTTTTAAATTTTTAAATTTGGTAATTTTTCAATTCTAAATTTTCCATTTCATTCTTTCTTACTTGTTCTGTTTTTTTTTTTCCTGTCTACATTTTCAAACTTTTCACTTATCTCTTTGAATACAGTAACATAGTTATTTTTGAATCTGTCTGATAACTCAGTAGGTCTGTTTATATTTTCTTTTTTTCTACTTGTTTTTATTCATTTCCTCTCATCTCCTCTTGTACCCAGTTATTTCTTATGCACATTGGGTTTGCAAAATTGAAGTCTGTAGTGTAGTTACTTTCCTCTATTAGAGGATTCTTGTTTGTTTTTGGTGCCTGTAGTGCCAGCACGCCAGGCATGCATTCTCACCTTCAAGATTGAAGTTCAACTTCAGAACTGAAACAACTTCGTGGCTCACTCAGTTGAGTGTCCAGTTCTTGGTATTGGCTCAGGTGATGATCTCACCATCGTGAGACTGAGATCACATCAGGTTCCACTCTCAGCATGGAGTCTGCTTCAGATTCTCTCTCCCTCTGCCCCTCTCCCAGCTTACACACACATTCTCTCTCTTTCTAAAATAAGTCAATAGGGGTGCCTAGGTGGCTCAGTGGGTTAAAAGCCTCTGCCTTCGGCTCAGGTCATGATGCCAGGGTCCTGGGATCGGGCTCTCTACTCATCAGGGAGCCTGCTTCCACCTCTCTCTCTGTCTGCCTCTCTGCTTACTTGTGATCTCTGCCTGTTAAATAAATAAAATCTTTTAAAAAAAATAAAATAAGTCAATAAATAAAATCTTAAAAAACAAACAGAAACAACTAGAAGCTCAGCTGCTGTTCCTTCACAGGCTTTCTTCATCCAGTTCACCCTACTTCAAGAGTGGACCCTTTGGGGATCTCAACACAAAGTAAATGGTTTTGTCAGGTCCCATTGTCGGGCCCCTAAATCCAATCTCCCTAGTCCCGAGAAACTGTCAAAATTGCTACTCGGCCTCACAAATTCACAAACTGGCAAATGCCCCAGGGGAAGTCTCCAAATGTTGGTCTTTCCTCCTTAGGCTATGGTCCCCCAAGGCTCTGGTCCTCTGATTCTTCACTATCTTGTTAGCTCTCTATTGCTCTTAAACAGATATAGTTTACCATTTTTCCCACATATTTTATTCAGGTTTTCCAGTTGTTCTCAGTAGAAGAGTAAGTCTCAACTGCCTGACCTGCCGCTAACAGACATGTTCTTCTGCTATCTTAAACAGGAGTAGATTCTATGATTATGACGTGTGGATTCCTAACTCTATACTCCGGATTCAAAGTACATACCAGCCAACGTACCACAGTTACTACAAACCAAGCACTATTTTAAACACCTTGCATATATTACTTTTTTCCTCATTGGGTATTAGGTACTAATATTATCTTCATTTTTAAAAGAAAGAAACTAAAGCAAAAGGAAAACAAATAATTTGCCTGAGATCATGCAGCTTGTAACTGGCTCCAGGGTCTGTGCTCTTTTTTTTTTTTTTTTTTTAATTTTCAGCATAACAGTATTCCTTGTTTTTGCACCACACCCAGTGTTCCATGCAATCCGTGCTCTCTCTAATACCCACCACCTAGTTCCCCCAACCTCCCACCCCCGCACCTCTTCAAACCCTTCAGATTGTTTTTCAGAGTACATAGTCTCTCATTGTTTACCTCCCCTTCCAATTTCCCAATGCCTTCTCCTAACTCCCCATGTCCTCTATGCTATTTGTTATGCTCCACAAATAAGTGAAACCATATGATAATTGACTCTCTCTGCTTGACTTATTTCACTCAGCATAATCTCTTCCAGTCCCGTCCATGTTGCTACAAAAGTTGGGTATTCATCCTTTCTGATGGAGGCATAATACTCCATAGTGTATATGGACCACATCTTCCTTATCCATTCGTCCGTTGAAGGGCCTCTTGGTTCTTTCCACAGTTTGGCAACCGTGGCCATTGCTGCTATAAACATTGGGGTACAGATGGCCCTTCTTTTCACTACATCTGTATCTTTGGGGTAAATACCCAGTAGTGCAATTGCAGGGTCATAGGGTAGCTCTATTTTTAATTTCTTGAGGAATCTCCACACTGTTCTCCAAAGTGGCTGCACCAACTTGCATTCCCACCAATAGTGTAAGAGGGTTCCCCTTTCTCCACATCCCTTCCAACACATGTTGTTTCCTGTCTTGCTAATTTTGGCCATTCTAACTGGTGTAAGGTGATATCTCGATGTGGTTTTAATTTGAATCTCCCTGATGGCTAGTGATGATGAACATTTTATCATGTGTCTGATAGCCATTTGTATGTCTTCATTGGAGAAGTGTCTGTTCATATCTTCTGCCCATTTTTTGATATGATTATCTGTTTTGTGTGTGTTGAGTTTGAGGATTTCTTTATAGATCCTGGATATCAACCTTTTGTCTGTACTGTCATTTGCAAATATCTTCTCCCATTCTGTGGGTTGCCTCTTTGTTTTCTTGACTGTTTCCTTTGCTGTGCAGAAGCTTTTGATTTTGAAGTCCCAAAAGTTCATTTTTGCTTTTGTTTCCTTTGCCTTTGGAGACATATCTTGAAAGAAGTTGCTGTGGCTGATATCGAAGAGATTACTGCCTATGTTCTCCTCTAGGATTCTGATGGATTCCTGTCTCACGTTGAGGTCTTTTATGCATTTTGAGTTTATCTTTGTGTATGGTGTAAGAAAATGGTCAAGTTTCATTCTTCTACATATAGCTGTCCAGTTTTCCCAGCACCATTTATTGAAGAGACTGTCTTTTTTCCACTGTATATTTTTTCCTGTTTTGTCGAAGATTATTTGACCATAGAGTTGACGGTCCATATCTGGGCTCTCTACTCTGTTCCACTGGTCTATGTGTTTTTATGTCAGTACCATGCTGTCTTGGTGATCACAGCTTTGTAGTAAAGCTTGAAATCAGGACAAGGCCATTAAGAAGTTTGTTATTCAGAATATAGTAGAGGCCGCCGCTGTCAGGGATATTTCCGAAACCAGTGTCTTCAATGCCTATGTGCTTCCCAAGCTCTATGTGAAGCTACATTATTGCGTGAGTTGTGCCATTCAGGGTCTGTGCTCTTAACAACCAAACAAAGTTGCCTCACCTAGTTAAATTTCTAAAAGTCTTATTGGCAAACTACCCAGAAATAATGTGTAATCTTTTTTCTAGAAAAATTAAAATTATATTTAAGATAATTTTCAATCTCATTTTGGGTGACTGAATCTCTATTTTGATACCCACCTTTAAAAACTACCTTAAGAATTGATGATAAAGCTATCCTATGACCCAGCAATTGCACTGGGTATTTACCCCAAAGATACAGATGTAGTAAAAAGAAGGACCATATGCACCCTAATGTTCATAGCAGTAATGGCCACTATAGCCAAACTGTGGAAAGAGCTGAGATGCCCTTCAACAGACAAATGGATAAAGAAGATGTGGTCCATATGTACAATGGAATATTACTCAGCCGTGAGAAAGGATGAATACCCAACATTTGCATCAACGTGAATGGAACTGGAGGAGATTATGCTAAGTGAAATAAGTCAAACAGGAAAGACAATTATCATATGGTTTTTATTTGTGGAACATGAGGAATAGTATTGGAGGACATTAGGATAAGGAAGGGAAAAATGAAGGCCGGGAAATCAGAGCGGGAGATGAACCATGAGAAACTATGGACTCTGGGAAACAAACTAAAGGTTTTAGAAGGGAGGAGGGTGGGAGGATGGGTGAGCCTAGTGGTGGGTATTAAGAAGGGCACATATTGCATAGAGAACTGGGTGTTATATGCAAACAATGAGTCATGGAACATGACATCAAAAAATACTTAAGTACAGTAGGTAACTAACATAGTTTAAAAAATTATTAAAATTTTATAAAATTTTTTTGCATGGAGCACTGGGAGTGGTGCAAAAACAATGAATACTGTTATGCTGAAAATAAAAAAATTAAATTAAATTTAATTTAAAAAAATTATAAAATTAAAAAAAAAGAATTGGTGATAGGATTTAATGCATCCAACTAGACATGCAAAGTAGTCCAATGCACAAGCCCCGCAGATCCTTTTATGGATGCAAAGAGAAGGACATTCTGGAGTGGATCAAATCAACTCAGAGCATCTAAACTGCAACTGGGGCCATGGGGAAAAGAAATGTATTAGAAAACTTCTCTGGTATGAAGACTCATAGCATCCCACCAAATATTCATAGAACATCTTCTTAAAGTATCAGGTGCATACTGTTGAAAAATTACACCAAAGTTCAGAAAGAAAGAGTTAGAATTATTAAGATGGTATATTCTTTATAACTCTATAATCAAAAATTATATATATGTATGTGTATATATATGTATATGATTATATATAATACCTAGAATATATGTATACTATTCATATGGGGGGAAAGTAAATGAAAAATTACATGATGTCTGAAAAATAGAGCTGGGCCATGAGACAGAAAATTTACCAGTAGTCCATAGTTTATAAACAAATCTCCAGGGACAAGAACAGAAAGAGACAAAAATATTTAATAATAACTTTTGGCACCCATGATGTGTGACAGCTGCAGACAATTATATATACAGGATATACAACAGCTTGGACTGGGTTCAATTTTTGCTATACGTTTTGTGTAATATTATAAGACACATACATTATGCTTGGCACATTGTAAGTCTTCTTTATTATCATTTTTTCTAAGCAAATAATACTAGAATTAGTTTTTAGAAAGTTAAAAAATGATTCTACATAACTCAGATATAATTTCTACAATAACATTCATTCTCTGCAAACACTATCTCTATTTGCCAAATATTTGGGTCTAAGTGATAGTAATAATGATTATCATCAGTTAATAATAACAACAGTGGCTAACATTTTTTATGAAATGTGTTATTGACGGTAGGTTCTGTTCTAAAGTCTCTCAAGAATCACAGTTATTATAGTTCTTATGCTTTCACTGAGGCAAACGGAAGCACTAAGTGTTAAATAAGTAGCTCAGTGTTACCAGCTGGTAAGTGGTTGTGCCAGCCTTCTAGTTGAGAAGACTTGATTCCAGAATCCATGTTCCTCACTTGCATCCCAGGCTGCTGTTCAAAGGGTCATTATAAGAAGTAATCACACTGACTAAATATTTCCCTCTATGTGTATGAAACCAGTTGTTAAGGATGGTCCTAAAGTTCATGCTGTTTTCTTCTTTTTTTTAAGATTTTATTTATTTATTTGTCAGAGAGAGAGAGCGCACAAGCAGGGGAGCAGTAGGCAGAGGGAGAAGCAGGCTCCCTGCTAAGCAAGGAGCCCAATACAGGGCTCAATCCCAGGATCCTGGGATCATGATGTAAGTGGAAGGCAGATGCTTAACTGACTGAGCCACACAGGAACCCCTATCCATGTTGTTTCCAAAGTTGAAATGCAAACCTACATTTATTCAAATTTTAAGTGACTGACTTTTCAACTGGCAAACCATTTTATACACTTGAAACCCTTAGCTAAACCAAAATACCTAACTTAATTGGCATATGCTCATGCATATGTCCTATAATCTTTCTACTTAGGGGTTTTCAGAATACAATCTGCCTCCCCCAGAGGTATCAGCTTCTTAGATTAGATTAACTGTCACTGGCTTCCAGTGAAGTATGTAGTTACAGAGAACTGGAGGGTCTCACGGGCATGTGTCATTAAATCCCAATAAATCTCCAGCAGGCCTGACAGTGTACCCACACAAAAAAGGAGACTGCAGAGAAGAAAATCTTCAGTTGGAATATAAACATTATCATTTTTTTGGCAGGAATCAAGATCAGAAAATCTGAAGTCCTGCCATTGTTCATTTTTCACTAAAAGACTTATCAGTCGATGTATCAGCAACTACAGTATAATCTTTCGCTGAGACCCAAAGAAACTCCTGTTATCACATTCCCCTGTTGCTCAAAAAGCTGATGAAGCATCTGCTGAAATTGAGCTCATAAATAAAGGCTGTTTGAGTTTAAAGTTTTTAATGGAAAATGCAAATTAAGTAGTAGTAAGGCAGATGAAAAGTAGTGATTATTTTTTAACTACCCAGAATTTGCATTCAAGTTTATATTTTGGTTTCCTTTGGCTTCCTTCATTTATAGGATTTGGGAAAAAGACAGGAATACTGATTGAAAAATACCCTTTAAAATAAATATTTCCTAAAATGGATAGAAAATTAAAAGCTGAAACAAAAGAAAAAAAATCATTACTAACCTTAAGGCAGTCCTATAGCCAGGAGGAACAATTCATGATGAAATTCAGGTTTAGCTCTGGCTAACTGAAAACATCTTCTACCTATAGCACTTGAGAATTCTGTGCCATGTCAGCTGCTAATCTGTAAAGAAATAATCATGACTGCTCCAACCTGATCCAGCTTTTCTGGGCATCCAAATTCCCAAATATTATTCAGTCCGCACCTGGTATCCCCTCCTTCCTTCTTTCGGGACAAAGTAAAGATAATCCAGAAGGACAACACTTTGTTGAAGAGGTTTTCCAGGACCAGGAAAAGATAGAGCTTTCCTGGCTTGAGATCCTAGACCTTCTCATGCAAGTAAACCCTGGTCAGCTCTCCAGCTCTGCCTCTGAACTGAGCATGACTCCATTCTAGTCATGCCAAACCACAGCAGTCAGGTTTCCCTCCTTATCATTTCACCTAGGTAGTGACCCCCAAACCCAGTTCAGGATTCATCTCAACTTTAGAAAACCTTCCCTGATCAGGCTAGACGCCCTCATTTTCTACTGCCCACCCCTCTGCCTTGGCACCCCTCATGCTGCTAGACTACAACAGTCCGCCTATGGCAGAGCTCTCTGACAATAGGGACCATACATTGTTAGTCTCAATTTTTTCAATGTCTAGTCAAGAAGGCATTGAATAAATGAATAAATGCTTTTTTGAGGGCTGTAAGCAGTTTGGGGGAAGAGACTTCGGTGCCTTGGGTTTATTAGAGCTTGCACTAGCTGCTGTACATAATGTCATTTAAAGTGAAATTATCAGTCCCATGCTACAGATGATAAAACTGATGCTTAGCTCAATTAAACACTTGTCTGTAGAGTACTGATGGAAATCAAAGAGGGGGAGTCAGACCAGGTGGAGTTTGGGCTCTAGGCTCTCTACCTCCCTACTCAGTGGGAATGAATCCTTTCTATCTCTCTTGAGAGATCAATATCAGACCTCCACTAGATCCCAAAGCCATCTTTCAGATGACATGACTTTTCACCATCTTATCTACTACTCTACAAAACTACCACTTGAATTTCCAACACCAGAAACAATTTGAAAGTTGGGGAGAGGGTTCTTATAGCCTCTGAATTTAGAGAAGAATATTTATTCTGTTCACATCAAAGTGGCCTCTGCCCACCAAGCTTTGATCAATTCAGGCAGTTCCTATAAAGCTGTACTTTGAGAACAGACATGTGTTCCCCTGCCCAGTATCCACCATCACCCAAGAATTTGGTAATGTCACCCAACTCCGTTCTTGGCAACTTCCATTCCCACATTTCCTGTGGTATTGGTGAAACCATTCCTTTTGAAGTTTTTGTCACTCCCAGCAAAGTAGAGGCATAGAAATGCCAGGTCAATGAGACCTTCACTCCCAAAATGTGACTCTTGTACTAAGTAGCCCAAGACTGTCTGTATTTGAACCTGAGTAATTCAGAAGGCCCTTTCGTGACAAGGTTCTCCATCTGCTCACAATACCAAGTACCAAGATCCTTAGAGCCATCCAAGTTCCAATCTCTGAGGCCTCCAAGTCTCTTTCTGAATACTTCCTTGTTCTGTTTGAGTAAGCTACAGGCTACTCCTGTCCTTTGCAATCAGATGATTCTAACTAGCATATACACACATATAAATAAAAGGACTCTTGCTTCCATACTTGAAAAGGAGCTGAAATCATCTTCTAGGCATTTTACACTAAAACTGGAAAACATCAACCTATTAGTAAGCATACATGAAGATTTTTATTTATTTTTATTTTTTATCTCATGAAGCTTTTTAGAAATAACAATGTTATTTTTATTGTAGAGAAGATTTTTGGGGGTGGGGAATAAAAATTCCAAGTAAAAGGGAAATTCCAAGTAAAAGGGAGACAAAGTTGATTTCTGGTTTTCACAAACAAATAAAAGACAGCCAGTAATAGCAATTTTTTAAATCCTTACCTAACTAGGCAACAGACATGTACAGTCTCATACTTCCTATGGGGAAACAGGCTTGGAGAGATCCAGTAATTTACCCAAGGTTACAAATCTAGTCATTCAAATAGAGACTGGTTTTCCTCCAAAGTCAGTGCTCTGCCTACTGGGACACATTGCCTCCACAGAGTAAAATTCACTGCAATCCACCCAAAAGTCTCAAACAGCATCTAACCCATATCTTTTTTTTTTTAAAGATTTTATTTATTTATTTTGAGATAGAGAGAGCTCATGAGCAGGTAGAAGGGCAAAAGGAGAGATAAAATCTGAAGCAGACTTCCTGCTGAGCACAGAGCCTACTGTGGGACTCCATCCCAGGACCCTGAGATCATGACTGGAGGCACAATTAAGAGTCCAACACTCAACCAATTGAGCCACCCAGATGACCCTATCTAACCTTTACCTTAATCTCCTTGTCCACCAATGTAGTAATTTAAGCTGCCTATGATTAGCAGAAATGGATCCCACTCTCCTCTAGCTCTGCATTCCCCCACTACTATATAAGTATGCTTCCTATGAAGTAAGAAGATTGCTTTATCAGAGACACAGACACAGACTCAAAGGATCTCACAAAACTTGAATAACCAAGAGAGTTTCAGGTTATAGGATTCAATATTTAAAATGCAGGTTTCCCCTGATGTCTGAAAGTAGAGTGTTCTTATGAAAACTTTCTTAAGTTGAAATGGTGTAAAGCAAAGGTACAATTACCATTAATTCATATGGGAAAAATTTTTAGCATTACCAGAACCAAGAATAACCTCTCTTAGGCTTTTCTAATACCTTAGGGCACATCTTGCTAATGGATGCACAAAATATGTCAAAATAAATCACAGATACCCACAGACACAGTTCAAATCTATGACAGCTTGATGCTGAGATGCTGAGTGTGGTTCTCAGAGAAAAATCTTGGGAGCGCCAATCTGGCTGCTCAGGATGAATGCTGCCTGTATAATAATGGTTCAGCTCACTGCAAAACAAAACACTGAGTGCTATCTTTATTTCTGGCTTTTTTTTTTTTTTTGGTAAATATAGAAGTCCTTTTTGGATTTCTTTCAATTAGCAAAAACAGGTACTAAAGGAGGTCTTCTGTAAAGAGCAAAACAGCATAACATGAAATTTCAAAAAGTGGCATAGACCTGTATAAGGCTTTAGAAATTCGTTGTACAACAATGTGAATATACTCAACACTACTGAACTGTATACTTAAAAATGATTACAATGTATATTTTATGTTACATATATTTTATTGCAATTAAGATTTATATATGTATATTAAATATATATATCTTTATTTCCAAAAACAAATGTCAATTTCACTTCACATCTGCTTGGGCTACTAGGAATGTGAAGCAGGTTGTCTTCTGTCTCAGGTTCCAATGGGCAAACCTATACTTCTCAGTAAATGATATCAAGCTTTCAGTAACAGATATGGCTTGGTATGGAAAAGGTCAGAGTTCAGCCCAGAGCCAGCAGGCTTGTCAAACCAGCATCAGGAACTGAAGGATGTTCAGCATATTTCAAAAACATAAACAATCCCCACATTTCAAGTACATGCTGGACCAGTGAGAAGTTGTAAAGTTGTAAAGAAAGGTTCATCCAAAAAGAATTGCTACTCTAAATTCTAAATGTAAATTCTAAATTCTAAATTCTGAATTCTAATTCAAAATTCTAAATTCTAAATTCTAAAATCTAAATTCTAAATACAAAATAAGAACTCTAAATGCAACATGGTAAACAACACATATCTCATGGATGAGGAGTTTTCCTTATTTATAGAGTCCATAAATAGTCATTTGTTGCAGAAAAATCTGGGAATATATTATACATTTTCAGATTCAAAAAGAAAAAATAGTGATCACTGGTCTCCATGACCATCATAATTTAGTAAGGAAAAGATGCAAGTCAACAGATTACCTCACATAGAGAGTGAGCAATGCTCAGTCTAGGAAGTGTACAAGGCTCTACAAGTTAGAAGCAGAATGAACATAAGGGGGCCCAGAAAAGGCATAGAGTAAAACTACTAGTTAAGAATAACAAGAGGTTGGGGACGCCTGGGTGGCTCAGTTGGTTAAGCAGCTGCCTTCGGCTCAGGTCATGATCCCAGCGTCCTGGGATCGAGTCCCACATCGGGCTCCTTGCTTGGCGGGGAGCCTGCTTCTCCCTCTGCCTCTGCCTGCCATTCTGTCTGCCTGTGCTCGCTCGCTCTCCTCTCTCTCTGACAAATAAATAAAAAATCTTTAAAAAAAAAAAAAAAGAATAACAAGAGGTTGGGATGCCTGGGTGCCTCAGTCATTAAGCATCGCCTTTGGCTCGGGTCATGATCCCAGGGTCCTGGGATTGAGCCCCACATTGGGCTCCCTGCTCCACGGGAAGCCTGCTTCTCCCTCTCCCTCTGCTGCTCCTCCTGCTTGTGTTCCCTCTCTTGCTGTGTGTCTCTCTCTCTCAAATAAATAAATAAAATCTTAAAAAAAAAAAAGAATAACAAGAGGTTGGTCACAACATTTAAAAGGAAAAACAGAAATGAGATGTCCATGGGAGGCTTTGAAAAGCTGCAATAGATGCCTGGGAATCCATAAAGCTATGTACATATACAGAGCTGTGTGTTTGCTCAGGAAAGAGATAAAAAGACTCTAATTGCTCATCTCTTGATGAACCTTCAGGCACTGACCAAGCAAGAACCGAAGACTAAGACAGAAGTGTAAATTGCTTGCCAAAAAACTGAAAGAAAAGGACTATCAACCAAAATATTCTATACCCAGAAAAACTACAGTAATGAATGATAAATTAGGACAACAAGGCATTCTAGATACACAAAAACAGAAAGACTTCATCGGTAGCAGACCCACCGTGCAAGAAATACTAAAGGAAGTCCTTACAACCAAAACTGACAGAAGAAAAGGAAGAAATGGATAATTTAGCAATAATAGTTGGAGACTTCAATACCAACTTTCAATCATAGAGCAACTTAGCAAAATATCAACAAGGAAATAGAAGACTTGAACATTATAAGCTAATTAGACCTGATATGTTCAGAACAATCTACACAACATAAGAGTACACATTCTTCTCAAATGCACATGAAACATTCTCCATATGGATCATATATTAGGCTGTAAAATAAATCTCAATAAATGCACAATAATGGAAATAATATAAAGTATGTTTCCTAACCACAGTAGAATGAAATCAGAAATCAATAAGAGGAGGAAATTTGGGGAGTTCACATGTATATGGAAATTAAACAACACTCTCCTAAATAACAAAGAGTCAAGAGATATACGAAAATACTTAGAGATGAATTAAAATGAAAACACACACAACAAAACTTAGGAGATGCAGTGAAAACAGTGCTTAGGGGTAAATTTATATACACTTATATTTAAAAAAAATGAAGAAGAACCACAAATCAACAACCTCATATGAAATTAGAAAGAAAAAAAAAATCTAAACCCAAGTAAGCAAAAGGAAGGAAATAATAAAGTCAAGAAAGAAAATAGAAGTAGAAATAAATATTAAAAAATAGAAATAGAAAAACAACAAAGAAAAAACAGAACCCAAAGTTGGTCTCTGAAAAGATCAACAAAATTGACAAAATTTGCCAATTTGTCAATCAACAAAATTGACCAAGAAAAAAAAATAAGACTCAAATTACTAAAACAAAAAAGAGGGAGGTCAATACAGACATCAAAAGGATAATAAAAGAATTCTGAGAACAATGGTATGTTAACAAATTGGATAACCTAGATGAAATGGAAAAATTCCTAGACAGAACATACAAAAATTGACTCAAGAAGAAACAGAAAACAGATCTATAACTAGTAAAGATTATGGATTAGTAATCAAAAACGTCCCACAAAGAAAAGCACAGGTTTAGATGGCTTCACTGGTATTACACCAAAAGCAGAAAAAAAGATATCACAATAAAATAAAACTATACATCAATTTTTTTTGTGAAAATAGATGAAAAATCCTCAACAAAATATTAGCAAACAAAATACAACAACATACAAAAAAAAAAAAAAGATTATGTATACCATAGCAAAGTGTGACTTATGCCAGGAATGCAAGGTTGGTTGAATAAGTGAAAAATCAATGTAATACTGCATATTATTAGGCTAAAGGACAAAGATCACATGATCATCTCAATAAAAGAAAAAGCATTTGATAAAATCGAACACCCTTTCATGATATATATACCCAACAAACTAGGAACAGAAGGGAACTTTCTCAACTTGATTACGGCTGCCTCCAAAAAACTCCCAGTTTTTAATACTTAATGATGAAAGGATGAATGCTTTCCCCTCATATATCACTGACATAACAAGATTGTCATTTTCACCATTACTGTTCAGTAAGGTTCTAGCCAGAGCAATCAGACAGGAACAAGAACTTAAAAAGCATCTAGATGGGAAAGAAAAAAGTAAAACTATATCTATTTAGAGAAAACATGATATATACTGAAAAGTCTGATAGATACTGAAAAGTCTAAGGAATAAACACACACACACATTCAGAACCAAAAAACTGGTGTCAGCAAGGCTGCAGGATATAAGACTGATATACAACAATCAATCATATTCCTTTTTTTTTTAAATAATGTTTTGCTAGACCATTGGCGAGCCTAGACTTATTCTTTTTTTTTTTTAAGATTTTATTTATTTTATTTGACAGACAGAGATCACAAGTAGGCAGAGAGGCAGGCAGAGAGAGAGAGAGAGAATCAGGTTCCCCTCTGAGCAGAGAGCCAGATGTGGGGCTCGATCCCAGGACCCTGAGATCATGACCTGAACCGAAGGCAGAAGCTTTAACCCACTGAGCCACCCAGGTGCCCCTCAATCATATTTCTTAATACTAGAAACAATCACTCAAAAAAATAAAATTAAGAAAACAGTTCCATTGATAATAGCATCAAAAGAATAAAATACTTACAAATAAATTGAATATAAGAAGTTCAAGACTTGTACATTAAACACAGGAAAGACATCCCATGGTTGTAGATTGGAAGACTTAAAACTGCTAAGCAAAACTCTCAAAATTGATCTACCAATTCAATCCAATTTTTATCAAAACCCCAGCTGCTTTTTTTTTTTTGCAAGAATTGGCAAGCTGATCCAAAAATCCCTGTGAGTGTAAGGACCAAGAAAAACCAATCTTGGGGAAAAAAGTTGTAGGAGTCACCCTTCTCAATTTCAAAACTTATTTACAAAGCCACAATAATCAAGACAGTGCAGTACTGACATAGGATAGAAATATAGATCAATGGAATAGAATTGAGAGTTCAGAAATAAACCATTATACTTATAGTCAATTGATTTTGGACAAGGATGTCAAGACAAATAAACGGAGAAGAAAATGGTCCATTCAACTAATAGCTGAGACAAACTGATAGACACATGCAAAAGAGTAAAGTTAGATTCTTACCTCATACCATATACAAAAACTAACTCAAAAAAGATTAATTACCTAAACATAAGTCATAAATTTATAAAACTCTTACATACAAACAGTGTTAATTTTCATGACCTTGGGTTAAGCAATAGTTTCTTAGATATAACACCAAAAGCACAAATGACCAAAGAAATAGATAAATTGAAACTCGCAAAAATGAAAAAAATTTGTACTTCAAAGTCTCTATCAACAATGTGAAAAAACCTATAGGATAGGATAAAATTATATATTCAATAAAAGACTTTCATCCAGAATATATAAAGAACTCTTGCAACTAAATAAGAAAAATACAAGTCATCTAATTTAAAGAAAAAAAAAGGCAAAGGATTTGAATAGACATTTCTCCAAAGAACATATACAAATGGCCAATAAGTACATGAAAAGATGCTTGACAACCATTAGCCATCAAAGAAATGCAAATCAAAACCACAATGAGATACCATTTCACACCTACCACAACGGATATATTCAAAAACACAACTGATAACAAGCTAATAACAAGAGCACCTGAAACACTTTGGTTACACTATTTCACAAATTCATCTCTATAAATGTTCAATCCTCGGGACTTTGTGCAATGCCTGGCTCAGAGTAGGTGTGGGCTAAATGGCTGACTGCCAAATGAATGAAAGAATGAACAAAGAGGTCTCCTCTGGCTCCAGGGGCACTCTGGCCCTTGAATGGCTATCCCCAGACATACTCTGCAAACCCGGATTCCATTTGAAACCCTTTGCACTGCAGGAGGAGTCAGATTAAGTTCCAGGCCAGATATATGGGAAACCCACGGCTCCTCTAGTCCAAATGCCATCACTCTGAGACTGCCAGGGAGCAGTTCCTATAACCCTTGTGACATCCCTCTGATCCCATAACTCTCCTGATAAACCACGGGGACTCCAAACTCATGCTTTTTAGACAAAACTTCCCCATTAAACAGACGGGGCACTATGATTTTATTTCTGGCAAGTGAGGATAGGTCTGGAAGTTGAAAATTTGTTGGAAGATCTTATTGTCTCCATCTATATGAGATTTAATTGCATCTTCTACCTCTTAGATCATGGTAAAAATATCTTCCAAAGTAAGGATGGCAGAGGTGGGGGAGATACTTCCGTGGCCTCTTCTAGAAGTGTCTGGTGGCAACAGCTCTTGAGAGATGGTTTCAAATGGCATTACACAAGCATGCACACAAGTCCTAAGCATAAAGAAGTGAAGGGAAGGGCAAGAGAGCAGGAATCTAAACCTTTGGTTCTCAGCTGAGGGCTATAGTGGCTCCCAGGGGACATGCAGCTATGTTTGGAGAAGTCTTTAGTTGTCACAGTTGAGGGTGTGCTACAGGCATCTAGTGGGTAAAAGCCAGAGATTGATGCCAAAAAACCCATGATGCACAATACAGTACTTCACAACAAAGCATGATCTGGTCCAAAATGTCAGTAGTGTCAATTTCTCAATGGTTGAGAAATCCTGGTTCAAACAGAAATGCCCCCAGGCATACCCAGCAGATTCCACAAGGGGGCCTCCATTACAGTCACTCTGTAGGATCACTGCAGACTCTGGGCTCAGAAATCATTCAAAGACCCCTGAGTGTCAACTTGACTAGGCCACAGGGTGCCCACATATTTGACTAAACATTATTCTGAGTATGTCTGTGAGGATCTCTAGACAAAATTCACACTTGAATCAGGGAGACTGAATATAGCAAGTTGCTCTCTCTAATGTGGGTGGGCCTCACCAAACCAGCTGAAGGCTTAAACAGAACAAAAGCGGAAATCCCTCCCCCAAGTAAGAAAGAATTCTTTCTGTCTGATATGTGTGTTCAAACTGAGACACTGGCTATTTCCTGCCTCAGGGCTGAAACTGGAACATCAGCCCTTCCTGGTTCTCAAGCCTGCTGCCCTTTGGACTGGAACTATACCATTGGTTCTCCTGTTCTCAGTCCTTGAGACTCGAACTAGAATTAGACTATTGACTCTTTTAGATTTTCAGCTACAGAATGTGGGATACGTCAGCCTACATAATCATGTGAACCAGTTATGACAAATCTCTTTATTTTATACATTTATATAAATACGTACACTTATAAACACATTCCTATTTTCCTGGAGACATCTGAGTAATCAGACACACATACACATTCCTGACAAATAAATGGCCTCCTTAATAAACCTTGATTATATTTCTCTGGCTTCATCTGCAATGACTATATTTATAGGAAACAAAAGCCCAGTGTTTATATTGAAGCCCAGTGGTTTTCTCTCCCATCTTGACATGAAAGCAATGCCTGCAATCCCCTACTTTTGTTTTCTGAGCCTCTGGACACAGCGGAAGCCCTGTGATATCTTTCCTGCCATTTGGGTTTTTTCTGTCTGTGTCCCACCCTTTGGGTGTTTTTATGTAGATCCCCTGCACAGAGGATAGCTAAGGAACACTTGATAAAAATACATAGCTCTTCACCCCACTAAGAATTTCCTCTTCAGTTTCAACTGGATAATGATGCTCTTTGCTCTCTCTGCCATATAAAAGTCTGGTGCATTTCTTCTATCTGTAATGAAAATGCATCAAGATAAGAGCTGGTAGCTGGCTGTATTTGGAATTAGATCACATAATTATAGTGGAGAACATAAGCCATGAAGACATACACACTGAAACCTCACTAATTCAGACTTCATCAATTCTGAATTTGGGACCAAACGTGGTAGGCTAAAATTTACTGTTCTGTTTGTTCTCAAGTAAAGGGTTCAAGACAACTGATAGTAGATGAGAAAAGGTGAATATTTACCTTCCAAAGGGAGCTAATTATTATCAGGTACTTACTTAGGAGTATCAATTTATATGTAAACACCACAATTACAGTGTAAGCAAAGAGCAGCTGCAGAGCCTGGCTTTTTAGTATGCAAACCTCAGATCTGAGGGTTTTCCTAGTCACAGATGTTGGAACCTAATCCAGGGACCAAGGTGAGTCCTGTTTGTTCATACTTTGACCAAGTGGAGGCCAGGATAGCAGGCAACAAAGGACAATCCAGGTACAGTGTGCAAAAAGCTACCTGAGGAATGGACTGTGAGTCACTGTCCCTGATGGGGGAGAAGAAGCCAGAGATGCAGAGGCTTCCAGGTGTTAGTGATCAGAGTCAGGGCCCTAAGGAGACTCCTCTAAAAAGGAGCAAGGGTTGGCTAGGTCTCCAGGCTGAGAGAAGAGAGCAGACAGAGGCACCCCTTAGAGATGTGCATATCACTCAATATGTCTGCTATGACTTATCTGAGAGCTCTAAGATGAAAGAAAGCAAAGAAAATGACTCAAGTCTATCTATTTACTCTCTAATTAAAACTCCCTCCTCCTGGAAAATGTTCAGGCCGGTTAAAGTTCAACTTCCCAGTGGGGACACTCCTTCCATCCCCCTCCTCCTTCCCAGGATGGCATCTGGCACCAGGGACAAGCTTTACTGGTCTCCTGGCAGTGAGGGACAGGATGACTAGTCCACTGGGGGTCCTGCTTAGGCGGGGCTCTGCCACAGGGGGCCAGTATGGTGTCTGCCCATATCTATTAAGAAGTAACCAGCCTTTGTCCTTTGTCATGAATGGCACACACAGCTACGGACTGTGACTCCACCGAGGAAGCACATCCCCAGGGTCCTTGTTGCTGGCAGCCTCCCCTTCCAGACCCTGGGCTTCAGCAGCTCCAGTGGTCTGCAGCCATTCAGCATTCTCACCAGGGCTCACGGGAACTGCTGGCTCCCTGCTATGGGGCCCAGCCAGAGACACAGCTCCTCCAATCAATGCTCCACAGTCATCCCTGGACCACGGTGCACGTGCTCACACAGGGCCTTCTGGAGAGGGTTACAGCACCCCACCCCCAGCTAGTCTTCCCCACCATGTCCTTAGGCCCCCATACCTGCTTCTGAAGGTTCTACTCTACCCAACATAAGGCATGCATGCACACCACTTACATCCCACCCCAAGAAGGAGAGTCAGGACACACCCTCCTCGCCTCACTGGGCTCTTTCTCTATCCTCTCTTCCCCGTACTTCTGGGCCCAATGGGTTGGGCTTTCTTCTCTCTACCCACCATGTTTCATCCTTTGGGCCTCACAGCTGAGCCTTAACAATGGGAGACTCAGCTTCTCTACACTGGGGAAGAAACTCATCTGAGTCAGATGAAATGTGGTTACAGGAAAAGTGAAGCCCAGGGAGAGCCACCGACAGGAACTCTTCAGTTCACAGTCTTAAAAAAATGTCTCCCCTCGGGGCACCTGGGTGGCTCAGTGGGTTAAAGCCTCTGCCTTCGGCTCGGGTCATGATCCCAGGGTCCTGGGATCGAGCCCCACATCAGGCTCTCTGCTCAGCAGGGAGCCTGCTTCCTCCTTTTTCTCTCTCTCTCTGCCTGCCTCTCTGCCTACTTGTGATCTCTGTCTGTCAAATAAATAAATAAAATCTTTAAAAAAAAAAAAGTCTCCCCTCTACAAAACTTAAGTGACTGAGAAACAATGAGGAAGTTCACACTTACAGCATAAGTTAGAAGTTATCAGACATTATCAGGTTATAAGCAATCGCCATGACATGCCAGCAGCCACCATCTCCATACCACACAGGGTTGGCTGGATCGCTGCCACCCGTGGCCCACCGCCACATTCTGTGCGCTCAAGAAAATCTCTCCCTGGTGTTCCCCAGTTACTATTTTTCATTTTTTTTTAAGATTTTATTTATTTATTTGACAGAGAGAGATCACAAGTAGGCAGAGAGGCAGGCAGAAGAGAGAGAGGGCAGCAGGCTCCCTGCTGAGCAGAGAGCCCGATGTGGGGCTCAATCGCAGGACCCTGAGATCATGACCTGAGCTGAAAGCAGAGGCTTAACCCACTGAGCCACCCAGGCGCCCCGTCTCAGTTACTATTTTTCAAATGCATCATCAATTTAAAACACACGTAAAAATGTAGCTATTTTGATGGCTTCAAGTACATAGACTCAGAAATAAATGATGAGCACAAAGATGGTTTTATCTATTTTAATCCAATGTTTGGCCACCCGAGGCATCCTGGGAAAATCTCTCACTATCTTCTGCTAACAGGACAGGGGAGCCTACTTCAGGATTAGGGTAGCAAGCCCCACTTGCTAGTGACAGCAAATCATTTCAGATCCTTTGTCCTTTCCTTCTGCTCCCATTTCAACACTATGTGGTTTATCTATAGACACAGAGTTCATTTCTAAGCTACATCTTAGAAATGGGTTTCACAGAATGAAAAGTTCTTTCATAGCTTCACAGAACTGGAAGAATGAACCCTCTAAGTGATTCATTCCCTTCTCTGCAAATCACTCCTGTGCGTGTTTGATAGGGAAGTCTGAGCTTCCTCCAGCGTATTTGACCTGGATCTCCCCCTTTCTCTTCCCAATTCCTTCCTACCACAGAGCTGTAAATTATTATGACTCCAAAGGCCTTCCTCCTTCTTGATGTAAAACTTCAGCACTACTGTTAGGGAAAAGATGGCAGTAACTAGGAACTAACATACTTCACAGATTTGCCTTCAATACAAAGAAAAAGTGCTGAACATGGAGGGAAGGAACTCTTTCAACTTCTGTGCTTATTGTAGCCTAGTTTAGAGGTTTCAAAACAAGATTTTCCAAACTATCCACACACTGTAATTCTCTAGTACACCCCCTGGAAGGCACACACTTTTATTTGATCTGCGTGTTCTACACTCATTCTGTAACTGCAGGAAAGTCCTCTCATTTTATAGTGAACTTAAATTATTTAAATCTGATCTAAGCTTTTTAATCTGTGCATTCAGATCCAGGTGACTCCTGGAAGTATTCCAGGAGAGCAGGCCATTACAAAGCACTTGCCAAGGGGCACCCGAGTGGCTCAGCAGGTTAAGTATCTGCCTTTACCTTAGATCATGATCCCAGAGTCCTGGGATTGAGCCCCAAGTCGGGCTCCCTGCTCAGCGGGCATCTGCTTCTCCTTTTCCCTCAGCTCCTCCACCTACTTATGATCTCTCATTAGCCCACTTCCTCAAATAAATAAAATCTTAAAAAAAAAAAGGCACTTGTCAAATTTCATGAAATCCAGCCCCAAGTGCTGTTACTAAGATAGTACTTACTCTTCCATGCCAAATAAGATCATCCAAAATTCCTACCAAGTACCTCCAAGCTCATATGTGACTTTGAAACTCAGAGATACAGTCTATACATAAATAGACAAGAAAATGACCCCATTCAGAGCCCTTGGCAAGCTAAAGGAAGACACAGGAATATGGATAGAACAGTCTTGAAGAAGAGGGAATGAAATGTATAGAAATGGTCAACTCCCTAAGAGGGGGTACTCTTCAAAAATTATGATAAAAAGTCTAGTTCTAAACCAGCTCCTGCAGTACTTCAAAGCAAGAGTTTCAGAAACGAGCATCTGTGCCCCCAGCAGCGCCTGCTGCCATCAGCCCACCTGTGCCTCCCCAGGCCCTAGAAGGAGACAGAGTTAGGATACTACCTTACCAGCTACAACCTTGGTCCCAGCCACCTGAGTTTGGTCATTGTTTCTCTGAAGGATTGTCCTAGACACCCTAGGGTTGTAGTTTTATTACTGCTATTATTATAATCACCTTATTATAATCATCATCATCATCATCACTTAGCCTTTCAGTGAAAAAAAAAAAAAAAGGCTTGAAGCTTGGTAGGCTATTTTGGGTTTCAGAGATGGCACAGAGAAACAAGCAAGTATGCTGCTCTCAGCCATTTACTAAGTAAACTGTAAGGCAGCCAGTATTGAGTGTGTCCCAGAATAAGAGAAGGCTCTGCCGCAAGTCCATGAAGCAATGCAAGCCACTCCAGCCCTTCATTTATGCAGGAACCAACACACCCAGTGACATACAAAGTGTCTGTAACAAATAAAGATGCTGTACAGGACCTCTGGGAAGTTCTAGGAGAGGCTCCACAGACCTCAAAGTGTATTAGAACACAGCCATGCCCTCTCCTCCACATAACTGCTCTCCTTGTCAGAAACAGCTCATGTTTGTTACCAGGCCCTGGTACTGAACACCTGATAATAGGACATCGAGAGACCCTGTAACCAGCAGAAGCTAGCTTTGAGCCTCTCATTAGGATAGGCAGGTGCAGTAGGCATCCACTGTCAAGTGAAAATGGTATACAAGAAATCAGGCTCAAGCAGTATCAGTTGGTGTACACTGCATGGGCAGGTGTCTTCAACTGCTGGGTCTTCCATGTCTGTTGCTTTCTCCTCTCCCTCAATCCACACCTACATCCTCAAAGGAAGTTCCTGATGATCAGCCAACATGAGGAAAATCCCCAAGCCTGATTTTAGACAATTTTGTGAGAGGTCTTTCACACCAACCCAAAGGCGGGATCTGTAGCCTCATGGCCCTGCTGACAGGGTGGCCCTGGAGAAGAGCAGTGAAGGGTAATCCTTCTGGTGGGCAGGATTTCAAGCAGCATATTATTTTTCATGTTGTTTGAACCAAGAGTTGTCTGGAAGGATATACACCAATGCATGGGCAGTAGCTACCATGTGAAAGAAGAGGATCAGGAAGCCAGTAACGAGGAGGTCTGAGGAAGAAGTGTGTGGGTGATGGCCTCCTGGAGAGCACAGCACCACCAGTGTCTCAACATCTTTGTGGAAGCTCTCCATAATCAGGTGGACAAGATGACATGTGGGAAGGTGAGCCAGCCTCTTCCCCAGTCTCTCTCCAGTGGGCTCTTGTACAGAATGGGCATGGCAGCTGGGTCCACAAATGTGGCTACACGTGGGTCCAACTCGTAGACTCCCTCACTGCAGCTCATCTGACTATCACCACTGCTGAGTGCCTGTCTTCCCTGTAGCCAAAAACAGTGCTGAGCCCTTCCCCTGGATGTAGAGGTGAGGAAACCAGTCAATCACCTGGTAGAGAGTGATTACACTAGACCCCTTCTGTCACACCGAGAGCAGTAGTTCCTCCCTGCACTAGAAACACAGAGATTTGCCAGCTCTGTCTATAATGCCTGCCTGCATCTTTCCCACCATCACTCACAGGATACTTAATTCACTGACATCTTCCCTTACCCCACCCCACATTGTGACTGACCAAGAAACTCAATTTACAGCAAAAGAAGTTTGGCCATGGACTCATGTCCATAGAATTCACTGATCTCACCAATATGTTGCATCACCTGGTGACATGGGGGAATGGCCTACGGATGACACCTGGCCCACCAGCTTTCTATCTCTGGACCAGAAGACTGTTCAAAACCCCTCTCTGATCCGATCCTTTTTAACTCTGTGGTTTCTTCCATGACCCAGGTCCAAGTGTAATAAATAGGCTTCTTTCTTTCTCTTTCTTTCTTTCTCTCTTCTTTTCTTATCATTTCTTTTCTTTCACTACAATATACTGAAATTTGAAATAAATGTTTAAACTAGACTGGAGTGTACATTTTCAAAGAGAGAACAGTTTTGAATAGAAGAGCTTATAATAAAACATTGTGCTGGGCTAGGCGTTTCAAACTGTGGTTATGATCAAAGATATACAAGCAATAGCATTATAAAGAAATGTGACCCTAGATCATATCCTATTGGATAAATGACACAGGGAAGAGTAAAGTTGCTCTAGGAAATTAAAAAAAAAAATCTCCAATTCAGTACCATGGCAGGAGTGAAATTATTTAATGATCTTTAACATTAGCCTGATCTGTGATGGTTTCACAAACCCAGCTATGAAGTAATACATCTTCCATCAGCAGGGGGTTCAGAGACACATGCTTTAATTACCGTTAGCTACTTTGAGGATAATTAAAGGTGTGTTACAGAATTCTATAGACAAGATTACAGAACCCTGAAGCATAAGCTAACCAAAATAGCTACAGCTTTATTTTAAATAAAGTGGTTCAGCAATTTGAGAGAAGGTAGGGAAGGTAGTTTAGTTCTAAGTAGTAATGCCCATGGACATTTTATTCAAATTGGATATAAGTGAAAATTTTTTCTTCCTTTTTTCCTCAAAGGCCAAAGGTAACATCCTAAAAGCATAACCTAAGTGCTCCGTAATGTGGCCAGTGGTATCTGCTACAGTATCTGTCCATTAATTCTTCAGTCAACAAACACCAGTTGATTGCCCACATGTACCCAGAGATATGACAAAGGAGAACTGAGACATAAAGCCTTCAGCCCTGCTCTTCATTTCCAGACAGCAATGAGAGAACCCCTCCTAACACTGTGTATTCCCATCTGACCCAGATGGGGCACCTCTCCTGTACCATCTCTTTTTTTGGAGTTCTCAGTTCTGCAAAACAGTTCTCAACCAGGAACAATGTCATAGGTGTTCATCAGAAGGCACCTCTAACCACTGTCTGCCCCTTCTCATTCTTCTGAGTTTTTCCTTCAGAACTTTTGTGTGGTTTTCAGTATCCTCCAAAATTCCCACATAAGAAAATTTGGAAGACATGATAATGTCTTAAAAGAAAACTAATCCCAAGACACTATCAAACAAATACAATTGGTACTAACACATTGCTTTCCTGAAGTGCCATGTGTCTCATTCTTGGTGGGGACTGCTATTGTTTTTGCCCAATTATACACAGAAGCATGTGTCTTTTTCCACTAAACCACTTATCTCCAGTGTATTTCCATGTTAGTAGAATCCCTTTTAAGCTTTATTCTTAATGGTTATATTACATTTTGTCCCATGTATATATCTATTGACCTATTCCCAGCATCATACATCTGGGTTGATTCTAATTTTGGACAGATTCACAGAGAATGATGATACACATCTTTGTGCACAAAGGGTTTTCCACATTAAGGACTTTTCCCCTGTAGGCTAGATTCCCAGAAATGAAGTGGCTAAGTCTAAGGTTACAATGCTGAGGCTCCTGAAACACATTTTTCAGGCATCTGTCTGAAGGGCAGCATCTTAGCCATGACACCACCCTCATGAGGAAAACCTGACATAGATGACAGTCTGCCTACAATGGGTCTATCTTATTTGTACAGGCTCATTGGGGCTGTCGCTCTACACTAAAATTAGGCCTTAGTTTCTATACTGAACCCCAAGCCATTTTATAGATTTTTTTTTAAAAAACCTGTTTTTGCTGCTGACTAGATTTTCAGTAAGTCCCTACCTGAGAAAGGAGTGCTGTATGCCCCTAAATTGGCCATGTTACAGAGGGATGGCGTTTTCTCCAATTTTTCTGATTTTGCCACATTTATCTGATGTAAATACTAAATACTGAACACCTGTCCTCCCAAGTCTCGAAAGCTTATTTCTAAGACAACTTCCAAATAATGAGTCCAAAAGGGCAAAAACATGAGATCTCAGTTTCTGTGTTTCTGTCTGGCAATTAAGTGAATTTCTCACATGTTTTCTAACAGAAGAAATGGAAACACTCCAAGACATCCTTTTCCACAGGGAAGGTAATTATTTGAGGAGTTCTTCTATGAACCTGGAGAAGAATCTTTTGAAGAAAATTAAAGCCAGATGGCTACAGCTATCTAACTTCTGGTTTATAGTCCAGGGATCCCCCCTATTCAGGAAGGAGACACTGAAACTATTTCCAGTAAAATATTGTGGTCATCTAGGCCTTTCACACTGTGGTTATATTCAAAGATATATAAGCAATAGCATTATAAGAGATTTGACCCTAGATCATATCCTATTGGACAGATAACAAAGAGGTGAGAAGAGCTGTTCTAGACAAAATTCTTGACTTGCTTCCGACCAACAGAGTGCTAGGTGCTATGCAAAATAAGTCTAACTCTTCCTGTTAAATGATATTCAATTCAGCTATGGGAAAACATTTAAATAAATTTAGAACAACCTGGGTGTGTGCATGTACTTTTTAACTTTATATTTCATTAAATCTAAATATGAATCAAGTAATTCTGATGAAAATTTAGCATCCAAATTAAGATTTTCCATGACTGAAAAATACACACCAGATTTCAAAGAGTAGTATGGGGGGAAAAAGATGGTAAAACAAGGCATTAATAATTTAATTAATTAATAATAATTTTATAATCACTTAATAATAAATATTTATAATGGGTTTGTGTATTATGCCAAGAGAAATAAGTCAACCAGAAAAAGACAATTATCATATGATCTCACTCAAATGTGGAATTTAAGAAACAAAACAGAGGATCATAGGGAAAGAGAGGGAAAAATATAACAAGACAAAACCAGAGAAGGAGACAAACCATAAGAGACTCTTAATCATAGGAAACAAACTGAGGGTTGCTGAAGGGGAAGGGGTGGGGGGATGCGTTGCCTGGGGGATGGGCATTGGGGAGGGTATATGTTACAACGAGTACTGGGCATTATATCAGACTGATGAATCACTGAACTCTACCCTTGATACTAATAATACACTATATGCTAATTAATTGAATTTAAATGAAAAAATTAAAAAAAGAGAGAGAATGGGTTTGGGGAGATCAGAGGTTCAATTTTCAAAGAGCTGATGGGGAGATAAGTATTGCATATCCAGAGAGGTCAAGTAGGTTATTCAAGGAGTTTGAGAGAGAGGTCCAGTCTGGAGGTAAATGTTTGAGGCTCACTGACATAGACGGGACTCAAAACAATGATACAAGAGCATGGTGAGGTCTGTAGGGAGGGAATATAAATAAAAAGGCAAAGCAGGGGTGCCTGGGTGGCTCAGTGGGTTAAGCCTCTGCCTTCAGCTCAAGTCATGATCTCAGGGTCCTGGGATGAGACCGCACATCGGGCTCTCTGCTCAGCGGGGAGCCTGCTTCTCCCTCTCTCTCTGCCTGCCTCTATGCCTACTTGTGCGCTCGCTCGCTCGCTCTCTCTCTCTGTCAAATACATAAATAAAATATTTTTTAAAAATAGGCAAAGGGGATCAAAGACTCAGCCATAGGGCACTCCAACATTCAGAGGTCAAGCAAATGACAAAGAAGCATCTGAATAGAGGAGAAAGAACTACCAAGGATGTGGAAGGAATTTATGAGTGCATCCTCCACACCTAGGGGAAAAAGTATATCAAGGAAAAGAGGCTGACTGGCTGAGTCAAATGGTGCTTATGGAGCAAGAAGGATGAGGACAGGAGCAGCCCTTGTGTTCAGTAAACTGGGGTCCTAAGTCATTGGACAGTTGCTGGTGAGGTTGATGAAACTGAGCTGGCAATCTGCAGGGGTGGGGTTAACAGACAATGGGAGGAGAGAATTAGCAGACAGTAAGTCTAGACAACTCTCTTTAGCAGTTTTTTTTTTTTTAAAGATTTTATTCATTTATTTGACAGACAGAGATCACAAGTAGGCAGAGAGCCAGAGAGAGAGGAGAAAGCAGGCTCCCGCCGAGCGGAGAGCCCAATGCGGGGCTCGATCCCAAGACTCTGGGATCATGACCTGAGCCCAAAGCAGAGGCCCTAACCCACTGAGCCACCCAGGCGCCCCTCTTTAGCAGTTTTTATATATAGGAAAGCAGAGAAACAGAGCCATAGCTAGAGGCAGAAGGGAGTTACAGAGGGAGTGTTTTCCAAGAAAGGAGAAATAACGTCTTTGTAAGCCAGTAAGAATTACCTGATAGGAAGAGAAAACTGGAAATACAGAGGGAGAATCCCTGGAGGAATACCCTTGAGTATTCAAGGCAGGTGGGCTGCAGGGCCCAGGAGTGGAGGGTCTGACTCTTAGATCCGAGCACAGATATTTCATGGTTAGTGCCAGAACACATGGCAGACTGTGTAGCTACAGATGAAGGCCGGTGGGTGATGGTAGAGTCTGTGGGAGGCCCTTACCCCGCAGATGGCTCTAGCTTTTTCAGCGACAGTGGCAGCAGGGACACTGTGAGAATGAAGATAGAGAGAAGGTGTGCATGTCTGAGGCAATGGGGGAATATGAGAGGGCCAGGCCCAGAAAAGTCTCAGGCAGCGCTAAGGATCCACCCCATGTTCATGGTCACGCAAGGCCAGTCGACTTCTTGTGAGTGTTCCTTTGGCCACACTCCCCAGCACTGATGCAGGCAGCAGGATGCAGAGACAGGGACTGAACCACTCTGGGTGTCTGCTGAGTGAAAAGGAGGCAGTCTGGGTTGGGTATGTGAACTGAGGGTGTAGTCCAAGGATTGATTATAGGGCACACAACAAAATACAGGCTGGAAAAGGCAGTAGGAAAGGACCTCAAGGGTCTGGGGTCATGGACTGAAAGTCAGGAGACTGAGGGACTGTTGGAATTAGAGGAAGAGAGGGAAAGACTTGGAAGATGGAAGTTGGTTTTCAGAACACATTATGAATGAAAGAGATTAGGAAGAGATTGGCCATTACTGGGAATAAGTGTCCATCTATGACTGTGGAAGTCAGTGGCAGGGTGGGGTGGAAGACAGAACTTGGAGCAAAGTAGGTCAAGGAACTGAGAGGCCCAGATGTTAGAAGGATCCCCTCCCTGTATATTGAAGTGCCAGGACTAAGGCAGGAACGATGCTGCAGGAAGTGGTGGAGAAGCTGGGCTGAGGTCATCAGGAACTGAGGGGGAGTGACCCTAGGGACCAGGAAGCTGACATATAGGGGTGAAGAGCATGATGGGATGAGTCCTGGTCCATTCAAAGCAAAGCGGAGGTGGGACCACAAGTGATAAGGGGCAAGAAGGAGGGGTGTTTCAAGTTTACTCTTGACCAGGTCAGTGGAGAGCAGGAGGCCAGGGTAGACATGATCTTTAACCCAGTGTGAGGGGCTCCTTTCAGCCTTTATTGAGGAGGGGAGCAGGGCACTCCCTCAGTGAGGACACTGGAGGAAGCCCAGTGTTACTTAGGCTCACAAACACCTGTTGCCCTTTATGATACAGGTGTGTAGCACATCTGGGGAGGGGCAGCCTGAGTTCCACAGCATGGTCGCTAACCTGGCCACTCTTTTGTTCTCCTTAATAAAGAACCCAGAACTGGACTGCCAGGTCAGTCTTCTCCAACTGCTAAATTCCTGTTAATTGTGAAATTATTTTATGTAAAACATTAAATAAGTGTGTTTAATATGATTAAGGAAATAAGAGTTTATCAAAGTATAACTTCAAACAAGAAACTATAAAAATTACCACATTTATTTGAAAAAGTTAATGGAAATTCAGTGAACATATTAAAAAAAAAAAAACAGAAGAGACAAAGCAGAGAAGATAAGTGGTAAATTGGTAAACAGAGCTGAAATAATAACCCAAAGAAAATAAAGTAAGAAAGCAAGTTAAGGACACAGATGATATAGAAAGGAGGTCTAACATGCATCTGATCAAAGTTTCAGGAACAAATAATTGAGAATGGGGAGAAGACATATTCAAAGAAATAATGGCAGAGAATTTTCTAGAACACCGATTAGACAGCAATCCTCATATTTAAGAAGTCCAGTGACTCCTGGGTGGATTAATTGAAAAGAAGACCATTACCACATACACTGTAGTGAAATTCAGAACAATACAACAACAGAAGGAATTAAAATCAGCCAGGAAGAAAAGACAGATTAATACAGAAGAACTACAATCAGATTGTTAGCTGGATTCTTAGAATGCAACAATAGAACATGGAAAATGGTGGGATAATATTGTCAACAAATTGCACACTATGTGAAAAGAATAATTAAAAAAAAAAAAGAGTTAAAGTCTGACTAAAACACCAGACAACGCCAACATATAAATTGAGCAGGGAGGGTGATCAGAGTTTAAGTATAAAGTCCTTGAATTGCTCAGGACAGAAATTACTCTGATTCAGTTTGGATTTTGTTAAAGTAAACATGAATACTGAACTTACCATATCATAAACACTAGAAAACAGAAATTGAGTGTAAAGTTTTGAATAAGTGAGGGAAGAAAATGTAATGTGGAGTAGGACAGAGGATCTAAATTATACAAAAAGCAACCAGAAAGAGTAACCAAGTATACGAAAGGTGGGACAGAGTAAAATGGTAAAACAGATCAAAATACATTAACAGTAGCACTGTAAATGAACATAACTTTCATAGTAAAATATATAGGTTAAAAAAAGCAACTTTATGCTCTTTAATATAGTTTCACAAGTGAAATAAAAATATATAGCACTATTGACAGTGGGAAACCCGGGTGGCTCAGTCAGTTAAGTGTCTGCCTTTGGCTCAGGTCATGATCCCAGGGTCCTGGGATTGAGCCCCACATCAGGCTCCCTGCTCAGAGGGGAGACTACTTCTCCCTCTCCCTCTGCAACTTTCCCTGCTTGTGCTCACACACTCTCTCTGTAAAATAAATAAAACCTTAAAAAAAGAAAAAAAAAACTGTTGATAGTGAAAGTATTAGAAAATGATAAGACAGGCAAATACTAAGCAAAAGAAAATTGGCATAGCTCTATTAAAACAGACTTGGGGCACCTGGGCGGCTCAGTTGGTTAGGCATCTGACTCTTGATTTCAGGTGAGGTCATGATCTCAGGGTCTTGAGATCACCCCACCACAGGCTCCCCACTGAGCAGAGCATCTGCTTGAGTTTCTCTCTCTCCTTCTGCCTCTCACCCCCTCAAATAAATAAATAATTTTTAAATCAAAAATAAATAAAACAGACTTAAAAACAAAGAGCATTACTAGACATTAACAGGGTTGTTTCATAATATATACTGAGTTGACCCAGAATGCACCTAATTACATATTACTTCAAAATAAACAAAGCAGGGTGCCTGGGTGGCTCAGTCAGTTAAACATCTGCCTTTGGTTCAGGTCATGATCCCAGGGTCCTGGGATCAAGTCCCATGGTGGGCTCCCTGCTCAGCTGGGAGTCTGGTTCTCTGCCACTCCCCTGGCTCCTGAGCTCTGCCTATCTGTCTGTCTCTCTTGCTCACTCTCTTTCTGTGTCAAATAAATAAATTTTAAAAAATTCTTTTAAATATACAAAGCAAAAATTGAAAGAAGCCCAAGATGAAACTGACCAATTCACTCCTATAAATTCCTCCCTCAACTGATTAATTTAGCTGCAAAAAAAAAAAAATGAGTAAAGATGGAAGATCTCAATAACACAATTAATTAGCTTAAGCTAATGAACATATACTGGTCAGTGCAACTAATTACTTTATTTTCAAGAAAACATAGAAATTTATAAAAACTGACTATGTACCAGGCCATAAAACAAATCCCAATAAATTTCAAGAATGGGAATCATATAGACCACATTCTTTAATCACTATGTATTAAAATAGAAAAAGCAGTGGCTGAAAAGTTCTGAAATTTCTGAAAATAAAACAGAAGGATGTAAGGAACTTGTAAGTTAAAGAGGAAATCATAACAAAAACGTTAAAAACTTACATGTGAACAAGAAAAACACTTCAAATCAAAACTGTGGAAGACAAATATTCCTAAGGCAATTCTTCAGGCAAATTTATTAGGCTAAACGCATATCTAAGTAAGAGGAAAGTCTGAAAGTTAATGAGTTAACCTTGGAAATTAAACAGATAGAAAAAGAATGAAGTCAAAGAAAGTAGAAGGAAGGAAATAATAAGGATGAGAACAGAGCTTAATAAAATAAAATACAATATCAAAATAGAGAAAAGAATGCCAATAGTCGGTTCTCAGGAAAGTCTGAAAAGAATCTGTACCTCTGCTGAAACTGATGAGGAGAAAAAGAGGGATGGAGCTTCTGGGGTGGTAGGAAGTGCTGGTCAACACTACAGGCATGCTTATCCCACTGGGACCCAGAAGGAACTTGGGTTTTGTGCCCAACCAAGGGCTCTCACCCTCCTGAGAAGTGGTCTTGACTGAACACCCATAACACATCCCTGTGTCTCCCATGCACCACCAGTGGATGTCACTTCTTCAGGCAGCCCTTCCTTTTGGGGGAACCAATTTTAACCATCTCCCCCATTTGCCAAAAATGGCGTTGGGTTTTTTGTTTCTCATTTTCTTCATTGTTTTGGATCATTTAAAGAAAAGAGATGAGGGGAAATAACAGCATTGTATTGCCATTTACCACCAGTAGCCGTCTGAAGGGAAAGAAACTGAGGCAGTAGAAAAGGAAGCATGAGGTACCTGGAAGCTGTGGGAGAAAGGATTCAGAAATGGGAGCACAAAGGGACACTAAGGGGATCTCCGCAGCATTCGGGCACCAGACTGTAAGACCTGCAATTCTGGGAGAGGCACCTGACACTTACTGGACCACCAAACTAAAAAATCAACTGGCAGATTTTTTAGACTAAACAAGGATTCAATTAAAATAATATTTTAAAAGATTTTTCTTCTAATTAGCCATAAAAGAAAGACACAAATCTTGAATACTCTGGTTACATGTCATTCTAGTAAATCCAAGTCCCTAATGATCAATAAATTGCTTTGCAAAAAAAAAAAAGCAAAACAGCCAAACCACATTTATATAACACAAACATGAAAGAGCACCTACGACATCTTCTGAGTCTGGAGCTACACAGAAAAAGTGAATTGATGCTTGAGACAATGGTCTTCATCAAGAGGAGGTTAGGAAGAGGTCTGGGGCTAGAAACACTATTTCTCCAGACTGGGAAATCTTCAGAGAAAATAGTGTTAAGAGATGGGTTATTTTCCTTTTCTGCAGTGTAAGTATCACTTCCTGTAGTGTAGATACCTAGGCTTCCCAGCAGAGAAAATGACCCTGCACACTTTGACGTAGTTACATTTTATACTAAAAGGAAAGAACCACATAAGATGACATGGTCATCTGAGCCACCAATCAGTGTCAAAAGATTATTTGGGGACCTGGGCAAACAGCTACATCAGATCCTGAGCCATGGACTCCTCTGTCTTCCAGGCACCTGCCCTTCCTTGCATGTCTTACGTTCTTTTCTCAAGTGTCTGCTCAGTGAGATTAAATTGTCAGCCCACAGGGCGCCTGGGTGGCTCAGTGGGTTAAAGCCTCTGCCTTCGGCTCAGGTCATGGTCCCAGAGTCCTGGAATCGAGGCCTGCATCGGGCTCTCTGCTCAGCGGGGAGCCTGCTTCCTCCTCTCTCTCTGCCTGCCTCTCTGCCTACTTGTGATCTATCTCTCTGTCAAATAAATAAATAAAATAAAATCTTAAAAAAAAAAAAATTGTCAGCCCACAGAATGGATTTGTATATCCCAGCTGCAGATCGCATGTCTGTTGTATCTGTGGCATTATGCTGTAAATCACAGCCACAAAAGAACTTTCTATACAGTGTTTTTGTTTCCCCAGCTGATGATATATAAATATAGGGAAAAATTTTAACTCATAATTACTTACAGAAGGTAATGGGGGAATAGAACACATGGTTGAATACCAAACCAAAAACAGTTTTCAGATAGCATTTAGGCAGTTTCATCAAGCTCTTTTTATGCTCCTGACACAAATGCAGACTTGATTCTCAGAGTACACTTGAAGTGAGACAGGTTTCTCTCAGTGAAGTTTCCAGCCTGTCTCCAACCAAGCTAATTGTTCAGCCTTTTCCCCACTAACCTTTTCGCGGTTTCAGGCTATTCTGGTCTTACTGTCACCAGCAACTGATTGCATAAACTCTTCGGCATTAAGGTATTCGTGGCACTATATCACTCTAGAGTTATTCCCCCAGCCTTCTAAATTTTACAAGATGAGGTAACGAAAAGGAACAACTATGCAGTGGAGGAACCCACCCCCTGGGACGGGGAGGCACTGTGCTGAGCAGAGAGGCACGTTTCCTGTTCTCTTCACTAGGGTCCCATCTCCTTTTGCAGGCTACTCTTAAAAAGCACTACTAAACAGATTACCTTTTACTTAAACTCTTACCAATTCTCCTAAACTAAGGAAATATTGATACGATGTTTATGATTTATACTTACATATAATCAGTTCTAATGGTGTAAATTTCAAAATGAAACAGTCAAAAGCCTCTGAGTTTTCTCAATGAATTTTAGGATATTCATGTACACATAAGCATACATACATTTATACTTTTTCCTTTAACATCTTTGTTCCTCCTCTGATATTACTGTTTCCTTGCCATGACAAATGCTATCTGTACACACTGCCACAGAAGTTTAAATGACCATGATCACTCTGGGGAGCAATTTGGCACCAGGTGGTCAAGCTGTAAGTGTGTATAAAATATGATCATGCAATCCCACTTCTGGGCATATATCCTCAAGATTTTCTTTTGCTTGTGCTTAAATACATTTCAAAGATGTTTACTGCGTGCGTACATGCAATAGACAAAAAAAAAAAATACAGAAGAAACCTCAAATCCATCATGGAAGAACAGATCTTTTAAATATGATATTTTCATAAGATGGAATGATATTTAACATTAAAATATGAACATGACTTGTATAAAAAAAATTTGCTCTATCAAAAACACCCAGTGATAATACAAGTTTCTTTTACAGAAAGTAAAAGAGGGGCACCTGAGTGGCTCAGTCAGTTAAGTGTCTGCCTTCAGCTCAGGTCATGATCCCAGGGTCCTGGGATGGAGTCCTGCTTTGGGCTTCCTGCTCAGCCAGAGTCAGGTTACCTTCTCCCTCTGCCCCACCCCTGTTCATGCTCTCTTCCTCGCAAATAAATAAATAAAATCTTTTAAAAGGAAGGAAAGAAGGAAGGAAGGAGGGAAGGAAGGAAGGAGAGAGAGGCAGGGAGAGAAAAACAACTGTCATAGAAAACTTTATAGGGAAGTCTACTATGAAGAACCAATAAACATGAAGATATGTTCTGCCTTGCTAGAAAAAAAACAAAATAAAAAACAAGAGTCTTGGGGCGCCTGTGTGGCTCAGTCGTTAGGCACTGCCTTCAGCTAAGGTCATGATGAGCCCCATGTCAGGATCCCTGCTCAGCAGGAAGCCTGCTTCTCCCTCACACTCCCACTGCTTGTGTTCCCCTCTCTTCCTGAGTCTCTATGAAATGAATAAATAAAATCTTAAAAAAAAAAAAAAACAAGAGTCTTTGTGAAACTGGAAATGATGATGAATAATCATGTTTAATGCTGGCAAGGCATGGGGATCTGGCACATTTGTACATGATTCAATAGCAAAATAAATTTATAAACTTTCCTAGAGGGTTATTTGGCAATATATATAAAAAATTTAAGGAAAAGTAAACAACTTTCAACAAAGTAATTCATACTAAGGAAACAAAAATGTATAGAAGGATGAAGTTACAATAGTGTAAAGTACTTAATGTTTTAAAGAATGATTTTGTTGAATAAATTATGGTACCTAACAGAAATGAGTTATGAGGAGGACAAAATTAATGTCACAGAAGAATAATCACTGACATTAACATTACTTCTATGTTGTTGAGTTTAAAAAATTATATTAGAGGTGTTTAAAAAATCATATTCAAATGGTCCTTATTATTCAAGAGATTATTCAAGAGATTATTTAAGATATCAGGAAAGTGTTAGTGAAAGTGAATCCACTTGAAATGGAGATCAAGATTTCACAGAAAATAATGTAAAATTAGAAGTTTTGATTAACACTATATTTGAAAAAAATAAGAAAATATGTTTTATTTGATATTTCACCAAATTTTGATACCAGTATTTTTCCTGGAAAGGGGTATTTAGGAGGGATCCTGAAATTCATGTTGAAGCCTAAGGTATCAAAGATAACCAAGACAATTTTGAAGAAAAAGGCTAAGAAGAAAAGAATTATTATAAAGCTTTAATAATTCAGTGAAATGGTATTAGCTCAGGAATCACAAAGAGATGAATAGAAAAAAGCAGCATTCAGAAACATCCAAAAACATAACAGAAATTGATATATGACAGAGATGGCAACAAAATAAGTGAGAAAATAGGTAACTATTCATTAAATGATTATGGGAGAAGTGGTTTTCTGTATGGAAAACAATTAGATCCCTGCCTCACACAACACAGAAATATAAATTTCAGGTAAGTATAAGATTTGAAAGTTTTATCTGGGAAAAACAGCAATGTACAGAAAAGAAACTCTGAAAACCAAAATATATATTTTTAGCAATCTCTAAGGGAGGGGTGCCTGGCTGGCTCAGTGGGTAAAACATGTGACTCTTGATCTCATGGTTGTGAGTTCAAGCCCCACACTGGGTGCAGCGATTGCTTAAAAACAAAATCTTTAAAAAACAAACAAAAAACCGCTACAGGAAATGCAAGTAAAAAAGCAGTGAAACACATTTCATGCTTATTAGATGAACCAAAATTAAAACATCTGATGGCACAAAGTAATGGGGATACAAGGAGCTTCAAGACAGTGATAGTAGGAGTAAAAAGTGGCCCAACAACTACAGAGGACAATCTCCAAAACCCAGCAACAGATAGATGTTGATGTAAGCATATCCTCCTACACAATTATTCTACGTCTGGGGATATAAATCCTAGACACACATACACTTGCAGAAGACCTTATCAAGGATATTCCCTGCAACATTTTTCATAACAGCAAAAGGTAAAAACATCTTTTTGTCCATCAAAGATCCATATTCAAACTCTGGTATACCAAACAAGGAAATATTATGTTAAAATGTATAAACTAAACTTATGATTATCAACAAATGTTATCAACATACGTTTAAAAACAATGTTGGGTGAAAAAAAGCAAATTACAAAAACAAATAACAGATCTCCATTTACATAAAATTTTAAACATAAAATAAGACTACACATTCTGGTGGGCCCACGCTCAGTCCCAATGTTGCAGGTTGCCGGGATTCAATCCCAAACTCTCATCCTTCACTGTCTGGATTTCCCTCTTGCTCAGCAGGAAGTTTCTACTTAATGGCAGTCCCATACTTTGCCCTAAGTAGCTACTACATGCAAGGCTCTCTACCAGATGCCAGGGAAGACAGAAGAATTGTGCAAAGCTCCTCTCACCCCACATAAGGGCACACAACTCACCTGGGGAAGACGTCTGGGAGACTTGGCGCTCGGTTCTTGCTCTGGCTCACATAATGTAAAACTCAGAAAGAGTGCTTCCAGACCCAGTTCCTTCATCCTGAAAATGGGAAAGCCACCCTCCTCCTGTGATGAAGACTAACTGAATATACATATGTAGGGTCCAGCACATGGCAAGTATACAGCACTCTTGGCAACCACAGTCATGGCAGCCAGCACACGAATACAATCTTCTAAGCAGCATCTCCATCACACCGATGGTAAAAAGAAAAGGCACTGAATGGGTCTGCTTGGCCCTCTCCACAGCCGGATACAACCGCCCCCACCCTGTGGTCTCCCCTTGGGACTTGGCCCCCACCCCGTGGAACACAGAAGGCATTTCATGGGGCAGCAATCTGGCTACACCCATGCCTCTTTATTTTTCCAAGTTCACCACGGACAGTGCTCTGTGAAAATAGCTACCTGCCTCAGGAAAGAGAACTCCTTCTCTCACACCTTTGGGGGAATTCTGGGGTGAAAGGAGACCAAGAAAATCACGACACACCTAAGCTAGTTTCTCAGCCAATTCTCTTTAAAATTCCAAGGACACAGATGCCTGGGTGGCTCAATGGGTTAAGCATCTGCCTTCGGCTCAGGTCATGATCCCAGGGTCCTGGGATAGAGCCCCACATCAGGCTCCCTGCTCTGCAGGAAGCCTGCTTCTCTGTCTCCCACTCCCCCTGCTTGTGTTCCCTCCCTCACTATGTGTCTCTTTGTCAAATAAATAAACAAACATTTTTTTTAATGAAATAAAATAAAATTCCAAGGACATGCCATAGTTCTGTACTACCCAAGAGAGGGCAACAATGTCTCAGCTCCCCATTCTCCAACACACAGGTGCCTCTGACCCACAAGCCACCCTCCTGAAAAGCTGGGACAGGGTTCGATCCATGGACTTAGTGTAGCAGGTACCAGAGGGGAAACTTACCTGCCAAACACGGGAAAAACCACAGTGTTTGGAAGTCATTTCTGGAGATGTCATACTGTTGGATTTTATTCCTGGGACTGCTTCCCCCGGACTTGTGAAAGAATGCTGGGTATTGCTGGTCTCCAGCCAACGTGGCGCCACCATGTGGCGACAGCATAAACAGTTTCTAAATCACTAAGCCTTGACATTCTTAGATCCTCTTATCAGTTTTTAATTTTGAGAAATTCAAAACATTCCCATTTTTACGTTTCCGACGAGAATTCATTCAAATTTTCTATGTACACTTTACCATGACACTATTTCAGACTTGCATTTTTCAAATACACTCTGTGAATAAACTGGCTTCAATTGATCAATATCAGCTTGATGTATCTGGGGTCTGGCTTGCTTCACCGTCCAGGAACCTATTGGGGGGAAGGGAGGAGACAACCAGTGTAGACTCTACCCAGCTCCTAAGACCAAATTCTTCCTCCTAGATTTCTGGACTGGCTTACCTACAACTACCTTTGGTTTGCATACATTAAAAGAGGAGGTAGAAAATCATCAAGCAGTTTCATTTTAGCTCTGAAACTAAACTGGTGAAAGAAATAATAACAGGAATAAAAATAAAACTCGCCTGACAAAACAAAGCAGGATGATGATTACCCTTGGGGGACAGTACCTATAGAGGACGGGGGAGACTGGGAATATTCTAGGTCTTATTCTGGGCACTGTTTACACAGGGGTGTTCAGTTTGTGAAAATCCAGAGTGTACACTTCATATCTATGCCATTTTCTGTCATTATGTCATAGCTTAATATAATATTAAAACAAAGCCACCAAGTTCTGATCACTTGTCCCTCTTTAACTTGCCTTTGGGACAAAAGGCTGTGCAGATACAAAATGAACTAAGAACAGGGGACGCATGTTTCTCTCAGTTATTTGTCTTTGTCATTTGATTTCTCCAAAAGCCAAGGCCACAAATGCTCTCCTTTTGCCCCTTTGGGAGGAGAGGAAGGAGAAAGGACACAATCTAGACCACTGTGAGTTTACATTGCTGGACCTGGCTAATACTTCACTTTTCCAAAAATGAGCAGACTCTGGAGCAGGCAACTGCCCCTGCCCTTCCCCCTCCACACGAAACCAAGGCCACAAAGATATCCATGTCTCCACAGAGACACACTTTAGTTCCACAGAGACAACCATCCCACATACACACACACAGACACAGTGCCTCACCACCACCAGAGACAGCCCAAACCCCACAGAAACAGCTAGCCTCCAGCCCACACACCACAGATGGGGTAAGGAGACATTGTGAGAGATGTGGCTACCCATGGACAGGTAAAGAACAGCAACTGGAAGATGAAATGTAGTATTTTCAAAGTCTTACCAAACTAAATTTCTCTGGAAAAATTTTTAGATCTAATAAGGTCCCAGAAACTGCTATTAAAAAAAAAAAAAAAATCTTGAAATCACCTCCACTTCTACCCACAGCTCAGATCGTCTGGAACATATTCCTTCTGTTTTCACCTCTACCATGTCCCCTGAACCCCAACTGCCTTGGGAAGACTAAAAAGCAGGGATTCTTCTGTTTTATAGATTAAAAAAAAAAAAAAAATGAGGCTCATAGCGCCTGGCTGGCTCAGTCCAGTAAAACACTGGACTCTTGATCTTGGGGTCCTCATTTCAAGCCCCACCTTGGGCACAGAGATTACTTAAAAAAAAAAAAAAAAAAAAGTTGAGGTCCAAAGATGTTTGTCAGACATCACAAAATTATCCAAGTAAATATCTGACCACTGAGTTAGGGGGAGGTAGCCTGAGTTGGGACAGAATAACAGTGTCAAAAGAAGGGGGTGACTTTGTCTCCAGTCCAAAGCTCTGAGAACCACCCACAGACCCACAGGAGCTGCCTCAAAGGAGCTGGAGTAAACTATTCACATCCGGCAACAGTTACACATTCTGTGACTGGACTCCACCCTCCCCAGGGAAAGTGCAACAAACCCAGATCTGGGGGCAGGGAGTAGGGCCGGCCGGATGAAGCCAGACTCAAGACATTTTCTTAGAGCTGATGAGAGTCAATGTTGACTAAGCCAAGAGCAGAGCGCACATGCTTCTCTTACGAAGTCCTAGGGCCCAAACTGGTGTGTACAGTTAATCTCTCCCATACTTATCCTCGGGAACAGGGCTTATTTGGGAGAAGGAAACGGAGCAGGATGGATCTAAGAGCAGACACCTAGCAAATTCCCCTACCCTGCCTAGACGTTAGCAAATTAAATGACTGAGATTGGAGAGGATGCTGCAAATGCTGCAGCAGGTCCAGGGGTCCCAGCCGCAGAAGCGCTCGGCTCACCCCAAAGGTGCCCCGCAGATACACCTCAAACCTCTGTAGGTCCCTTGGGATCGGCTCCCGACCTCTCCAAATCCGGCAAAGTTGGGGGTAAGGAATTATGAAAAGGAGACCGGGATGAAGCTAAAGTGACCATCCATCTGCAACAGCGCGCCCCTACCCAAGCAGTCCGCGGACCTAGCCAGACGCGACCCACTAGGGTTCTTACTCCGCGCACCGGCCATGACCTTGAGCGAGTCCTGATTAGCCCCATTTTACAGAATTAAGAGTCAGAAAGAGTCAAGTCCGCCGCGCTGGGCTGCTCCGGGGTGCTTACCCGATGGTTCCAGGCGCCCCGCCGGTGCGCCTGCAGCGTAGTAGGTGCGCGGTGAACCGCAGCCCAGGAGCTACGTGGCCAGTGAGGAACGCCAAACGCGAGCGAAACGCAGAGTCTAGCTCCAGCCGCGTCCAAGGGAGAAAGGGGCGGTTCCGACTCTGCGACGATCCTCGAGCAAGTTCAAGGGCTCCCACCCCCGCCCCCAAGCCCCTCCGCAGAGGCAGACCGGCCGTGCCCAGAGGCCCTCGCTCAGGACTCGCACGGGTGTGTTTGGGCGGGGGGGTACGTGAGAGACACCTCCACACACCCACCCCCGAAGTTGCGGCAACGCAACCGGGAGAGTGGCGCAAAGCCGCCAGAGAGGAGGGGACGGTACTCACAAGGGGTGGCCGGGCTGGAGCAGTTCCGTGGCCCGGGTCATCGATGGCGGCCACCGCGCTTCAGGACGCCTGGGGCACCTGCCGCAGCAGCGCGGCGCGGTGCGTGGATGAGCGAGCTGCGAGCAGAGAGACAGGGGCGCGGGTCTGTAGGCGCGCCGGATCTAAGCTGCAGCGCCCTGGGGGCTCGGCCGCCAGAACCCCAGCCGCAGAGGGAGCCGGGGAGCGGGCAGAAGGCGGGGAGCGCGGCGGTGGCAGCGGCTGCGAGGGAGGCGCCCGCGCCGCAGGCAGCTGGGGCCAGCCTGGCCGCAGCGGCCGCCGACACCTGCTGGCCCGGCCCACCGCCAATCAGAGGTGCCCGGGGCGGGGGCGCGTGCGGAGGCGGGGCTGGAGCGCCAGCGGGGCGCCGGGCCGGAGAGGCGGTGCGCGCTCGCGCCTGCGCCGGGGCAGAGGGGTGCCCGCCGGGCCGGTTCCTCAGAAGCTCCCCGGGCGCGCGGGCGGCACGCGCCGGGAGGGGCGGGGCGCATCGGGAGGAGGCGGGGCTGGGGCTGCGCGCGCCCGGGGCGGGGATCCGCGCCCCTTCCTGGGCTCTTCCCAGCAGCGCAGTGCAGTGCTGGGACCACGGCCATGGAGCCCCCCAGGCGAGACCTCAGGTCACTCTTATCTTTGAAGTAAGGTTTTTCCTGTCCCCTACCCCTGAGCCCCGGGGCCCGGACCCTCCCTTACCGCGGAGTGACACGTCACCCGAATCCGGGGTCGGCTTGTCTACCAGCGCGGCCGCTCGCCCAGCGGAGTGTGGGCGCCCTCCCTCCCGAGCCTCACCAAAGCCTGCGTGGCGCTTCTCCAAAGACAGCTCTTCCCCACTTCACAGTCCCTGGGTATTTAAAGTCACCCTGGTGACCCATGCCCTGGTCTGGATTCCTTTCATTCTGCCAGGAATTGACTGTGCTGGGGACGCTTAGTCGTTCAACAGACACAGACTGGCTTCGCGCTGGGCTCAAGTCTGTCCCAGGCTACTGCGCGCCCAAACCTACGAAGCCCCCCATCGCAGCCGCACGGGAGGTTTAGTAAGCCGGCGCTGCCAGAAGGACGCCCGAATATTGCTGCAAGTAAGAGACGCGTTCGGGCCCCTGCCAGGAGGTCCAGGTCCTGGAAGAACGCCTGGAAGTTGAAAGGTTCGCCTCCAGGCCAGGGCTTCATAGCGCGTTTGCATTCCCCAGGCGCAGGTCCCGGAATCTCCCTGAGACCTACTGCCTTAGCCCCAACACCTGGGCTGTGAAAACACATTGTCAGTTTTAGCCGCAACATGGAAGTCACTCCATCAAAATAATGTGTCTGTGGAGCTACACTGGTGATTCCTAAACCCCTGGGAGTCCTCTCGCAGGACGGTGGATTGAGAGTGTTCACCCCGTGTAAATTTGCTCAGTAGAAATGGATGGCTCCTTTGCTGATCTGCTCGCAGCCGCATAAAACAAAAACCTTTAAGAAGGGAACTTGGAAGATAAAAGAGTTGATTTCTCTTAAGATCGAGTTTCCTCTTTTAAAGGGATTTTATTATCCACAAACTGCCTAAAGTGGAAGAAAATTTGTGTTTTGTTCCTATTTTGTTTACATTCAGTTTTAGTTACCTGTGCTTGATTAGCATTGGCATGGTACGAAATTCACCTAGTGCAGATGGCTACACAGTTAACAAGACTCTCTCCCATCCTTGCTCCCAGCCTCTCGGTTCCTCTGCCTGGAGGCACCGTTGCCCTCATATTCCATTCCCGCTTACCCTAGAGAAAATCTGATCAACCAAAGGTATTCGTCCAATGTTCTTATTTTTACTTTTGTTATACAAAATGGTAGGTCTAACGTCAGGCACAGGTCAGCAGAGGAAAGGGTTGAGTGTAGAATGTGAAAGGGTTACTTTCCACATGGGGCCCAGTAGTGGCAGCATCGGGACAAGAATCTCCGTGCAAAGATGATTTGACATTGGGCTGGTATTTGTAAAACTCACCTAATGTATAAATTCGCTTCCTTACAGACTCTTTGAGAATCGAGATCCTAACATCTTATGTAAGTGATAAACATTTCAAAAGAAAAACAAATACATACAGAAGATTTTAGTGATTTGGGCAAGCTTACAAATAAGACAGGAAGAAAGTACAGATGGAAATCTGGAGATGTTATGAACAAGAAAAAGCCCCAGTTCCCTATTTGTCATCTTGTAGGTCAGAAACAGGAAAACCTCCATTCTTCACCTGAGCTATTACTGACTTTTTTTTTTTTTTTTAACATTCCCTGTGAAAGGTTTGGCATTTGGAGATGAGTTGGGTAACAAGCAAGATGACCTAAAGTTTTATCCCCTTGGTTACTCCATCCTGAACTGTCATTCAGCAAAATTTTACTGAATAGCCATCCCTTCTTTTGCTGCTCATGACTCTCAGGCAGTGTTTGTTTTTCCCTTTTCTGCATGATCTTGACCACTATAAAAGTTTAAGTGGATTCTTCCTTTATCAAGAAGAGCTCATTGACTTTTGTGAACCAAGGATATGTATCTCATCTTCTTTTAAAACATGAATCAGACAGTCCGTTTCTTAGCCAGAAGATTGATGAGTTTATCCTGGCAAGAGAAGGACATGTCTCAGGAGGATTCTGAATAGAAATAAAAGAGCATTAATCACAAGACTGGGGTGCCAGTATGACCTTACTGCTTCCTGTCTTTGTGACCTTGGACAAGTTACTTAACTTTGCTGAATCCTAGATTCCCTAAACACAAAATGTGGCATAATCCTGTCCACTGTGTTATTAATTGATACAATGTATGTGAAATTGCTTGGTACATAATGAGATTTAATATGTTAGCTATCTAAAAATGATCATTTTAGTCTAAAAAAACAATTTTATAAAGGAAGTTTCTATACCATTTTGTGGCAAGCACTGGCATAGAAGTGATGAAACTTTCACCAGCCACTTCTCAATCAGCCAAAACATGATATCTGATTTTCCAAAAAATGTATCTCTACCTCTTCCATTTCAACTTAGTGTTTGTTATGTAATATTAGTTATTTGGATGTATCTTCAGTCTCCCAATTAGACTGGGAATGACTTGAAATTGGAACCATGTCACATCTTTGATTCCTATAGGCACATTGAACATTATCTTGATAAATGGTAGACATCCAGTGATTATTTGTTAAATGAAAAACAAGTGGGTGAAAAGAAAATTTGTTGAGTTGGACCTCATCAAAAATAAATTTTAAACCCATCTATTCTGTGAAAGACCCCATTAAGAGGATGAAAAGACAATGGTACACTGGGAAAAATATTTTCAAATAACGTATCTGACAAAGGACTTCTATCTGGAATATATAAAGAATGCTCAACATTCAATAACAAAAACTCCCAAACAATCTAATTAGAAAACGAGCAAATGATATGAAAAGATATTTCACCAGAGTATACAAATAAGCACATGAAAAGATGCTCAACATCATTAGCCAAGGGGAATGTAAATTAAAGCTATAATGAGATATCACTACATACTATCAGAATGGGTTAAGATAAAAAATTGTGATGACACCAAATCCTGACGAGGAGACAAAGAAATTGTGACTCATATGTATTGCTGGGAATGTAAAATGGTGCAACCACTCTGGAAAACTATTTCTTCTAAAACCAAAATTGAACCTACTACACAACCCAGCAATTTCACCTTGGGCATTTGTCCTAGAGAAATGAAAACTTGCATTCACACAAAATCTTTTACAAACCGAGCCACATAGCACCAGTCAGTTCTCAGCAGCTCCACCCAGCACTAGATAGCAAAAGAACAAAGGACCGTGACGCACATCCAGTCTGCTTGCTATATGAAGAAATGGGATGGAGCTCACTGGACTGAGTGAACACTCTTGGTTTCAGACAAGTCAAGGAGAAGTGGGAGGCTTCAAAATGGAAATCCTAGACTTTAAGTAGTGATTATCTGGAAAAACAAAAGACATGTGACCATATGTGTATCTTGCATTGATGAAACAGCTCACACTGGACTAAACAGAACTAGAAATAGAAAAGCATAGAAAAGAATTCATTGTTTCTGGTAAGTACAGTGTTTTTCTCTAAGGTATTTTCAGAATAATAAATATTTTATTATACAGATATTTGCTCCCTATTAAATAGTGGCTTCTAAAAAGCGTTATTGCTTTCTTTAGTAGAGCTGATTCTATCTTGGAGGGATAGTGTAGAAATAATTATAGAATCTTGTCATTCACTGATTATAGTATCCAATAAAGGATCCTGGTGCTGCTAAGAGATACTGTTAAAAATATTATTTTACAGGAGTAGATGATTACTGAATTACAGTCTTTATTTGTGACTGTCTCCTCTTACAATTTTTCTTATTATAAATTAGGTCCCTACAAAAAAACCCAGGCTCAGTTATTAACCTCTGGAGCCAAATCAGATCCTATGCTTCTCTGAATCCTGAACCAATTGACATCTGAGGCAGCTGACTCAGCCTGCAGTTGTGCTGAGGGTTAATAAAATTAGCAGTAATGCCCAGAAACCTAGCCAGTGCCTTGGGTGTGAGTGTTCATCCCCTTCATAACAATCCTCAAAGCCTGAGGGATGGTTTAATTGTCGTGATCTTATTCACTGAGGCTTAACAATAAGGTTCCATCGAAATGGCAGTCAGGCATCCCTAAAGAGAAGCAGACAGATGAGTCTGTCCTCTTTCCCTCAGTGCCTGATCCTCCCTACCATGCTCTGCTTTTTCTTTATTCCACAGCACTTGTCACCCTTTAACACAATCTTAACTTTCTTATTCTGTTTGGTACTTATTGTTTGTCTTCCTCACTAGGATATAAGCTGCATGAGGGCAGAGATTTTTGTTTTGCTCACTGATACCTCTAAGTTCCTTGGACAGAGCCTAGCACAAAGGAAGAGCTGGATAAATATTTATTAAATGAATTAAGATGCCAGAGAAAATGCTCATCCACCAACATTTACAATTCAAAGATGTTCAGATGCTTTCATGTATGCTGAATATTCACATTGCTATTTTTTAAATCAGGTGACCTGAATTTTCATGTATTTTAAAATTCCTTCCAGAGGTGAAGTGATGCTGGCTGCAGTGATGTTACCAGATCATTGAGGATATTTCTCCACTCAGTAATTCTCCCCTCCACTCTGACCATCACTATCTTTAAGGCAGAGCCAAATGGCTTATGGTTCCAGGAGACAAAAAAGGTGGATCCTACCTGGAAGATAGAATCTAAGGGGATATTACATGAGAGAAGATTCTGCTCTATAGAAAGGGAAAAGACAAAGAAGAAGAGAAGGGGGAAAAAAGTAGAAGAGGAAGAGAGAAAAAAGGAGAAGAAGGAAGAGGAGGAAGAAGAAGTGAATTGAAGAAAAGGAGGAAGAGGAAGTGGAGGAAGAGGAGGATGTAGAAGAGAAAGAAGAGGAGGAGGAAGAGGAAGAAAAGGAGGAAGCAGATGGAGAAGAAAAAGGAGGAGGAGGAGGAGAACTCTCTCTGCCAGAAGAGCAAGAAAATCATTTGGAATGATTGTGAATAGGTAAACAACACTATTTTGTTCTCCCAAGGATCCAGGACTGAATCTTTCTTGATCCCTAGGGGACCCAGAATGGAAATGTGGGAAGATGGTAAGGAGATGGAGATGACATAGCATTTGGGGCTAGCAGAGTTGAGCCCCAGAGAGACTGAATGTACAAATGGACAATAGCCAGACCATAGATGGTCTGGACTGACCCACAATCTCTCCAGCAACCAGCCAGGAAGCCAAACCACACCCTCTGTAGTTATCTGCCCTCGATGATCAGGACTTGGTCAATGGCTACCAGTTTCCTTATTTTTGGCCCCTGCTTCCAACTTAGTGCCAATCAGAGAAAGCCATATATGTTCTCAGCTTAATCCTATTGAATGCCCTGCTTCTAGTTAGCCTGCTTCCAACTTCCTCATGCCCCAAACCTGCAGTCAGGGAGAATGCCTGAAGTCTTCCCTCTTTTTCATTATAAGGTTTCCTATTCCACTGCCTGCCTTTGAGTCTCTGCCAAACACAAACAAGGAACAAAAAGCTTGTTAATTCTCATCTGGGTGATCTTCATTTATTCCCACAGTTTTCCTAAAGGTCCTACTGAGACAGACTGCATTGCCCACCACCACAGACCGTAGCCTTTACTAAGTCAGATGCCCACAGAGGCCCTTTGTGCCTTGCCCCTAGTGGCTTGTTGAGTTCTCACCAAACATTTGTAAATCAGCCATGGTTCTGAGCTCTGCTCTCTGGGTGTGGAATTCCACAGCTATTCATTCTCGGTTTGGTTCCTGGATTTTGTTATTGTTTTCTCTGGGCTTTGCATCCTTAGTGCAATCAGGCCATTTTGGGGGGACCCATTTTGCTCTCTTTTGTGGTTCTGTTTTGTGATGTGCTATCTAAAAGTGTTTGTCCTGTTAAGGAGAATCACAGAATAGAAAACAGGCACAGGTGCCTATAAGCTGACTCTGTGGTTCTCATCAAACCAGAACCCATTTGGACAAATTTTGCCAAATTACCAATAAAACTAGGTGAGATATTCCTTCCACCAATGTGTTGTTGTTGTTCTTTTTGTTCTGAGAGCTTGGCTTTGATCCAAGGAGAACGTTCTCTTTAGTGAATGTTCTCTTTGGTTCTACCTGCCTGCATGTGCTGGTGGTCAAGCCTGTGTTCAGAGGCAGCCAAACCATCAGGTTGGGGGTCCAAGACAAAAAGTGCACAAGCATCACTTTTGACTCACAGTTGCTTGCTGCCAGGGGAACATCTCAGTCTAAGTCCTTTTCTCCTCCTCCTCCTCCAGAAGAAACTCCTCCTTTCTACCTGAACTCTTCTGATAATCCTAATTCTGTCATATGTTGCTCTAAATGGCACAGCTCCACCAATGGCGATTTGGAGTTTCAGTAGCCATCTGGGAACATTTGGCTGGAATAAAATTGTTTGTCTGAGAGGCGCCTTGGGAAAGAAAGGATCTAAAGTTTCTCAGGTTTTATAGGAGGCATTTGTATGGGTATGCAGAGCCCTCACATGAAATTCTTTTCTTTTTTTCATCCTCAATGGGGAAAAGCTGACAGCCTTCCTGTTGAGATCAGGAACACGACAAGGAGGTCCACTCTCACCACTCTTGCTCAATATAGTATTCGAAGTCCTAGCAACAGCAATCAGACACCAAAGAGAAATAAAAGGTATTCAAATTGGCCATGAAGAAGTCAAACTCTCTCTCTTCGCAGATGACATGATACTTTATATGGAAAACCCAAAAGACTCCAGCCCCAAAGTACTAGAACTCATACAGCAATTCAGCAATGTGGCAGGATACGAAATCAATGCACAGAAATCAGTTGCTTTCTTAGACACTAACAGTGAGAATACAGAAAGGTAAATGAGAGAATCGATTCTATTTACTATAGCACCAAGAACCATAAGATACCTGGGAATAAACCTAACCAAAGAGGTAAAGGATCTGTACTTGAGGAACTACAGAACACTCATGAAAGAAATTGAAGAAGACACAAAAAGATGGAAGACCATTCCATGCTCATGGATAGGAAAAATAAACATTGTTAAAATGTCTATACTGCCTAGAGCAATCTATACTTTCAATGCCATCCCGATTAAAACTCCACTGGTATTTTTCAAAGAGCTGGAGCAAACAATTCTAAAATTTGTATGGAATCAGAAGAGACCCCGAATTGCTAAGGAAATGTTGGAAAAGAAAAACAGAACTGGGAGCATCACATTGCCTTGTTCCAAATGAAATTCTGATTAAAAAAATTCCTTCACTAAAAGATTCTTTGGCCAAAGCTAATGAGCAACCTGACAATCTGAAGCAATGACAAACTAGACTCATTCCCTGAGTAAGTTTTCCCTCTGTGTTCTCCAGTTACCTCTTTACATCTAACTCTTCTTCATTCCTCTTATTCTTCTGATCTCTCTCCTTCCACACTTTCGGTAATTTCTCACTCTTCTTTCCCTTGTCCAGATCCCCTATCTCTTCCTCCTGACTTTCCTAAGACACCCAAATTCTGGTTCCTTCTAAAAATCTATCCTTCCCATAAGTCATGTGTGCCTTGAATCTGAGCTAATTCAGTTATAATTCAGAATTTCCCTAACCCTTAGAAGTTCAACTCCTATTCATAGAATTTAGCCTTCTTTTAGATGCATTCATATGTCCCACCATTACCCGAACTATGTCAACTTGTACACATGTTGTTCAAAACCTCAGATGTTAAATCCTGGATGGCAAAAACTGATTGGATGAACACAGAAAGGGATCTCCAGAGTCCCTCTTTTATAATAAACCTGAGGGTCAAGAAGGGCCCCAAAGTTAGGGCAAAGTCTACTAAAAGCCATACCCAAAACATTTCCAACAAAATTTTATTAGACCATAATTCAATCGTGCACACAAAAAATGAAACTGTAGGAGGTTATGGTTGTGTAGTCCACTCCCTCAGAGACACAACCGTTATCCCCCTAACATCTGGTAACTACAAGACCCACACATTTAGGGATTTCTCCTCTGATAATCTGCCCTGTTTCTTGCAGAGTTGGCAAAATATTGCAAGGGACTCATGTACTCATCCCCATCTGCCTTCCCACAACATCTTCCTAAACAGTCTCAGCCTCCTGACATTCTTAAAACAGGACATTTCATCTATTAGAAGAGACATCGGAGAAAAAACTATTCTTAAACTTCACTGGAACGGACTTTATCATGTACCGTTAGCAACAAATACAGTAATGAAACTCCAGGGAATTAGTCCTTGGGTTCATGTTTCATAATTAAAAAAGCAATTTGGAATTCCACATCACTGGCAGGCTACTCCTATAAGGGACCTCAAATTTCAAATTTCCAGAGATCCACTAGTAGCAGCTGATTTTTGGAAGTAAGTAGCTGACCAAGGGTTTGTGGAATATGCAGATGACTTAGGATAGTAGATAGTCACTGTCTAAGACATGGGACTAGACTCCTGGCTAATTTCTATTTTGTTATTCATCTGCTTGCTCATAACCATTCTTCTCATTTTCTACAGACCCTTGGTTATTACCCACCCATAATGGCCCTTTTCCTCTTTTCATCCCACTTTATTGTAATTGTTAGGTCAGAACATACTTATTATAATGGCATTCTTAGATGATCCCAAACAGGAGCCATAGCCCCGAGTCTTACTGATTGCTGTATATGTCACCCGTCACCAGATCATCATGATAAAAACCTCTAGAGAATTTCAGTCTTAATAAGCAGATCATAAGGGATGGCAGCTGATGGCATTTGCATCTAAATAAATAAATCAACACATGAATATGGTAGTGTCCTTCTGTCACAGAAAAAGAACCAATTATTACAAGACATTTGAATTCAACAACTTTCATGGGCGTGATGGACCAATTACTTGCCACCTGGAAGAGGTTAAAAGAGATCAAACTGTAACTGGGCTAATCTAAGACTTTTCTTCTGATCTTCTGCCATAAACAACTCCTTTTCTCCTGTGTCTCTGAATGCCCCCTACTGGATACTACTTCTTTTGCAGCCAGAATGCCTGGTCTTACTTGCCTCAGACTCAAACTTCATGCCCTTTACCAATAGTATGCCAAGACTTATCTGTATACAGAGTCCGTAATCCTAGAAATCACAAACTTGGCAAATTCCCTGAGATGCAAGTCCCCAAATAAGCCCACCCTTGATTATCCAAGCACTCCAACTGGGAAATTACTAACCAGTTGTTTATGTGAACAACCAGAGCAGTGTTCCCAAGGAGGAGACCTTATAAGCAGAAAGTACTATAAAAAACTTATCATTAACCTTGGCAGAAGTTAAAACAATACTCCTCCACCCTAGATGATGTACAGACCAATCTCTACTCATTGGCACAGGTAATGATGGACAATTGTATTGCTCTAGATTTTTTTGCTGGCTAGTCATGGTGGTTTTTGTGTCATTGCTAATACTTCTTGCTGTACTTAGACCAATGAAACGGGCAAAGTAGAACAGGCAATACATTGCCTTAAGGAAAAAACGACTTGGCTTTTTCAGGTTGGTCTACATGGCCCATGGAATTTGTTTACTTGGACTGGGTTGGGCAATTGGGGTTCCTGGTTCCTGTAAGTGTCTTATAGGGACTGTTAATTATACTTGTTTTTGTGAGTGGTCATGGTGTGGTCTCTGGCATTCTATCCAGAATTGTAAATCCTACTGCATAGGTGCTCTCTTGACAGATAATCACCAGGACAATATGACAACAAAAAGCTCGAGATGATCTTGCAATACAGTTGACCATGGAGACAAGTGAACCATCCCCATAGTGAAGATCCAGATCTGTAGCCTTCCCTGAATAGGTCAATCTGCTACTTGCAAGAGTGGGAGAATAACCAAAAGGAAGATGGATGGATTGAATATGTGAAGGAAGATGGCCAGCCTATATGACAGTAGAATGCTTACTCACAAGCTCAACAGCAACCAGTTCAAGAAGTGAAAACACAACCTCTGTAGCAATTGGCCCAGAACAATTAGCACTCAGTTAATAATTGCCAACTTCTTAAGTTTTTTGCCCCAGCTTCTGATTGAGGATCAAAAGGAGAAAGCCAAATATGCTTGCCAAGCCAATCCCATAAGATGCTCCATATCTAGTTAGACTGATCCAGATTTCCTATACCAACAATGTCCAATCAGATCATACCTTTTTTTTTGTTATAAAGATTTCTTTTGTTATAAAGATTTTTTCTTTTGTTATAAAGATTTCCTATCTTGCCTGCGTTTGACTCTACCAATCACAAGTGTTGGTGGCTTTATTTGCATGGTCTTCATTTATTTCCACAGCTTGTTAGGAACTCTGGAAGGAGACAGACCCACATGGCTACCATCTGGCAACACAGAGCAGCTGCTGCCAAAGAGGAGTGGAACCATGTCAGATTTAAGGTGAGAAAGAAATAGGAGATGGAACTCTTAGAGTGCCTTGACTGTTACACAGCGTAGAAGAAATCCACAAATAACCTCTATACTCCCTATGGAAGAATGTGGAAGGTACTGATTGTTGAGGGCCAGCAAGCCTGTAGGGGGTTACTATTGGGAGGGGGTAGGCTTTACCCACATATTACTCCCACATAGGGGATATGAGGTAGTTTGCCAAGACCAGGGACCTGATTGGGATTTGGCTGAAACCCAGAGGTTCGGTCAAGACATTAAGAGGCAAAATGGGTCAGGTCATCAAGGAAAAGACTCCAGGTGCTCACCATGCCAAGAACACTGCATCAGTTAAGTTTTGCTGTGAAACAAACCACCTCAAAATCTAGCAACTTAGAGTAATAAACACTTACTAGATCATCATTCTGTGGGTTGGCTAGGTGGGTCTTTGGGACTGGGCTTGCTCAGCTGATCTTGTGAGGCTCATTCAGGGAGCAGATTAGTTTTTGGCTGGATAATTTAGAATGGATTACTCACTGAATGAAATGGATTGTAAGTTAAAAGTCATCTAACAGTTTATCCTTAGTGATTGTCTGTGGGTTTCCTTCACTATTCTTTTTCCCTGTCAACCATTTTGAAAATAAGACATAGTTGCAATTCCAAGGCATTCACAAATTTTGGAATATTTATTAGTTGGTTATGTTAGCAAGTACAGTAATGTGCCTAGTAATTTACCTGGCAGTCTCCTTCTAGCAGGAATGTTAAACTTCTTTCCATTTATGACTTTACGACTCAACCTAATATATACAGTGTTTTCACATATGAGCATGTGCAAGGGCCAAATTCTGGGAAGGGCTTTCTGCACTGACTTTTGAGTTATATAAAGGTTCTCATTTCCCCACCATATGAAAAATGAGAATGTAGCATCATTCCCATGCCATAGCCATCTTATCTTTTGAATCAAGTCATTGATGATGAGCTCTTCCATATGCTTATCTGGTAACCATATGTATCACATAGGAAGTTCTGCAATTCAACAGACCACACTCAATTAACATTACTAGAAGGAAACACTGCTTCATTAACAATAAGCTTCCCAAAGTTTACTGTACATGGGGAGAGAGCTAATGGTGAACTGGGTGAAGATTTAGACACTGTTTCTATTCCAACACCAAGATTTATTTCCCCTAGGAGCTCATGGCTACTTCCACCATGTTGACCTCAGTAGATTGCTACTCTTCTAATAAATGTATCCAAACAGGGATATAAATCCTTTTCTCATGTCTCTAGAGGACACTTGAGATAAAGTTTGGATATTTTTTATTTATTTATTTATTTATTTATTTTTTAAAAGATTTTATTTATTGATTTGACAGAGAGAGATCACAAGTAGACAGAGAGGCAGGCAGAGAGAGAGAGAGGGAAGCAGGCTCCCTGCCGAGCAGAGAGCCCGATGCGGGACTCGATCCCAGGACCCCGAGATCATGACCTGAGCCGAAGGCAGCGGCTTAACCCACTGAGCCACCCAGGCGCCCAAGTTTGGATATTTTTTAAAAATCACTGAAAACTAGGGGAAAATGGAAACAATATCAAGAGTATCATTTTTTGAGACTAATATTTCTCCAATTTTGTTCAACAGAACACTAATTTGGGGAGCTGGTAGAAGATGCTCCATGAAAAGATGTTTGTTGTTCAACCAAAATTGGGAATGGTCCACACTATATCTATCCCATAGATACTACAATGTACATGAGCATAATAAAGACTCTGAGAAGTCATACGACAGACCTCTAACTTTTCCTAATGCAGTGATTCCCAGGCTATGAAAGTTCAGAATATTTTATGTTAGCACACAACCAGTATCTTATGGGCAGCATAACCTGAGTTATCAGTTTGGTTACCTGCATTGTATCCTAAGCCTTAAAAAGGGGACCCCTGTTAAAGCAAGGGTTGTGGTGGAGTCCCTTCTTTCCCACATCTCCCTTCAGATTCTATATGGTAGATGCTGTCCTGAAAGCTCAAGGTAAATTACTCCATGAATAGACAAAGAGAAGAACATCAGGACCTTCTTGTGGCTACTTAATATCTGAGTTCACAGTCCTACTTTTTTCTCTAAGAAGTCTTTCCTTTTCAGATGAGTGATACCTGGAATGACTTGTCTCACAAGATGGAAGAGAACTGTAGAATAGTTGTCAAGAGAAAGAACCCAAGAGTCTGACTCCACCACATCTTAACTTAAAATTTCCATGCTTCAATTGTCTCATGTGTAAAATGATAACAGTAGTAACTACCTCATAGGATATTGTGAGTAGCACATGAGTGAAAGCTTATAAAATACTTAGAACAGGATCTGACATAGAGTGTGTATTCTAGATGTCAGAATTATTTAGTTTAGCCTAAACCTTGCAGCGCTCAAAAGAATATCCTCATCAGACTACAATACAGATTTCAAAATTCATACAAGAAAGACACATCTTGAGGAGCTAGGGAATCAGTTTTATCTGGTTGCAAATATTTTATTAGCATGACTATCAATAGGTTAATTGATGCACTTTATATTTTTATTTTTATATCATAATTATAAAAGTAATATATTCTAACACTGGGAGTCTATAAAATATAAAAAATAAACATTAAAGGGAGAAATGCATTCAAATGATCTGTCTTTGGAGACCCCACTGATAATATGTTGTTATATATACAATACATTTATTATGAAAATGATGATATAATACACTGCTAGATATATTTTTCACCTGGCAAAATGTTGTTTACACTCACCCTGTCACTATGCAACAGCTGCCGATTATTCCATCCTGTGGAATATATTGTAATTCCTTTCTTGATTCCTGAGTGGTTTACTCACCAGGATGATTTGGTGAATTACCCATCACAAAGCTTGTGTTTCAACAGAAGGAGCCCACACACTCTTCATCTCCTGGAGGATTATTAAGCCCTGTCAATTCTTTCCACTGATTTTCCCACTCGTACACCATGTCCACCTATTAGTCTTCATTATTTTTGAGGATAAATAAATTCAAGTCAAGCACATCTACAGTCAGCCAGAGAAAATCAAAACGCTAGAAGACAAAGCTTATTAAGTAAGATTAAAGGAAATAGTATTCTTTTGTCCCTTATCTGTCAATTCTCTATACTTATTATTCAAGCATTAACATTTTCTTCATTTTTTCCCTTCTAACTCTACTTCCCATAAAAATGGGAGTATTTATTATAATGTGTGTCATTCCATAACACATGACAGTGTAAAATTGGCCAATACCACCTTCCTTCACTTTCAGGAGAAAAGAGATCTGGAATGCTTCAAGGACAAAATATGTTAGAAAATAAGTTACCCAGAAATACCCCCATGCCAAAGCATCCAAAATACAAAACTTGGTTTGAATTGACTTTTTTTCCTAGTGATCTTCCATGTTTCAAGTCATGCAAATAGAAAAACTAACGAATGAATCACTCTGATCTCTGTGGTCATGACAGAATCTACAGAGTGATGAATAACCATCCAGTTGGGAACATTCTAGCAGCTGAATTCTAGCATTAGAGGCAATGAGATACAAGGCATCCTGTGCATTGGACAGCTCTTATTTTTGCCTTTTGGAGGTCATCACTCTCCCGCAGTCTATCCCATCACCCCAGTTTCTGAGAAGGACCCCGGTATGGCCACCAAACATCCAACTCCCTGGCCACAGTGCTAGGTTACTTGAGCTAGGTCAATGATATTCTGTTCAGGGACTTACATCAACTATTGAGAAAGGGGGACTATTAAAAAACTGGACTTGACATGAATAGAATAAATGTCAGAGCAGCTTATAGTCATCTTTCTGAGAACAAAGGTGTATAAGAAATCTCTCTAAATTACTTGGTTCATGATTTTGTGGGCTGCCAATATGAACTGGTCTCAGCTGAGTTAATTTTCTGGTCTTGGCTAAACTCATTTATGTATATGTATATATACATATATATATATATGTATATAAGCATCCCTTAGATTGGTCAAGCCCAGCTGGTCTAGGATGGTCTCACCTGGGATGGGTTACCTCTGGTCCATGTAGTCTCTAATTATCCAGATGCCCGGCCCAGGCTTACTCACACAGCATGGACATGACTCTAAGAGAGTGAACAGAAATGTGTAAGACCTAGTGAGCATTAGGCTCTAAACTGGGATGGTCTCACCTTTCCCTACACTCTGTTAATCAAAACAAGCCTTAAATCCAATCCAGATTTAAAGCAGTGGTAAAATGGACTCCATCTCCATAAGGAAGAACCACAAAGTCATAGTGCATGGAGGTCTAGGTAGAGGCTTCCCTCTAACTATGCCCATTTTTTTTAGGTAATCTTCCACAGCCCATCTTCCGGCCACAATTATTCACATGTCTTCTATATGCAAAATGCACTTACCTCTTCCCAGGACCTTTTCCATCTGTATTGGAGTCCATGATTTTGGGACATATATCCTTTCACACGAGGCTTGATTGGAGGCCTGTGAACTAAAAAAACAAGTTACATGCCCTCAACACACCCAACATAGAAATGGGAGGCATGGACAGGGTGACCATGATAGATTTTTCCAATCAGGATACTCTGTTAAAAACAGTTGCAGTGAAAATCTTGTAAATTTCATGAACCAAAAGACCTCATCACTTTTGGGGAAGGTCATCGAGAGGATGTGATCTTGGGTTGATCCACAAGCTACAGGTGGGCAATTGGAGGCTCCTCACCTCCTTCTCTGTCCTTGAAATGTACCTTCTGCTCAACTTCCCCACAATTGGAGCCATTTTCAAGGACACAGACTTGAGATAGTGAGGGGGTTTAGACCCTCTGGGAGGTGTATACATGACTGAACCTCACACACACTGCCATATAAACTTGTAAGATTCCAGCAGTGGGTATGGGTCTACTGGTCTCATGGCCACCCAAGACAAGCCTGGGTGTTAAACCTGCCACCTGCCAGTCTGGAGTGACGTACACCTTTCTTCAATCTCTGCCTGGCCTCTGTGCATGGGGAGTTTGTGAAGTAACAATCCCAGAGCGAGGGATGCTGCGGATGCACAGACTGAAGAGAGGCCCCAACAAGAGGCTATGCAAAGCACTGAGGCATTTTAAAGTGGCAATTTTCTTCTTTGGTTTCTGCATATGCTGATACAACAAATTCTGATTCTAAGTGGCTTGGCCAGGTTCCTATCTACAGATCAAGCAGGATTTTCTGGTAAATAAAACATTCATGTGTTTTTTATTAGTGCTTGAGTCTTTTTTTATGAAGTTGTCATTGCCATTTAAAAGTGCATCCTAAATCCTGATATTCAGTGCAAGATTTTGATGAGTAAAAGATTTAAATTGTGTCTTATCATTAAATAATTTAGGGTTTTCTGTAACACATTACTTTTTTGTGTGTGTTTTCTACAAAGTCTAGATGATTTTGGTTAATGTAAGCTGATAGCTACTTAATATATTCTTTGAGTCCTAAGATACAGTTTCATTAAACCAACCTTTCCAAAGCATAGGTAACTTTTTAACATTTTTAAAACATTTTGTTGAAAGTTAATATACATGTTGAAAAGTACACAGACCATATGTGTATAGGTTGATGAATTTTCCCATTGAGCACACTTGTGTAGTCAGCAAGCAGATAAGAAACAGAATATTACCAGACCCCAGAAGCTTTCCTGTGCATGCTTTCAGCCATGACTCCTCTAAGACTGGACTTCTCAACCCCAGCAGTATTGATATTTTGGGCTGAACAATTCTTTGCTGTGGGGGCTACCCTGTATATTTAGGATGTTGAGGAGCATCCTTGACCTCTACTCCTACCTGCCAGTAGCAATGCTCATCCCCAGTGCGATAACCCCAAATAAGTCTCCAGACATTGCCAAATATGCCCTGAGGACTGAACCATGCCTGGAGGAGAACCTCTGCCTCTAAGATGACCACTGCCATGACTTCTAATAGCATAGGTTAATTCAGCCTGTTTTGTACTTGATATAAATGAACTCATACACTATTTTCTTTTGTACCTGGTTTCATTCTCTGAATATTATATGCAACATTTATATTTTTCTGTATAGTTATAGATTATTTTGTTGCTGAATAGTACTCCAATGTGTTAATACACCACAATTTGTTTATCCTTTCAACTATTTTTTAAGATTATTTAATTAATTAATAAATTAATTTATTATGGGAGGGGTGTGAGAGAGAGAGAGAGAGCTGGAGGAGGGACAGAGAAGGGAGAATCTCAAGTAGACTCCACTCTGAGTGAGTTGTTGACTCTGGGCTCAACCCCATGATCCTGAGATTATGATCTCACCTGGAACCAAAATTCAGACACTCAGCTGACTGAGCCACCCAGGCACCCCATCCATTCAACTGTTGAAGGACATTTTAGAAATCACCAGTTTTTGACTAATACAGTTTTAAAACTCATTTCTTTTTTTATCATACCTTACATCCCAAATTATATATCATAGCTCATCTTTAATTTTTTTTTTTTTTTAGTTAAGCATCTGAATTTTGAAAATTTTGTTAATCTGGAACAAATCACATGCTAGGCATTATAAATAAAATACTTTTTGGTAATTTTATAAGAAATCCACAGTGGGGCCACTGATCTTGAAGGTGAGGTGGAGAGGGGGAAAAAGGAGTCCAAGTTCAGTGCAACCAAAATCACTGAAGTGACTGCCGGGCATTGTTGGTAGCTCTGGAAATGTGAAGATGAATAAGACAAATTCGGTGCCTTTGAGAATTTTGCCATCCATTCCTCCTAGTGCTGACTGATTTTTCTCTCCTGGGGTTGATATGATCTAATGGTACTGATGAGGGAGCAGGAGGCTGGCTGAGGACAAAGCAAAAGCTGGCACCTTGCACCCCCTCTCCACCTGCTCCCCTCAGTAATGTGTGTGACATTCCTCAGGCACCCCTGACTGCCATAAATGAGAAACAAATAGTTAACTTGCAGAGATTACAATCCTACAAGACAGGAGTCTCCCTTGGTTTACAAATGTCCTAGAGATCTACAAACAAAGAAGTTACCTTATCAATAGCACAATTTCCAGAAGCAAGTAACTCAGTTCCTCAAGCCCTAAATAAAGTTAAATTTCTTCTAAACCCAAATCTCACTAAAAAGGACACTTGATAGGAGAAATGTGAAACTTTATCTCTAGATCTCCAAGATAGTGTCAAGAATCATTCCCAAACATATGGCCCACTGATATACATCTAAAGGGTCTCACAAGAAGATTTTTACTACTAGTAATAAATAACCTTTCTCCCAACAATAGCTAGCCCCTCAAGGTCCTGGAGACCTTGCTTCCAAAATTCCTTAGAGACTAACATCACCCCCTTTGTTCTCACCTACTCAACTCCTGTGTATATAATCAGCCACTCCTCAGGATAACGGTGAAGCTGCTCTTTCTGCCCACAGGTCCTGTCCCCGTGCTTTAATAAACCACCATTTTGCACCAAAGATGTCTCAAGAATTCTTTCTTGGTCATTGGCTCCAGACCTCAGCCCACCGAACCTCACCTAGGTTCTAGAACTTCATCAGTACCTCCTATGTGGAAGGTTGCCTCTGATGACAAGATCTGGGCATTGCCAAGAGGATGGGCAGTGGGGCTGCAGCTGCTTTTGGTCTTTTTCAAGAAAGATAGAAGTGTCCTAGAGTTGTAGGTCCACCCACCACCAGGGTACAGAAACAGGGAAGAGTTTAAAGCAGAAACCTTAGCTAAGAATAGGTAGGGTGCAAGCCACAGTGGGGAAAACACTCCCTGTCCCCAGAGACCTCTAACCACAGGGGATGCTGGATGGGGGAGGGGAGGCAGCAGATACAGTCTTCCAAGGAAATCCAGCTGACAGGACAGAAATGCTTGCTGATGATCCATGAGTCACTTCATAACTGTGTCTAAAAAGTTCATCTACATTCACAACATATATCCCACTAGACAAAGGAGAATATGAGCCTAGGAACAGAATGGCTGTGCAGGGCTCTGTTTTTAAAATTGGCTAATTTGGTCTTTAATAGGCATCAAGCAAGTTGAGTGGCTGTCCTTTCACAAGAAGAGTTTCATCACCAGTATTCCATAAAGCATCTTTGTCTCTTATCTTTGCAACTCAAATATTTCCTTAATTCTCTACAACTTCAGGACAATGAAACGAGGGCCAGTGTGACTGGTATCATCCTCCCTACTTATTCATCATTCTCAGCCTTCTGAGACTTTCACTTCTCTTCCTCTACTTATATTTGTTCATTATTGTTACACACTTGTTAAACCCAGTATTGTTTAATTAAATTGATCAAATGTTTATGTTGTGAATTCATTTTGAATTGACCTTTCAATTAAGTTTGCATTATAATTATCAAATTATAAATATTTAAGTAATTAAAGAGTTTCAATCCAACATAGGAAGGTTTCTAAATTTTCTCTCAAGTAAATCAATAGGAAATAAAAGAATATTTAAATTTTTATAACCATGTGTATATTTGTCATTTAAAAGATTATTAAATGTTTAATAAACCCAGACCTATTTCCAAGAAAATGGAAATATAATAAATATATAATAATAAATAATAAATAAATATAATAAACCCAGACCTATTTCCAAGAAAATGTTAGATAATATTTGTAAAAATGGTATTTCAACTACTTCACTGGGCAATCCTTTAGTAAGCATCTTGCCTAATTTATTAAAATAGCAACTGGCAAAGCAAAACAAAGCCAAACTCAAACCTTTCAAGGGTCCCATTGTTGTGCATGCAGTCTCAAAAACGTCACCCTCCCCAATACCAACCCTTGTCCCTTCCTGCCAATTAGCCAATTAGAAAACAATGAGCCATTGAGCCACTGAATGGCAGAGACTTAATATTTAAAAGCCAGCTTTTATGTTTGTCTTTTGCCCCTCAAGAAAATCCCAAAAGGACACATTTTTTCACTGTATTTATCCATCACATGGTAAAATAACTCAGAACAAATGTGCAAGACTTTCCATTGAACTATTTGTGCTTTCCAGTTAATCTGTCTCAAAAGCTTCCACGGCAAAGGATTTGTAATGGGCTGCCACAAGATAACAAAAGTGCTTTTCTCTTCAAAATTCTTACTTACCTATTTGTGAATCCCAGTATTATAAATTGTTGTTTAAATAAGTATACTTATTGTTTAAAGGAAACTGCATCTTTTTTTGTATTATGTTCATTTAGCCACCATATAGTACCTCATAAGTTTTGTTGTAGTATTCAATGATTCATTAGTTGTGTATAATACCCAGTGCTCATCACAACACGTGCCCTCCTTAATACCCATCAACCCGTTACCCCTGCATCATTTTGTAAAGCAAAATGTGTATATATGTTAAGACATTACCTATACACACATATGCATCTGTGTGTGGGGGGGGTACACTCACAAATAACATACATACATATCTAGACAGATGGATATATACATGCATGGACTCACACAGTCTATATAAAACATATATATGTATGTATATACAGACAGTATGAAATAATGGTTTAGAGCATGGACAGTGCAACCAATCCACTTGTATTTAAATTCTAGATCCATATGGCAACAAAGGCAAGTTACTTCACCTTTATGTGACTTAGACTTCTCCTCCTAAAATAAGAATAATATTTGTATCTACTTCATGGGGTTGTTAAAAGGGCCAGCTGAGTGAATATACAGGCAGCTTTACATAGAGCTTAGCATGGCATCCAGCTCATGGTAAATGCTATATAGATATCTGTCTGTAATTAATCCATGTGTATTTGTGTATGTAATGCTGGTATAAATGATTAACCTCTCCTGTGCCTATTTCACACATTTTTGTATACTAGGTTTTTCTTCATGTGAGATACATGTATACATTTAAAGATGATCGAAAAATTAACTATGCTTCTACAAATTCTTCTTCTACCAAATCTACTTCTCCCGGCTAAATAAATCTAATTTTTGAACTTTGCCTCATATATTTTATTTTCCAAATCCTCAAATCTTTCCATCCACTTTTTTCTTTTTAAAAATTAATTAATTTATTTAAAGATTTTATTTATTTGAGAAAGAGACAGAGGCAGAGAGAGCAAGCATGAGCAGGCGAAGGGGGAGAGGCAGAGGGAGAAGCAGACTCTCCACTGAGAAGGGAGCCAGTCGCAGGGCTCAGTGTGGGACTCAATGTGGGACTCGATGCTGGGCTTGATCCCAGGACACTAATATCATGACCTGAGCCAAAGGCAGATGCTTAACCGACTGAGTCACCCAGATACCCCTTTCCTTGAATCTTCCTAGGTTTCCACATCTCTAAAGCTGTCAAATACCCAAGTATTGCCTGTGTTCTAACTGGGATGTGAGCATGCAGCTGTGAAACCCTCCACATGACCCGGGGTTCTTCAAGGAGGCTGAGACCAACTACATTTCTTGAGGCTCACCTTGTACTTGGCTCTGCCTGGAACATGCCTCCTTTCAGTGTTACCCTGACTCCAGCACCCCAGAATTATAAACCAGATGCCGGCCCCTTGATGGCACATTAAAATCACCAGGGGAGATTTTAAGAAGTGCCAGTGCCTAGGTTCACCCCAAGCAAATTAAATCTGAATCTCCTAGGGGTGTGGCTGTACACTGCTATTTCTTAAAAGCTCCCATCTGGGTCTAAAGTGCAGTCAGTGTTCACAGTTGGAGTTGCATGGAGAGGACATCACCACCAAACAGATGTCCATATCCTTGCTCTGCTTCAGGTAAGTGCTAGCAGGGTGCATTCCGCAGTGACTGTGGGAGGCAAGATCTTCCCAGCCCTCAAAGAAGGTCAGTGGACAGCTTTCTGAGGCCATGCTCCCTGCCTTATCACCCAATGCCTCCAGAAAACAAATATGTGCACAATGAGGCTGGGGATTGGGTTTTGGAGCAACTCTTAACATTTTTTTTCTATTGCCACACATATGATAGAAAATATTCATGTGCCTGAAACTACCCTGCTGGAAGAGGCAAGGGCCAATTCCCAGCTGTAACCCTACCTAGAGAAGAATTTTATTTTATTTTTTAAAGATTTTATTTATTTATTTGACAGAGATCACAAGTAGGCAGAGAGGCAGGCAGAGAGAGAGGAGGAAGCAGGCTCCCTGCTGAGCAGAGACCCTGATGCTGGTCCCAGGACCCTGGGATCATGACCTGAGCCGAAGGCAGAGGCTTTAACCCACTGAGCCACCAAGGCACCCCTAGAGAAGCATTTTAAAATGTTAGTGACAGTGATGTAATTATAGCGGCCATTTGGGCTGTCATTAAACAAAGTCAATAATTCTCAAACTTAGATAATTCAGATACAGTTCACTTACTCAGCACATATTTACTGAATATCTACTTTCTACGCACTGGTCTAGGGGCTCAGCATGAAACAGTTTAAAACAACAACAAATTTCTTGCTATGTGTGGAAGTTACATTTTAGGGTAATTACCTTTTGGTGAGAAGACAGTAAACATATAGATGAATGAATGTTGTTTCTGTGTGGTGGGGGGACTATGGGTAATGTCATGAAGAAAAGAAAAGGTGAGGGAGTGCCTTGTTGGGGAAAGTAATCAGGAGAGATCCCTTGGAGGAGGTGAGATCTGAGTAGAGATCTGAAGGCTGTGAGAAGGCCAGCCTCCTCTGTGTCTGGGGGAGGGGTGGTATGAGCAATTATAAAAGCGCTAGGAAGGGAAGCTGCTATGTGTTCAGAGAATATCAAGTGAGCCAGAGTGGCTGGAATAGGAAAGGTAACAGTAAATAATCAAGTCAAAAAATGGGCAGAAGACATGAACTGACACTTTTGCAAAGAAGACATACAAATGGCTAACAGACACATGAAAAAATGTTCAACATCATTAGCCATCAGAGAAATTCAAATCAAAACCACATTGAGATACCACCTTACACCAGTTAGAATGGCCAAAATTGACATGGCAGGGAACAACAGATGCTGGAGAGGATGTAGAGAAAGGGGAACCCTCTTACACTGTTGGTGGGAATGCAAGTTGGTGCAGCCACTTTGGAAAACAGTGTGAAGGTTCCTCAAAAAGTTTAAAAAAATTGCATTTCTGGGTATTTACCTCAAATATACAGATGTAGTGACAAGAAGGGGCACATTACCCCAATGTTCACAGCAGCAATGTCCACAATAGCCAAACTGTGGAAGGAGCCAAGATGCCCTTCAACAGACAAATATATAAAGACAATGTGGTTCATATACACAATGGAATATTACTCAGTCATCAGAAGGGATGAATACCCACCATTTGCATCGACGACGTGGATGGAACTGGAGGGGATTATGCTAAGTGAAATGAATCAATCAGAGAAAGGCAATTATCACATGGTTTCACTCATATGCGGACCATAAGGAATAGTGCAGAGGGCCAAAAGGGAAGAGAAGGAAAACTGAATGGGTAGAAATCAGAGAGAGAGACAAACCATGAGAGACCATGGACTCCAGGAAACAAACTGAGGGTTTTGGGGATGAGGGGATGGGTGATCCTGGTGTTGGGTATTAAGGTGGGCATGGATTACATGGAGCACGGGGTGTTATATACAAACAATGAATCATGGAACACTACATCAGAAACTAATGGTGTACTGTGTGGTCACAAATATACCATAATATAAAAAAATAAGGTAAGATATGGGGCAAGAGGTGGGAGTAATGTCAGTGGTCACAAGGAGTTTAGAGTCTCTGGATTTAATTCTTAGTGCAGGGGGAAGCCACCGGAGGGTCTGAGCTAGGAGATGCTTAGACTTACCCTGTAAAAGGATTGTTGGAGCTACTGAATCAAGTGCTACTATAGTAGAGGGATGGAGCTGGAAGCAGGAGACCTAGCAGGTGGTTACAGTCACAACATAATGGAGCTGTTGGTCAGAGCTGGAGCAAAGGAGTGGGGGAGACATGATGTTTTGGGTATGTTTAGAAGCAGACTTACCGGGATTTGGTGATGGAGCAAAAGTGGGGTAGACAGAGAGAGAGGACTATGGGATGCAGATGCCATTCATTGAGAGGAAGCACACTGAGAAAGAGGGTGTTAGGGTGAAAATCAAGACTCTGAGACGTGTTGAATTAGAGATGCATGTCAAGTGAAGATACTGAGCAGAGAGCTGACTACTTGAACTACAGTTAAAGGGAGAAGTTGGGTGGTGATCTCAATTTGATAGTCATCATTATAGATTATATATTTATCTGTTCATCTGTTTTTCAACTCTTTTTTCCCCAAGAATATACATTTCATGAGGGCAGAAAATCAATGTTTTGTTTTTCTCTATTCCCCAGCTCCTAGAACATGGATTGGCACATAATAAGTGCTCAATAAATATTACTGAATGGATAAAAAATTAAATACCAATTCAGGGCAGTATAACTTAAATGAAAAATAGCAGGGTAGAATAAGTGCTAAAGGGTGATATGGTGTGTGAGTTGAGACTGGGGAGGATCAGTGTGGACTGAAATGGCCAAGGAAAGACTGGGAGGAGATTGACCTTTATCAGGTCTAAAAGAAGGGGTAGATTTATAGGTAAAAGGAGTCAGGAAGAGATATTAAGTTTGGGGGAAAATGATGACTTTGGTTTAGGTTATGTTGAATTGGAAGTAACAGAGGAACATTTGAATTCAGTAGAAAGACATTTACTTTGGTTCTTTCTTCTTTTTTTTAACTTTAGTTCTTTAGATGGTTTGAGATCTGGACTTGCAAAGGACAGATACCAGCATTCTTCCTTTCTGAAAATAGAACCCACAAAGCCACATCAGGATATTGAACTATAAATGTGTTAACAGAATATTAAGTAGGAAGTTTTCACTGAAACACCAAAAAGCAATTGGAAAGAGATTTTAAAGCAGCACTTCTCAAAATTTAATGTGTACACAAATTGCCTGGAAATCCTGCTAAAATGCAGATTTTGATTTTGTAGATCTAGGATGGGGGCCTGAGCTTCTCTGTTTCTAATCAGCTCCCAGACAATGCTACAGGGTCCTTGGACTACATTCAAGTAACGAGGTTTTAAACCAAAATGAAAATTTTCTAAGGAAATAAGTAAAAACCAGTTACATGACTCTTAAACTCGTTACTGACATTGGGAGTATAAACACTGACATTGGGCATTGAAGGGAGCTTATTTTGGTTTGGAGTGATTTGTGGGGAGCTGTTAAAGGACTGAGAGCAAGGATATAAGGTTGAGGGTGCATTCCCTTAATCTCAGATCAAGAGAGGGGATGCCAGTGAGATTCTTGACAGCACAGTACCTATCACCTACAGTTGGTGAGACAGAGTGGACTGAGAGCTGCCCGGGAAGGCAAAGGGCGAGACTCAGGCTGCTACGTGACAGGTTAAGACAGCTGCTTAGCAATGAGGCTGTTCACACAATTTGCCAGGGCAAAGCAAATGTAGGTCAGAAACCAGGCTAGTAGGCTGAAGGAGAGGTAGAAGGGAAAGACTGAAGAAGGACCTAAGTAGGAAAGCCTGGAAGATTTAACTTTAAATAAAGTTTGGAATCTAGATATTATATGGGACCAGAATTTTAATTTCTGCTTGGAGATTCTAGATTTTATTTCTAAATGTTTGTAGCCTCTTTTATGATTTATGAGAGATCAGAAAGCAATTTACTGAGTGAGTTTTCATGTAGGGGTGGAGAAGTTCTCCCACTGAGCAAACTTTAAAGGGGTAGTGGGAAACAAAGTAAAAGTGATTTATGGTTATGCCCATGAGTTCTTCCAGTTCAATGTTTTGGCGATAAGTGGATTCAAAGCAGGGAAGGAAAATCATCCTCCGATCTGCATATCAGCTACAATTTCAACAGTTTCAATAATGTTGCCATTGAGTTTCTTTGTCTGACATCACCAATGTAACGAGATTGTTTTCTAAATGCCAATCCTCTCAGAGATCTTCCACAACCCATTGTTGTTTACACCACTTTGGTAGGTCAGCCTGTCTGCTCATTCTGGACAGAGTTCAAAACGTTCCCATTTCTAGAACGATCTTGATAATTCCCCTTCTCATTGGGCAGACGAGGGCGGCAGAAGAGCAGTCACTCCTTGGTCTCCTAGCAGCAGCAACAGGAATACATTCTCATAGCCTGGGTACATCAGAGTTAGGACAACGGTGGCTTGGAGCAATTGTGTGTCTGGTATTGTCATCTATGCCCAGGGAGGCTGTGAACATGGAGATCTAATGAAACACAAGTGGTTCTTGGTCCAGCAAATACTTACACCCTGACACAAACAGAGATGATTTTGTTAGGTAGCAGGCTTGGAACCTGAGAGGTACTGTCTGAGATAGTAGAGTAGAAGGATGCATGGACCTCCTAATCTTTCTGGAATCTTTTCTTTGGGATCTCAACTTACATTTAATGCATCAGCTTCACTAAGCATTCCTGAAGTCCTAGTGTCTGAAGACTTCCTTCAAGACTTTACCTCAGTATCCCTTCTTCTCTGAGAACTGACCTGATCCTATTTCCTTCAGGTAAGTGTGGCTAAATGAGACGACCTTCCGAACCTCCACATCACTTGGGACAAAACTCTATAAGACCCTCTTTCTGAGTGCAGTCATTCTTGGTGCATTAACAGATATGTATATGAAGGAATGGCCTCCTATTCATGGGTAATTTTTCTCTTATTGGATGTTTGATTCCTTGTGTACTTAAGATATAGCAACATTGTTCTGATGCCCTAAAAGTTAAGAACATTCTGGATGATGAGATCCTTAGGTGTATAGCAGAGAATCATCATGAAAGCCCCCCAATTCTTGCACTCTTTTGGTTCATTGCCCTTTTGGTTTTTTTCTTAGAATTTAGTAGATTTTGAAGTAACTCATTTTTTCTTCCTGATTATAAAGCTAACATATGTCTATGGTACTTTGTAGTACATACTAGCATCTGGCATCATCCCTGTCATCCTGGTGTAATTATTAACAGCACTGCCTTTCACTCTCACAAGTATCCTAGCTAAAACCGTAACTTACATTGAGACCCTCCTGATTGTACAAGATTTGAATGACCTCTTGCACATACACGTGCTGGTACTGGAAATAACATTGTATACAAATTACTGTGCATTTGATTGTGTGTCTCCTGTGTACACATGTGTACATCTGATCACTCTTGGGAAAATTTCAAAAATAGAATTTCTGAATCAAAGTTTATGAAGGTATTTTAGACCTTGGATACATTATGTCATTTTATTCTCCAGGAAAGTGACAACCATCTAGTTCCTAAAAGCCTATGATATTACTAAACAGGAGCTTGGTTATTAAAATCAATAATCTTGACACCAAACCAATATAACAACTTCAGAAACCAAGAAGTTTCTGGAGAACCTGGGTGGCTCCGTTGGTTAAGCATCTACCTTCAGTTTAGGTCATAATCTCTGGGTCCTGGGATTGAGCCTGCTTTGGGCTCCCTCCTCAACAGGATGTCTGCTTCTCCTTCTCCCTCTGCTGCTCCCCACCCTGCTCCCTATCCCCACGCCCACTAGTGCACGTGTGCGCATGCGCTCTCTCTCTCTCTCTCTCAATCTCTCAAATAAATAAATAAAACCTTAAAAAAAATAGAAACTATGAAGTTTCTATTTTATCCCAACTAAAGTAGAAAAATTAGCAACTTGTACTTCCTCCCAATTCTGGCCCCATTTCCCATTATTTGCAAGTGTCCTCTGAGCTTTATTTCTGTGTCTTAAAGATAAATTACTTTTTATATTATTTATCTTTTAATTTAAAAACTATATATATACATCATGTTTGTAATCAAGATTACTATAATTATTTAGACTATGATGAATATATTTAATTAAATATTAATTATGCATATTAATATATACATACATATTTGTGTCGTAATATACCAATATATATCTATATATTGTACACAGACATCTGTTTACATGTAATAATGTATTTAAATGGAGCCCTTTTAATGCCACAGCCTCTCCATTTGTGAGATCTTTTCTTTTTGCTCCTTTCTCTCTCTTCCTCTTGGGCTGGATTGTCCCTGAAGTAAATTTAGTTAGGGAGAATTTGTTTTAGATTTTCTGGCATATTTGATCCCATCTTCTTCAGGTCTTCTGAATTGGATGGCCATCATCAGGGTGGAGTCACAGATTTCCTGTTCTCTTCCCAATCTGCCTAAAATGGTTAAAATGGTGCTGTGTGCACCGCCAGGCTTTTGGAGCACAGATACATTTAATGGGATACAATTTGTTGAAATCATAATAAGGCCCAACTACGATTTCGTTCTACTTTTCCTGTTTTTCTAGCAGGTTACTCCTTTTGTTGGAGTTCCACAATCTTGGGGAATTGTGTCTTTTCGAATCTAGTCTTGGCACCTAGCCATTGCTGAATCCAATAATTACTCAACTAGGGTGGGGTTGATGGGCAAATCTGGATCTCCAACTGTGTGCTCTGGAACTATCAGACAACCATGGACTGCCAAGGATGTTTGAAGGGTTTAGTGCCCCCGCCCCATGCCTCGTGTCAAAGATGGTCAGTTAGGTCAAGCTCTTGAATAAACCCATGAGCATAGATGGAAGATTAGTAGGTAAGTTCTGTGGCCTAATGCCTTCGAAATTTCTGTGTTCTTTAAATTTCTCTGGATCAGACTTTTAGAGCATGTATGACCCATGTTCATACACATTTACCTCTCACCTGTTTCTTCATGGCATCAATCCCTGAATACATTCATACATCAAAGGACATTCCAGGACCAACTTCACAGGGCTGACTGGTGTTAGGCTACAACTACCAGATATGTGTCTACATCCAAATATAGCACACTTTCAGTTAGCCAGTCATAAACTCAAGATTTAAAAAAAGAAGCAAAAAGTATATGATCAATGCTATGCATGTCATTTTAAATTCCATTATACCTTCTTGTCATGTAGATGACAGTTGGTGTAGAATGTTTGGTGCATATTCTTTTATCTTCTGCAATCATATATGTTGTTCTGTGCTCTTCTGAGACCTGTCTAGTTCCCTTTCCTTTGTAAGTGTACTGCTCTTTTTTGAATGTTGGACTGTAAAGGTTGGTGATGGCTCCATCCCTTCTCTCGGAATCTATGGGTCCCTTCATTCTGCAGGGACAGAACATCCTTTTAGTCTTGAGGGAAAAAAGTTCTTTATTCATCCTTCTGTGATTTTTCTCTGTGATTTTTTTTCACCCTCAAATCTGCACTCCATATCCCTGATACAATTTCCTGCGTGGTCCACTCTACTTCTTGCTGATTTTAGTTTGAATTTTTAGTTTTGAGATGGTATTAGATTTCTCTGCTGTCTTCATTTTGTTCCACTAGCTACCCCCACATCCCGTTCTGTGGCTTTATTCCTTCTTTGAAATACTGTGTCTCCTCTTTAACTTCTATTTCATTGAGTCCCTGTTCTCTTTGATTCTTTTTCCAATGTGAGTTTATATTAAAAAATGTTCTGGTTACAACGGATGGAAATCCACCTCAAACCAGTTTAAGTACAAATGGGAAATCTGCTGGCTCACAGAACCTAATTGTAGAAGAGCAGTGTTGAAGCTGGCTTTAGGGGCATGATGCCACCAGCAGCCCCTCTGTCTTCTGCCTCTATTCTCATTGTATTGGTTTCCTTCTTTCTCATGGCATACCTGGTCCTTACGGGCCTTCACTCAAATCATTCATTTTGGAAGAAAGACTTTACCTCTGTGAGAAATGTCTTAGGAGATAGCCTGGTTACATTCCTGTTCCTATAGCAGTGTGTGTGGCCAAAAGATAAAGGACAGAATGGCTCAGCTTGGGCCATGGCTCTGCCTCTGTGATCAGAGGTGTGGGATCTGATTCAATAATCTGTGTATTTTCCTCCATCTTTCTTTTGCAAGATGTTTAGTCCTTAGGGTTTTTATTGTTGTTGTTGTTTTATTTAAAATTTTTTATTAACATGTAATGTATTATTTGCCCCAGGGGTACAGGTCTGTGAATCATCAGTCTTACACATTTCACAGCATTCACGATAGCACATACCTTCTCCAATGTCCATAACACAGCCACCCTATCCCTACCCCTCCACCCCCGCAAGCAACCCTCAGTTTGTTTCACGAGACTAAGAGTACCTTATGGTTTGTCTCCCTCCCGATCTCATCTTGTTTCATTTTTTTCCCTCCCTACCCCTCATGAAGCCCCTGCCCTGCCTCTCAAATTCCTCATATCAGAGAGATCATATGATAATTGTCTTTCTCTGATTGACTTATTTTGCTTAGCATTAATACCCTCTAATTCCATCCATGTCATTGCAAATGGCAAGATTTCTCCTTTTGATGGCTGCATAGTATTCCATTGTGTATATATACTACATCTTCTTTATCCATTCATCTGTTGATGGACATCTAGGTCTTTCCACAGTTTGGCTATTGTGGACATTGCTGCTATAAACATTTGGGTGCATGTGGCCCTTTGGATCACTACATTTGTATCTTTAGGGTAAATACCCAGTAGTGCAATTGCTGGATCATAGGGTAGCTCTATTTTCAACTTTTTGAGGAACCTCCATACTGTTTTCCAGAGTGGCTGCAACAGCTTGCATTCCCACCAGCAGTGTAGAAGGGTTCCCCTTTCTCTGCATCCTCACCAACATCTATCATATCCTGACTTGTTAATTTTTGCCATTCTGACTGGTGTGAAATGGTATCTCACTGTGATTTTGATTTGTATTTCCCTGATACTGAGTGATGTTGAGCACTTTTTCATGTCTGTTGACCATTTGGTTGTCTTTGCAGAAATGTCTGTTCATGTCTTCTGCCCATTTCTTGGTTGGATTATTTGTTCTTTGGGTGTTGGGTTTGATAAGTTCTTTATAGATTTTGGATACTAGCCCTCTATCTGATATGTTATTTGCAAATATCTTCTCCCATTCAGTTGGTTGTCTTTTGATTTTGTTGACTGTTTCCTTTGTTGTGCAAAAGCTTTTGATCTTGATGAAATCCCAATAGTTCATTTTGCCCTCATTTCCCTTGCTTTTGGTGATATTTCTAGGAAGAAGTTGCTGCAGCTGAGGTTGAAAAGGTTGCTGCTCCTCAAGGATTTTGATGGATTCCTATCACACATTGAGGCTTTCAACCATTTTGAGTCTATTTTTGTGTGTGGTGTGAGGAAATGGTCCAGTTTCATTCTTCTGCATGTGGCTGTCCAATTTTCCCAACACCATTGATCCATTGATCTATGTGTCTGTTTTGTGCCAGTACCATACTGTCTCCATGATCACAGTTTTGTAATAGAGCTTGAAGTCTGTAATTGTGATGCTGTCAACTTTGGTTTTCTTTTTCAATATTCCTCTGGCTATTCGGGGTCTTTTCTGGTTCCGTATAGATTTTAGGATTATTTGTTCCATTTGTTTGAAAAAAATTGATGGTATTTTGATAGGGATTGCATTAAATGCGTAGATTGCTTTAGGTAGCATAGATATTTTTACAATATTTGTTCTTCCAATCCATGATCATGGAATGTTTTTCCATTTCGTTGTGTCTTCCTCAATTTCTTTCATGAGTACTTTATAGTTTTCTGAGGACAGATCCTTTGCCTCTTTGGTTAGGTTTATTCGTAGGTAACTTATGGTTTTGGGTGCAATTGTAAATGGGATCAACTCCTTAATTTCTTTTTCTTCTGCCTTGCTGTTGGTGTATAGAAATAAAACTGATTTCTGTGCATTGATTTTGTAGCCTGACACATTACTGAATTCCTGTATGAGTTCTAGCAGTTTTGGAGTGTCTTTTGGGTTTTCCACATAACATATCATATCATCTGCAAGAGGGAGAGTTTGACTTCCTCTTTGCTGTTTCTGATGCCTTTAATTTCTTCTTGTTGTCTGATTGCTGAGGTTAGGACTTCTAGTACCATGTTGAATAGCAGTGGTGATAGTGGACATCCCTGCCATGTTCCTGACCTTAGGGGAAAAACTCTCAGTTTTTCCCCCATTGAGAATGATATTCGCTGTGGGTTTTTCATAGATGGCTTTGATGATATTGAGGTATGTACCCTCTATCCCTACACTTTGAAGGGTTTTGATCAAGGAAGGATGCTGTACTTTGTCAAATACTTTTTCAGCATCTATTGAGAGTATCATATAGTTCTTGTTCTTTCTTTTATTAAAGTATTAGATCATATTGATTGATTTGCAGATGTTGAACCAAACTTGCAGCCCAGGAATGAATCCCACTTGGTAGTAGTGAATAGTCCTTTTAATGTACTGTTAGATCCTATTGGCTAGTATTTTGGTGAGAATTTTTGCATCCGTGTTCATCAAGGATTTTGGTCTGTAATTTTTCTTTTTGATGGGATCTTTGTCTGGTTTTGGGATCAAGGTTATGTTGGTCTCATAAAATGGTCTCATAAAATGAGCTTGGAAGTTTTCCTTTCATTTCTATTTTTTGGAACAGTTTCAGAAGAGTAAGTATTAATTCTTCTTTAAATGTTTGGCAGAATTCCCCTGGGAAGCCATCTGGCCCTGGGCTTGTGTTTATTGGGAGATTTTTGATGACTGCTTCCATCTCCTTACTAGTTATGGGTCTGTTCAGGGTTTTCTATTTCTTTCTGGTTCAGTTTTGGTAGTTTATATGTCTCTAGGAATGCAATAATTTCTTCCAGATTGCCAAATTTGCTGGCATATAGTTGCACATAATATGTTCTTATAATTGTTTGTATTTCTTTGTTGTTGGTTGTGATCTCTCCTATTTCATTCAGGATTTTATTAATTTGGGTCATTTCTCTTTTTCTTTTTGATAAGTCTGGCCAGGGGCTTATCAATTTTATTAATTCTTTCAGAGAACCAGCTCCTAGTTTTGTTGATTTTGTTCTACCATTCTTTTGGTTTCTACTTCATTGATTTCTGCTCTGATCTTTATTATTTCTCTTCTCCTGCTGAGTTTAGGCTTTCTTTGCTGATCTTTCAACAGCCTTTTTAGGTGTATATTAGGTTGTGTACTTGAAAGCTTTCTTGTTTCTTGAGAAAGGTTTGTATTCCTATATACTTTCCTCTCAGGATGGCCTTTGCTGTGTCCCAAAGATTTTGAATAGTTGTGTTTTCATTTTCATTTGTTTCTATGAATTTTTAAAATTCTTCTTTAATTTCCTGGTTGATCCATTCATTCTTTAGCCTCCATGTATTTGAGTTCTTTCCAACTTTCCTCTTGTGGTTGAGTTCTCATTTCAAAGCATTGTGGTCTGAAAATATGCAGGGAGTGATCCCAATCTTTTGGTACTGGTTGAGACCTGATTTGTGACCCAGGATATGATCTATTCTGGAGAATGTTCCATGTGCACTAGAGAAGAATGTGTATTCTGTTGTTTGGGGATGGAATGTTCTAAATATATCTGTGATGTCCATTGGTCTATTGTGTCATTTAAAACCTTTATTTCCTTGTTGATCTTTTGCTTAGATGATCTGTCCATTTCAGTGAGAGGGTGCTAAAGTCCCCTACTATTACTGTATTATTGTTGATGTGTTTCTTTGATTTTGTTATTAATTGGTTTATATAATTGGCTGATCCCATGTTAGGGGAATAGATATTTAAAATTGTTAGACCTTCTTGTTGGACAGACCCTTTAATTATGATATAGTGTCCTTCCTCATCTCTTTGACTTAAAATCTAATTTATCTGATATAAAGATTACCACCCCAGCTTTCTTTGATATCTATTAGCATGATAAAGTGTTTTCCACCCACACACTTTAAATCTGGAGGTGTCTTTGGGTTTAAAATGAGTTTCTTGTAGACAGCATATTGATGGGTCTAGTTTTTTTATCCTTTCTGATACCCTGTGTCTTTTGATTGGGGCATTTAGCCCATTTACATTCAGGGTAACTATTGAAAGATATGAATTTCGTGCCATTGTATTGCCTGTAAGGGGACTGTTACTGTATATTGTCTCTGTTCCTTTCTGGTGTGCTACTTTTAGGCTCTCTCTTTTCTTAGAGGACACCTTTCAATATTTTCTGTGGGGCTGGTTTGGTGTTTGCAAATTCTTTTAGTTTTTTGTTTTGTTTTGTTTTGTGTGCTGGAAACTTTTTAATCTATCCTTCTATTTTTAATGACAGCCTAGCAGGATATAATATTCTTGGCTGCATATTTTTCTCATTTTGTGCTCTGAATATATCATGCCTATCCTTTCTGGCCTGCCAGGTCTCTGTGGATAGGTCTGCTGCCAGTCTGATATTTCAACCATTGTATGTCACAGACCTCTTGTCCTGCTTTCAGGATTTTCTTTTTGTCACTAAGACATGTAAGTTTTACTAGTAGATGATGGTGTATGAACCTATTTTTATTGATTTTGAGGGGAGTTCTCTGTGCCTCCTGGATTTTGATGCTTGTTCACGTCACCAAATTAGGGAAATTCTCTGCTATAATTTGCTCCAATATAACTTCTGCCCCCTCTCTCTTCTTCTTCTGGATCCCAATTATTCTAATATTGTTTCATCTTATGGTACCACTTATCTCTCGAATTCTCCCCTCATCATCCAATAGTTGTTTGTCTCTCTTGTTCAGCTTCTTTATTCTCCATCATTTGGTCTTCTATATAATTAATTCTCTCTTCTGCCTTATTTATCCTAGCAGTAAGAGCCTACATTTTTTATTGCACCTTGTTAATAGCTTTTTTGATTTCAACTTCATTAAATTTTAGTTCTTTTATTTCTCCAGAAAGGGATTCTATTTCTCCAGAAAGGGATTCTCTAATATCTTTCATGCTTTTTTTCAAGCCCAGCTAACACCCTGATAATCAACATTCTGAACTCTAGTTTTGACATATTACTAATGTCCATATTGATCAGATCCCTAGCCGTCAGTACTGTCTCTTGTTTTTTTTTGTTTTGTTTTTTGTTTTTTGTTTTTTTGGTGGTGAGTTTTCCACCTTGTCCTTTTATCCAGATAAGAATAGATGAATAAGAGAACAAAATACTGAAAGGGTAGCAACGACCCCAGAAAGATATGCACTAACCAAATCAGAAGAGACCTGAAACCAGGGGGAGAAGAAAGTGGGAATAAAAGAAAAAAAAATATATATATATGACTGGTGAATAGAACAGAGCTACATACTTGATTTTGGGTGCATTTTAGTCTGTTATAAGAAACTACCTCCCAAAATTTTAAAGAAAGAAAATCATATACATACAAAAATAAGGGTAAACATGATGAAGGGATGGCATATGACTGTAAAGATGAAAATTAAAGAAGATTCTAAAAAAGGAATTGATAAGATAAGAAGTTGTTTGAAAAAAGAAAAGAAAAAAAGAGGAAAGAATGTGATTAGGCTGGAAATTAGAACAAAGCCATGTGCTAGATTTAGGGTATATTTTGATCTATTAGACAAAATTGTATCCCAAACCTTTTAGGGAAAAAAAAAAAAACCAAACCCAAATGTATACAAAGAATAAGGTTATATATAATGAAATGATAAAATATGATTATACCAATGAAAATTCAAAATGATTTTTAAAAAGGTATTGATAGGATAAAATAGTTTAAAAATGTTAAAATAGGAAAGAGCAAACATTTTAAAAAATAGCATAGGAAAAAAATAAAATTAAAAAAATTTAACTTTGAAAGACTAAAAGATCGTGGGAAAAAAGCCATGAATTCTATGTTTTGCTTTGCCCTAGCTCTGGAGTTCTGCAATTCTCATTGACTGGTGAACTTGATCTTGGCTGGATGTCCTTGCTGATCCTCTGCAGGAGGGGCCTGTTGTAGTGATTCTCAAATGTCTTTGCCTGAGGCAGAATTGCACCACCCTTGCCAGGGACCAGGCTAAGTAATCTGCTTGGTTTTGCTCTTGGGAGCCTTTGTTCCCTGAACGCTTTCTGTAGAGCTTTGGAGGAGGAGAATGAAAATGGCGGCCTCCCAATCTCCAGTGCCCAAGGAGTCAAGAGCTTAGGGCCCACTCCCCAGTGCACCCTCAGAGAAAAGCTGTCAGTCACTCCTGTCTCCTTGGTCTCTGGCCACACTTCGAGCTCACCCAGCCGGTGACCAAGTGTTTCTATCTCTGATGCATGGTGCCCTTTGGAATCTCCAAACCCAGCAGATTGCTGCTGTGTGCTCCCATGCTACTCCTCTCAGAGGAGGAAGGTGAGTCTCCCCAGATCTGCTGCTTATTGTGTCCCTGCCCGAAGAACAGTGACCCAGCTGTGCCTCGGATCACGGTTTAAGGTAACCCCGAGCTAACAGCCCCTCCTCAGCGCTGTCTCTGCAGCTGACTTCTCCACTGCAATACCTGGGAGCTCTGCCATACACAGACACCTCTAGTCTTTCTGTGACCCCAAGGACCTGAGACCACACTGTCCCTGCGAGGGATCCAAGTCCTGTTTAGCCTCTGGAGCAATGTCCCTCAGTGGAGAAGACATCTAAAAGTTCCAATTTTGTGCTCTGCTGCTCTCTCACTTGCTGGGAACCAGCCCCTCCCCCCACAGTCTATCTTCCTGAATGTTGCCTTGGATTCACTTCTCTGCATGTCCTACCTTCGAGAAAGTGGTCAATTTTCTTTTCTTAGAATTGTTGCTCTTCCCTTCTCTCTCCTGTTGAGTTTGTAGCTGTTCAGAATGGTTTGATAGCAATCTAGTTGAACTACTGGGACCTGATGATATTTAGGTCTCTTATTCTTCTGCCATTTTTCTCCTAGTCCTTAGTTTTGTTGATGTTCCTGCTTGTTATATGATTTATAAATTGGACAATTCTAACTGAGATTGCTCTTTGCCCAATAACAATATGAATGATTATCCTAAACCATGCTTTTGCCTACCTTGTCCAAGCCTCTTTGTATATTGACACTGATGGCAGGTCCTCTCTTTCAGTCGTTTGGTTGCATATTGATTGGTGCATGTAAGGGATTGGAGGAGGTAGTGTGTGAAGGCAAGGACTTTCATGTGCCCAGGCCGAAGGCAACCAGCTGCCACTGTTGCCTTTGAGCACTTTCCAATGGATGAGTAAGCCATCAAATGAGAAACTACAGCAACTCTCATTGGGTGGATATGGGATGTAATCTAGTTGTAGGCCTCAGTGAGGCCCTGAGTATCATAGACCCTAGCAATGTAAATTCAGCACAGTCTGATTATATCAGTCTTTAACTGCTTTATTGAGGTATAGTGTACATAGCATCGCATTCACCCATTTTAAGTGTGTAGTGAGTTTTAGTAAATTTATAAAGCTGTGCAAACCTCACCACCATCCAGTCTTACAATATTTTTATCACCCAAAAGAACTATCCTGCTCATTTGCAAACAATCGCTGTTCTCACCCCTGAGCCTCATACAATACTGATCTACTTTCTGTTTCTATAGATTTGTCATTTCTGGACATTTAGTGTAAATGGAATCAGAATATGTGGTCTTTGGCATTTGGCTTCTTCCATTAACATAATGTTTTTGAGGTTTATTCATGTGGCAGTCAATATCAGAAGCTGGGGCCATTTTATTGCTGAATAATATCCCCCGGTATGGGCTTAATTGCTATATTTTTAAGATCTCTAAGTGAGGTACATTATCTGACAAAGATTGTTTTCCTGATTTGTAGGGAGAATAAAATATTTTAAATTGAACCTGGCTTGGATAGTGGCTATATATAGGGAATGAAAACATTCTTTCCCCTTTCCCTTTGGTAGAGTTTGGCACATACCCCCTCAAAAATATTAATGTTGCCATTTGGGCAGAATCATTTGGCCAGAACATATACATTCATATGCCAACACAGCTGTCATGGGTGGAGAAAGAGGACCAGGGAGAGAAGGATGGCAGAGGATTTGTACAATTCTTGGATTGGTGAGAAGCAGCACCTTTTTGAAACACAGACACACAAACACACTTAAACACACAAATTACCGGATATAAGTCCAGGGACACACCCATGCAAAACAGTGAGTACATATCGACACAGCACCAAACAGATACACAAAAGCATTAACATCACTCACTCAGAATGCAAGAATCTTTGATTTCCTTTAAGGTGAAAAAAACAATGATATATTCTTTCTATTTCAAGATCATTAAAGACAAGGAGACATTGCTTTTCTTGGAGTTAAAAAGTTCAGATATTGGTAAAGAATAGTTTCACATAAAATAAGTATATTATTTATATCACTCAACACTCTTGTTGCTTATATCTCTGAAATCACAGGGACAATAATCATGTTAAAGGAAGAGGAGGCAAAAGCACAAACTGAGGGGCACCTGGGTAGTTCAATAGGTTAAGTGTCTGGTTTGGCTTAGGTTGTGATCCTGGGGACGTGAGATGGAGCCTGGTGTCGGGTTCCCTGCTGAGCCTCCTTTTCCCTCTGCTTCTGCCACTCCCCTTGCTTATTCTCTCTCTCTCCATCAGATAAATAAATAAGTAGAATCTTTAAAAAAAATAAGCACTTTCTTATCATGGATCTATCATTTATCTAAATTTATCTATCATCTGTCTGTCATCTACCATCTATTTCTTTCCTTCCTTTACACATAATATTTCATATATTCATACACTTATTAATTTTAAATTCTACCCTTTAGACTTTTACATTATTATCAATTTTATGAATATTTTCTTTTGTGGACATTCAGATTGTATAATTTTCTGAACCAAACTTTAACTAGCGTCCTTGTGCATATACACTTGTGCATGAGAGAGAGCATTTCTCTAGAATATTTTTCCAATGTTGAGTTGTGCAATAAAGAATATCCCAAGTTAAAACCTTGATATATGTTGCCAAATTGCCTTTAAAAAATATTACGGGGGCACCTGGGTGGTTCAGTGGGTTAAGCCTCTGCCTTTGGCTCAGGTCATGATCCCAGGGTCCTGGGATCAAGCCCTGCATTGGGCTCTCTGCTCAGCGGGGAGCCTGCTTCCCTCTCTCTCTTTGCCTGCCTCTCGGCCTTCTTGTGATCTCTCTTTGTCAAATAAATGAATAGAATCTTTTAAAAAAAATGTTACACCAATTTTCACTCCCATCAACTGTATAAAGTAAGTTCCCAGGCCCTTCAGTCCCCCTTCCCTGTTTTTAGCATTCCTTTTAATTTTTTGCAATCTATATTGATATATGCCACAACTTTTTATTTTGATTTGCCTTTTTCTGATTATTTAGAGTCTTCTCATAGACATATTGGTCATAGGAATTTCTCCTTCTGTGTTTGTTTCCATTTCATATTCTTTGGCAGTTCTATACCAGATTGTTTGCCTTTCTCTTTGTGATTTATAGGAGCATTTATGTATTTCAATTTAAAGGTATAAACTTTACTTTCCATTCTGTTGTTGTAATACTGTCTTTGTGGTGGGGATTTTTCATTATTATCAAGTTTTTAAACGTTTTAAAATCTTGAAATAATTTTAAATTTACAAACAAGTGGTAAAGATAGAACAAAGAGTTCCTGTATACCCTTTACCCACCTTCTCCTAATGTTAATATCTTAGGCAATCATTGTGCTTTTGTCAAAATAAGAAATTAACAGTGATTTGATAGTACTAACTAATTTGTACACTTTATTCAGATTCCACCAGATTTCTCACTAATGTCTTTTTTCTGGCCCCAGATCTCATCCAGGACACCCTGGTGCAGTTGGTCATTATGTTTCTGTTGTTGCCTCCAATCTGTGACAATTTCTCACTCCTTTATTTTTCATGACATTGACACTTTTGGTGAGTACTTATCTGTATTGTGTAGAATATTCTCAGTTTGGGTTTTTATGATATTTTCTCATGATCTGACTGGGGTTATGGATTTGGAGGAAGAAAACCTTGGAGGTTAATTGTCCTTCTCACCACATCATATTGGGGGTACATGATATCCACATGACTTACCACTCGTAACCTCAGCCTTAATCACTCATTTAAGATGGTGTCTGCCAAATTTCTCCACTGTAAAGTCATTATTTTTCCTTTCCATTCTCTATTTGTTTGAAGCAAATCACTAAATCCAGCTTATACTTAAGGGGAAGGAAATTAGGCTCCACCTCCTGCAACTGAGAAAGAATCTACATTTCTTATCTGAAATTCTTCTGTAAAGAAGGCTTATCTCTTCTCCTCCATATATTTTTCTTCATTCTTCAGTCAGTCACTTATGTCAGTATGGCTTTAATGAATATTTTATTTTTTGGACTGTTGTTTATTACAGGAATTTGAATTTTGGTGTTTTCAAATTTGTCAACCTTTTACATATGTCTTCTATGTTTTACATCTTGTAAAAGAAGGTTTGCTGCCACCCTAATAATAACAATACTTCCCTGAAGTTTTTTGTCATTTAAGTATTTAATAGCAATTCAAATTTGTGTGTGACATGAGAGAAGGCTCTAAATTTGTTTCTTCCATATTTGCTTTTATTTGTCCTAACATCACTTATTAACATTCTGACTGGATTGAATTGTCACCATTATCATGTGTTACGTGGTGGTATCTTTTGTGTATGGGTGTTTGTGTATGTGTGTGTGAGAGAGAGAGAGAATCATTATATGCCTTTTTCTTTCTTGCTTTCTTTCTTTCTTTCTTAACTCCCTCACTCCCTTCCTTCCTTCCTTCCTTCCTTGTCTCTCTGTCCCCTTCTTTCCATCTTTCTCTTTCTTTCTTTCACTCTTTCTCTTTCTTTCTTCAAGTATATTGACAGACAGCGTTATATTAGTTTCAGGTCTACAATATCATGATTCAGCAACTCTATACATTACTCAGTGCTCATAAAGATATGTGTACTCTAAATTCCCTTTATCTATTTCATCCATCATTCCCCCATACCCCCTCTCCCCGGCAACCAGAGGACCTGAATAGACATTTTTCCAAGGAGACATACAGGTGGCCAACAGACACATGAAAAGATGCTCAACATCACTAATCATCAGGGATATGCTTTTCTATTTCTATCAAAATTCTACACCATTTTAGTGGTTACTTAACAGTATGTCTTGATATCAGGCAAAACTTCTTCCATTTCTTCTTTCCTCTAAAGAAACCAGACACAAAAAGGCACATACTGTGATTCCATTTATAGGGAAATGTCCAGAATAGGCAAATCCATAGAGACAGAGACTAGATTTGTGGTTGCCAGGGGTGGAGAGAGGAACGAGTAAGAAGTGACTGCTAAAAGATTTGAGGTTTCTCTCTAGAGTGATGAAACTGTTTTGAAATTAGTGGTAATCTGTGTACAACCTTGTCACACATTACAAAAATCACTGAATTGATTCTTTAAAAAGATGAATTTTACGGTTATGTGAATTATATCTTAATAAAGCTATCACTTAAAAAATGAAGCTGAAAATAGATTTTCTGTTTGAGATGAGAATATCCTAAATTTAGATTTTGATGATGATTGCACAACTCTGTAAATACTAAAAACCACTGAGGTGTACACTTTAACAAGTTAACTTTTTGTTTATAAATTTCATATCCCTAAAGCAGTTCAAAAATATTTGGCAATCTTTGTTAATTTTGTCACCTGATAAAACAAACTTGGAAAATTAAAATAAGGACTTTGAGAACTTTGATTAACATTGCATTGAATTAAATCATGGAATAATTTGGAAAGAATGGTTAATTGTACATTATCGGTTTGTCCCATTGTGATGATTATGATCTATGTCCTGGATCATTGGACAGTTTCCTTCATGCAAGTCTTGCACATACTGAATGCCATTTGTTAGTTTGTGGGTTTTTTTGTGAATCAGTCTTTCTCTATGAATATTTTCCAGTATGTAGAAAATGAATTTTGAAATTGTTTTTTATGTTTTTGGCTACCTTATCGAATTGTCTTGTTGGTTAAAATAACTTTTCATTTGATTATCCTGAATTTCTAGGCACGTAGCCATATCACCTACACAAAGAGTTTAATCTTTTCAGAACAATATTTGCATCTCACATTCCTATTTCTTGTATTGCTATAATGACAAAGTTCTATATTATAATCTTGCACGTTAGATGAGAGAGCTGGCCTCTCTCCTATTCCTTGTTCTTTTATGTATGTTATTTGATGTTGGTTGCTGTAAGTACCTCTCTTAAGCAAAAGTAGTATCTTTGTATCTCCCATTGCAAAGGTTAATTTTTCCCTTTGCAAATGAATAATTTACAGAAAGATCATTTGAAACCACTTGAATATTCTGTTTCCAAATAAGTTATCAACTAATGATGTTAGAATCCATTGATAACTTTTGCCTGAATCAATTATTACATTGAGATTGCAAGATGGTAATTTTCCTCACTAATTTCTATTATTTTTTCTACATCCATTAGCTAGATTTCTACTCTAAAGAAAAGGTCTTTCCTTGTTTATCTCTATTTTGGGGTATCATTATGGACTTATGGATTCTTTTCTAATTTGTGTGTTCTAATCTATTATTACCATTATTCTGTTTGGTACTCATGTTGTCCCCTATTTGACCACGTGTACTCTTTTAACTTAGCTCTTATGTCCTTTTCACATGGCACAAAAAATTTCAAGGTTTATCTTTTACTCTTCTACCCCCAGCCCTGGAATCAGCCATTTCTCTAAGGACTTGTGGTTTCTTTAATTAGAATATGATATATGGAAACTATAGGGTGCCTGGGTGGCTCAGTCTGTTAACTGTCTGCCTACCAGCTCAGGTCATGATCTCAGGGTCCTGGGATCAAGTCCGCATTGGGCTCCCTACTCAGCAGGTTGTCTGCTTCTCTCTCTTCCCCTCCCCTCCTGCTCAAGTGCTCCCTCTCTCTCTCTCTCTTTCAATCTTTCAAATAAATAAAATCTTAGAAAAAGAAAAAGAAATTACAATCTGGGCATTAGAAGCACTCACTACTACTGTTGTATCATGGCTTCCAGACTCATAGTGTGCAGACTAGGAAATATATGTATGTACATGTAAATATACACATTTCTTTCGTTCTCTCTATCAATCAATCTGACTATATATCAGAAACCACGAGTTTATGCTGATACTTTCAACTCTAGTTCAAAGCCACAGCTTTGATTTTAGCTTCCTCATCCTTAATATATTTACTTGTTTGCTCAATCTTAGAATGTATAAAAAGTAGTTTTAGAATTGCTAACACACACAATGGTGGAGGAAAAAAACACCCTACTAAGTAGAATTCAATATTTATATGGTTCTTTTTTATTTTAGTTTGAAGGTATATAGTCAAAATACTTTGTTGAAAAGTTACAAGGGTTATTTCTTTTTATTTCCCCCTTCAGTTTGGTTATGTTATTCACTTGAAGTATAATTAAATACACTTGGTTTTGTTTGTATCCTATTTTAGGGTTTCCCTTTTTATCCTTGGTAACCTTTTAATTTTACTTTTAGTTATATAAAACACGACCATGATTCCAAAAGTCAAAACTATCCAAAACCCAATACTCAGAGGAGTGTGAGTTATTACCCCCAACCCTTCCAGCCCATTCCCATCCACCTCCTTTAGGTAAACAGTCCCGTTAATTTTTAGTTTATCCTTGTTGGTTCATAGAGCGGGCTCCATACAGGGAGGGCAAGGAGAAACTGAAGAAAGAAGCAGACCATTTCAGATTGGTAGGTGGCAGGTGTAAGAAGCAAAGGGAACTCACTTACTTATGAGACTTGTCCTGGGTGGCTGCAAGACAAGTAGATCCTTTTGCCTCCCCACCAGAATCTTAAACGTGTTACAGAGGCCTCACAGCATTGAGTCACAAAGACCATGCAGATGGTCTCAGCACCACAGCACTATCCGAAGGCTGCATCCTTAAAAACAGCTCCCACTGTGGGAAGGCTGGGGAAAGTGCACCTACCAAGGACAGGGGATGGGGTGAGGAACATCTGACTGCCGCCAACCAGCTTCTGGGTCAACCAGGCCTCACGTCCTCTCAATGACTCTCTCCCAGCAATCCTTCCTGTGTTTCTCTTTGTAAAAATAAACATACATAGATACATACATAGTGTATTATTTCATTATCTTCTTTACACCAGAAGTAGCATACTATATTTACTCTTTTCATTTAAAAAACGTAAACCATGTGTTCAGGGAAGTTAAGTAACTTTTCTAGGCTCACAAAGCCGACAAGGGGAGGAACCAGGAAAATAGACTCACACCCTGATACTTTCCATCTTTTTAATAATCTCTTCTATCGTGCTTGTAATTAATTTCAAATTTTCAGTATTAAGGAGTTATTGGGCAAAAAAATTTACATTTTTGTTTTGTGGAAATATTGCTGCTTCCCAGGAAGCAATTCCAGCTTTGCTCAGACAGTTTGATGATCTGTTTAATGGGCATTTGGAATAGTTTTAATATTTCCTGTTGTGGCAAAGCTTACTTTCAAAAAAATTTTTTTTTTTTAGAATTGAAAATACCCTGCAAGATTACTTGCTTCCTTACCATCCCACACTCCTTCTGTTTAGTCCTACTTTAGGCTTCCCAGCTGAGATGTATATTTCCTTCAAAATCTTTGCAATTTAATGTATTAGGGAGTTGACATTACCATCAAAATCACAGTAACTGAAGCTAGTATACAATTTCTCCTCTTTTTTTCCTTCCAGCAGTCAGAAAAAAAATCTACGTTGGCCCTATTTACAGAAATGGACACATGTAGCAATTCTGTATTTTACTAACATGTAAATTAATCTAAAATATCTATCAATCACAGAAATAGTTGGAAATGTAGAGCATAGATCAGTTAACTTGAGGCTTCGGATAACCGCCCCCCCCCCACTCAGCAGAGTGAGTAATATTCCTGCCATGCAGCATTTTACTTGAAAACTCACTGCTTTCTTTGCTGCTTGATTCCAAAGACTCTAATTCAACCACATAAAACCACCAGAACTATAAAGCTTAAATTAAGGGAAATAAAAGACAATCTAGATTAGGGATAAAAATGGCTTTAAGGGAAAAGATATGATCATTGAACTGTACAATACAATGGGTTCTCTAAAATTCTCAGATATAAAAGTATATGATCTACATATTAATAATATTTTTTTCTGTGCCTTTCTAATATCCTCTGATTTATACCTCTTGTTCTTTCTCTTGTCTAATTGTATTGGGTATTAGTTATATTACATGTATTTGTTGTATAGTTACAGTGATAACAGGATTTTAAAAATTTTCCTACCTGTAGGATTTTGTCACTGTTTATAAGTGAAATTCCTTCTTTCCTTCCTTCCTCCCTTCCTTCCTTCCTTCCTTCTTTCTTGCATGTGCACTTTGTCCGGTTTGGATATCTGAGTTATGTTAGCTTTTAGAAAAAATGGTTGGAAGTCTTACCTCTTTTTCTTTGTTCCAGAGCAGTTTACTTTGGGACTAGTAGTACCTCCTCTGTTTGTGTAAGAGCTAGGTGATATAACATCTATAAAGGTCTTAGATCAGTGTCAAGCATGTAGTAAGCACTCAGCTAATATTAGGATGAGACATGGTTAGACCTAAGTTTCAGGCAGTTTTTGTTTTTGACATGAGTGACAAATGCATAGTTATAGAAGTTAGTATAGGAGAAGGATGGCATAGGATTCGTCCTAGGGAGAAAGTAGAATAAGCATTGCTTTTAATCCATTCATCAAAAGCCATGTAAAAAAATGGGATGCATAATTACAAATAAGCACATTAGAAGCTCCAAGACCTAAGTCCTCTTTAGTACCTCCATTTTGCAGGGTAACTCAATACTCCTGTTTTAACTGTTCTTGATACCCACTCAGATCCCATTATTCAGTTGGTGCCCCTGTCACCTCACTAGTGTGAGTGTAAGCTTCTTTTAATGACTCACAGCCACCTCTTCTCCAAAATGATGCCCTCAGCCAGAGGGGAGCTGCCTTATTACAAGGTTACAGCCCCCTGCCCAGAACAGCCTCAAAACAATGACCGACTGACAAAGGGATTTCTCTCAAAATGGGACCAACTCTGCAGTGCAGTTCATACTCCTGAGCTTCCAGTGGGTCAGGGGGAAGCTGGGCCCCAGCTGAGATCATGTTCCTTCTCAGGCCCTCCGTCCACCTTATCCACTTCTCTCTTTCACTTTCAAGTTTCCCATGAGAGCACATCCTGGATAAATACTGTGCATGTGAATTCCTGTCTCAGACTCTGCTTTTGGGGGCCTCAACTTTACAGAGCCATGTCAGAGAGGAGGATCTGTGGGCATGGGTGTTGGAAAGGATTAAGAAATAAGGAAGAAAGCAAAAGTTGCTCTAAATGAAGATAGGGGTATTTGTTGGGATTTGTTGTTGGGGTCCTGAAAGAAAAGGAGAGAGTAACCTAGGGAAACATGGTGGGAACCAGTCAGCCAATGAACTGAGCTGGACTCATGTCCTTGCCACCTTTGCAAGCTTCATCCATCTGGGTCTGTAACTTCACAACTCAGCTATTCCTTAATTGCTTTAACTGTGCCCAGCCTCCTTGTCATTAAGCAGCATGACTTTCCAAACCACCTGGCCAGCATCCTGAAAACATCCCATTGACTTTTTTCCTTGCAGGTGTCCAGGTGCTCTACCCCAAAACAGGGATCTCTGCTGGAAAGCTGGTTGTGATTGTAGATATTACATCCTTAAGGATGCCTTTGACTTTGTCAAAGACATAGTCATGTGTAGATGTGAACAGTATCTGCTGGAGGTGGGAATGTTCAATGCTTTTCAAAGCAGTGTCATACACACAGTAATATAACAATCCCAAGAAACCTCTGTGATAGGAATAATATAGGTAATAGCTTTGTATTAAAATGATGAAAAAGTCAATCTAGTGGTTTGGGTCCAGGCTCTCAGATCAGCCAGCCTCCGGTTTCAGTTTCGACTGAAGGATATTCCTGCATATCATTTATCAGACAAGCTTGGTGTATACACACACACTATGTGTATCCTCCTTGAAGCATAATTTGGTAAATTGGTTGTAGATCTGTTGGCTTTGAATCAGTTTTCTTAAAATTCACTCTTCCATCCACTCACTGACCAATGTTTACTGAGCTCCTGCTGTATTCAAAGCTGTGTAAAGGTTCTAAGGAGAAAGCCTTAAGGAACATGGACACAGACTAAACTTGGGTGTTTAACTTTGTTAGGAAGAGAGAAAATACACTAGTAAACACAATAATCTTATATTGTGATAAGTGCTCTGAGGAAATAAACAGTGTGCTTTGAAAGAAGCAGAAACAACCTATTTTGGATTTGTAAATGAGAGAATCATAGTTTGGGTTGCCTCGGAAGCAGGACCTGACAGAGTGCATGGAGAGCAATTAGCTTACTCGGGAGGTGAAGAAAACACTGGTAGGTGAGTGGGGAAGTGAGACAGGAAGGGAAGACAGCCAACCAAGGATGTGTCACCAAGCAAGCTAGGGGTGTACCTGAACCTTACTCCCACAGAAGAAATTTGGAGCCAACATAAAACTCAGGTCTCAGCTTATCTCTGACTTATCTCACTTAGCATAATGACCTCAAGGTCCAACTCTGTTGTCAAAAATATCAGAATTTCTGGGTGCCTGGGTGGCTCAGTCAGTTAAGTGTCCACCTTTGACTCAGGTCATGGTCCCAGGGTCCTGGGATCAAGCCCCACTTGGGCTCCCACTGTTGTGCAGGGAGCCTGCTTCTCCCTCTTCCTCAGCCTGCCACTGACCCTGCTTCTGCTCTTTTTCTGTCAAATAAACAAATAAAATCTTTTTAAAAAAGATCAGAATTTCCTTTTTCTCATGGCTAAATACTACCCAATTATACCACATCTTTTATTATCCATTCATCTGTTAATGGATGCTTGGTTGTTTCCATATCTTGGCTACAGAGAATAATGTTGCAATGAACATGTGAGTGCAAATATCTCTCCTAGATCTTGATTTCATTTTTTTTTTGGATATATATCCAATAGTGTGATTTCTGGGTGATATGATAGTTGTGTTTTAATTTTTTGAGGAATCTCCATATTGGTTTTGTTTTATTTTGTTTTAAGATTTTATTTATTTATTTATTTATTTTTAGAGAGAAAGAGAGAAAGAATGGGGAAGTAGAGCAGAGGGAGAGGGAGAGAAAAAAGCCAAGCAGACTCTGAGCTGAGCATGGAGCCCAAGGCAAGTTTTGATTTCACGATCCTGAGATCAGACCTGAGCTGAAACCAAGATTCCGGCCCTTAACTGACTGTGCCAACCAAGTGCCCTTCCATACTGGTTTTCATTGTGACTGGCCAATTTACACAGGACACAAGGGTTCCCTTTTCTCCACATCCTGCCTACACTTGTTATCTCCTGTCTTTTTTATCATGACCACTCTGATAGGTATATCTCATTGTGGTTTTTATTTGTATTTCCCTGGTGATGAGATGCTGAGATGTTGAGCATCTTTTCATGTACCTGTTGGCCATCTGTAGATCTTTGGAAAAATGTCTATCCAGGGCCTCTCCCCATTTTTTTTTTTTAAAGATTTTATTTATTTGACAGAGAGAAATCACAAGTAAGCAGAGAGGCAGGCAGAGAGAGAGGAGGAAGCAGGCTCCCTGCTGAGCAGAAAGCCCGATGTGGGGCTCGAACCCAGGACCTGGGATCATGACCTGAGCCGAAGGCAGCGGCTTAACCCACTGAGCCACCCAGGCGCCCCAACCTCTCCCCATTTTAATGGAATTACTTTTTCCCCTTTTTGGGCTTCTTGGTTGTGAGTTTCTTGTACATTTTGGATATTAAATTATCAGCTACATAGTTTGCAAATACTTTCTTCCATTCCATGAGTTTCCTTTTCATTGGGTGGCACTTTGCTATACAGAAGTTTTTTTAGTTTGATTTAGTCCTGCTCATTTATTTTTGCTTTTGTTGATCATACTTCTTGCATCATAGCCAAAAAAAATCATTGTGATGCCCAATGTCAGGAGTTTTTTCACTATGTATTCTCCTAGGAGTTTTACAGTTTCAGGCCTTATATTTATGTCTTTGGTCCACTTCAAGTTAATTTTCATGAATGGTATAAGATAGGGGTCCAAATTCATTCATTTGCATGTGACTATCCAATTTTCCTAACACAATGTATTAAATTATCTTTCTATATTGAGTATTCTTGGTTCCCTTATCAAATATTAATTGACTATATATGTGGGGGTTTATTTCTGGGCTTTTGACTCCAATAGTTCCATTGGTTGATGTGTCAGTTTTTATGCCAGTACCACACTGATTTGATCACCATAGCTTTGTAATATAGTTTAAAATCAGGAAGTGTTATACCTCCAGCTTTATTCTTCTTAAGATAGTTTTGGGTGCTTTGGGGAATTTTGTGTTTCCATACAAATTTTAGCTTTTTTTTTTTTCCTATTTTTGTGGGAAATACCATGGGAATTTTGATAAGAATTACACTGAATCTACCGACTGCTTTGGGTAGTAAGGATGTTTTAACAGTATTAATTTTTCTGATTCTTGCACATATGTTATATATGTTATAATTCCATTTGTGTCTTTCTCAATTTCTTTCATCAATATTGTATAGTTAGCAGTGTACGTATCTTCGATCTCTGGGTTAAATTTATTCATAAACATTTTTTTGTTTTGTTTTTGAACTATTGTGAATGGGACGTTTTCTATATAATGCAAGACATAGGCCCGATTTATTTTATTTGCAGGCCAATGTTCAGTTGTTCCAGCACTGTTTGTTGAAATGACTGCCCTTTCTCCACTGATTTATCTTTGGTTTGAACCTTTGTGAAAAATCAATTAACCATAGTCCTGTGTCTATTTCTGGAGTCTTAATTTTATTTCAATGATTTATGTTTCTATCCTTTCACCGATACCATGTTATCTCAGTTACTGTGGCTTTATAATAAGTTTTTTAAATCAGTTAGTCTGCGTCCTTCAAATGTGTTCTTAGGACCCTAACTTTCACAGCTCAACCTGTACAGCCCCCTCCCCCAGAGGCAACCACTGCTCTGATTTCTGTCACTATAGACTTGTTTGGTCTGTTCTTTTTTTTTTTTTTTACCTTTTAATATATATATTTTTTTACATGCATGCCTTTTATTTATTTTTTTTAATTTTTTAAATTTATTTTCAGAGTAACAGTATTCATTGTTTTTGCACCACACCCAGTGCTCCATGCAATCCGTGCCCTCTCTAATACCCACCACCTGGTGCCCCCAACCTCCCACCCCCCCTGCCCCTTCAAAACCCTCAGATTGTTTTTCAGAGTCCATAGTCTCTCATGGTTCACCTCCCCTTCCAATTTCCCCCAACTCCCTTCTCCTAACTCCCCATGTCCTCCATGCTATTTGTTATGCTCCACAAATAAGTGAAACCATATAACTGACTCTCTCTGCTTGACTTATTTCACTCAGCATAATCTCTTCCAGTCCCGTCCATGTTGCCACAAAAGTTGGGTATTCATCCTTTCTGATGGAGGCATAATACTCCATAGTGTATATGGACCACATCTTCCTTATCCATTCGTCCGTTGAAGGGCATCTTGGTTCCTTCCACAGTTTGGCGATTGTTTGGTCTGTTCTTGAACTTCATGTACATAGATGCTTTTTTCGTTTGTTTTTGTTTATTAACATAATGTCATTGAAATTTATCTTTATTTCAGCATGTATCGGTACCGTATCCATTTTATTGCTGAGTAGTATTCCATTGTATGAAAATTTTTGTCCTTTTTTTTTTTTAAGATTTTATTTATTTATTTGACAGAGAGAGATCACAAGTAGATGGAGAGGCAGGCAGAGAGAGAGAGAGGGAAGCAGGATCTCTGCCGAGCAGAGAACCCGATGCGGGACTCGATCCTAGGACCCTGAGATCATGACCTGAGCCGAAGGCAGCGGCTTAACCCACTGAGCCACCCAGGCGCCCTAAAATTTTTGTCCTTTTAAATGTAAGTGTTTCTACTTTTCTTGAACAATTAGGCATGGAATTGTTGGATCACAGAATGGATATATGGACATCACTTCGTTTTGCTCTACATAAAAGATGAGTTTCAATGAGAGTGATTTAACAGTTTTAGACATTGAAAGCCAGATGTTATCTTAACCTCTTCTCATTATCAAATTTAATTACAGATATGGGCTGAATTGACCTATGACCATCACCTTCCTGCTCAGTAAAAATATTAGCCAGGAAAAGAGATAAATCACAGACAGCTAGCTACCGCCTCCAAAGAGATTTCCTGGCTTTGACGTGCCTTTAGAACATGAAGAATTAGGAAAAGGGATTGAAAGTGAAGTTTACTCTAGGAGATATTTTTAAATATCTAGGAGATAGTTAAAAATTAAAAAAAATTTATTTGACAATGTAGCTCTTCACTGAAAGGGATAGGGAATTTCTTGTGGTCCAGTATGTGTGGCTATAGGTAGAAGCCAGAGCTTGATCAGAAGGACATTTATCATAGCTACACAATTTACATTTTATGTTGAAGGCAACAGAAAACCACTGAAAGTTTATAAGGTGGGAGGTAGCAGGTAGAAGAGAATGATCTTTTTCATCACTGTAGGAAAAAACAGATTAGCAAAGGAGAAGGCTTGGAAGCAGGGCAAATAGCTGAGAAGAAATGGGGGTCATCTATATGAAAGTCAGTAGTCTCTGAAACCAAAGTAGAGGTAGTGAGGATGGAGTATGAAGGAGGCAAAGTCACCCTGGAGAGCTGGGACTGCAGAGGATGAGAACACCAAGGAGGTAAGAATGACACTCTGATTGCTGACTTGGCTATTTAAGGGGATACAATGCCATTTGCTGCTTCCAGAAACAAAGGAGCATAAGGGGTTGTGAAGTGACAGAGGAATAGAGATGAGTTTTGGACACATTGAGTTGGAGATGTACCTGTAGGATAACCAAGTGGCAATTCCCAGGTGACAATTGTTATTTTTGTCTCTATCTCATAGCAGAGCAGGCCCCATGGGTGTGCAGCCTGTGACAGTCACACAGAGCCTCAAGTTCAGAAGAACCTCTGGCTGGGCCCAATGTTCTGCTGTTGCTATCTTGAAATTCATGATTATTTTTTAATAAGACATCATACAATTTTATTGTGTACTGAACACCACAAATTCTATAGCTGGTCCTACTCAGTAATCAGTTCTAGGGATATAAATTATAAGTAACCAGTATACAGGTGGTCACTAGAGCCAATGGAATCTGCATAGGACTTTCCACAAGAAGAAAGTATGGAATGAGAAGAATCTAAAGGTATCCCTGAAAAAAGACACACTTTAAGGATAAGTAAAAAGAACCCCACAAAGGAGATCGTGAGGAGCATCATGAGGAGATTGTGAGCAGCATCCAGCAATATCAGTGGAGAATGAATCCATGGACTTTATGGAACACAGCATCTAGAAGGATGGACAAGTTAAGTCACATGAAGAAAAGAGAACACAGTTATAAAATCCTGAGAAAGTTATAAGAAGTTTTATACTTTCTCCGAAGCTATATATTGGTCCATATGGAGACCTCTATCAAACACATGTGAGCCCTCTCTCTCTCTGATCTTCCTCCTTCTCCCCTTCCTCAGGATCCATTTGCTTCTTATACATTTCTGTCCCTCTTCTAGGGAGCTCACCTGGGAAGTAGATACACAAGATTCTGGAATTATGATAGCAGGTCTTGATGATCTAACCTTGGGGGTAGGGGAGTGGGAGGTGGAGGCAGCAGGAAGACCGTAGCTCCAGGCCCTTCAGATTCTTGAGAATGATATCTTCAAGGTAAATGTATCTTTCTCCTGCTTATATTAACCATATCCTATGGCATACCTTTAAGCATTATTATGGAAAGCATATGTCTATCTCCTTGCTCTGTCTTACCAGAGACACACCTCCACTCAGACCAGGTAAAATATGGGGTAGGAGAGGAAGGACAAAGAAAAAAGGAAATCCTAACCTATCATACAAATCAAAAGAGGAGAGAGCATTAAAAGGAGGTAGTAGTTACAGGTCAGACAAGTCGAGTAATATAAGGTCTCAAAAAATATGCATCAAACTCTACAACATAAAGATCATAATTGACTTCTTCCAGTCATGGTGGCATAGCTTGTAGCTGACCAAGACTAGCCACATTTATATTAAATATATTAAAAATATATTGGAAGGCATAATATAGATTCTGGGGCTACAAGGACTTTAGGAGCAGTATTCTATAAGAAGGAAATAAATCCTGGAGAGGTGGGCCAGAACTCTGCAGTTGCTTTTGCCTTGGAGCATTTGCCATTTCTAGGGTCAGGGACAAGACCTAGAAATCTGAGTAGCTTCCATGGCTGAGAGCAGAGAAGCCAATACATTTGAGGGAAGTCTTACAGACCTAAAGGGACAAAATATAGAGACTTAGAGGGCAAGACTGTGGTAGATTAAGAGGCTGTAGAAGGAGAAAACACAAAAAGTGAATGGTAGTGAAGCTTTTGAGAAACAGCTTTCAAGGGGAGAGCAAAGAAGGTAGTATCTTTGAGGAAGCTTCCTGGGTGGGTGGAGATGTACACACCTGTCAAACTAATCAAACTGTTTGCTGAATCATTATATTGTGCGCTTGAAACTAATATAGAACTGTAAGTTAATTGTATGGGAATTAGAAAAATAAAAAAATCAAGCGGCACACTTAATATTTTTGCACTTTATTATAGGCTCGATTTTTAAAAAAATATACATTGGGAAAAATTAAAAATTAACTAGATAAAATACCAGAAGTGTTTATTAGATCACTTAGATTTTTCTTGTGAAGTTAATTAACATTATGAATAGCTATTTTTTTATTAAGTTTTTATTTAGATTACAGTATAGTTAACATACAGTGTTATCTTAGCTTCAGGTATATAATACAGCAGTTCAACAATTCTGTACGATACCTGGTGCTCAACACAGGGGCACTCCTTTTTTTTTTTTTTAAGATTTTATTTATTTATTTGACAGAGAGAGATCACAAGCAGGCAGAGAGGCAGGCAGAGAGAGAGGAGGAAGCAGGTTCCCTGCTGAGCAGAGAGTCCGATGCAGGGCTCGATCCCAGGACCCTGACCGGAGCCGAAGGCAGCGACTTAACCCACTGAGCCACCCAGGCGCCCGGCACAGGGGCACTCCTTAATCCCCATCACGTACTTCACCTATCTACCCGACTCCCCTCTGGTAACCATGAGTTTATTCTCTATAGTTAAGAGTCTGCTTCTTGGTTTCTCTCTCTCCGTTTTTCCTCTTTGTTCATTTGTTTTGTTTTTTAAATTTTACATATGGGTGAAATCACATAGTATTTGTATTTCTCTGACGGACTTATGGAAAACCATTTAAAAACACACCAAAAGTACGTAGATGAGCAAAGTGCATACATCATAAGTGTATGGAAATAATATCTATCTTAAAGACATCAGGTAGTAAAGCATCCATTGGTTCAGTCATAAAAAGCTGGAGGCAGAAGCAGTCACATTAACCACATTCCACTAAAAGTTACAGTTTCTGTTGTAAAAATGACATATAGTATGCAGTCTCTGAGGCAGCCTTTCACTTTTTCCCAGTACCATACCATACTCTTCTCAATACCCCAAAGCTGACAGATTGCCAGGATCAAGGAGATTTCACTAATTTTAATACCTTGATGAGAGTCTAGAATAACAAAGGATGCCCGTGTTGCTCACTTCAGGTCCCAGGTGGAAAGCACTGGACATGCTGGGGGAAGTGATACAAACACATGCTTTTCTCCTAGGACTAATCTTGGAGTTAGAGCTTCAGGAATCCTAACAATTGAAAAACCAGGAATCATCATGGCTTGTTGAAGTGTTTAGAGTTCCCTACCTCCTATCACCATGATATCCCTTAGGAATTCTCTTTGTAAATCCCCCCAAATGGCAGTTCCCTCCCTGCTACTTACTACCAACCACCAAGGGAATGGAGTTCAGGAAGTGTAGGCAGGAGCAGAGACCAACAAAAAGAGCCTGGATACTCATGAGTGCTAGGGAGAGTTTTCCTTCTAGTACAATGCTCTAACTGTTGAGGATGTCATGGTAACTGGCCAGATCAGGACAAAAAGAATCGCCTTTGTTCCTGGGAAACCACCTTTGGATGAAGAGCTGATAGACCATAAAAATGGTACTAGAATTAGGCACATCACCCAGTTTCCACCAATCATGTTATCTTAGAAGGGGATGTCACAATAGCTAAGTGTCTGGGCAGTGGTCCAAGAGAACCCCTTTCCAACACTCATGATCTTTTCAGAAGCATTGTGTCTAGGTGGAGCTTTTCTCACTCAAAATGAAGATTTGATTTTGTTATTTTTGTGTAATTTTTAGAGATTTTAGGCAAAACCATGTATTTGATCTGCCATCATGATACAACCTTTGCTTTCTTTAGAACACTATTTGCATTAATTTTGTGCAAGTTATTTTTTCCTTGTGATTAATGTACTGCAATAATAACTTCTCATGGTTTTAAGAGGGAAGGAAAGAGTTTTAGTTTAAGTAGAAGGTGTTTGGGAATATACTTGAAAAATCCAATTTCTACATTTTATAATGTCAGAGTGATATCTACTTACATGTTACCAGCCTTGCGAAATGAGTTTCTATTCCCAAGTTATTTTGCCTTTATCCCTTATAATATCTTTGCTATGCAAAATGCTGTCTTTGAATGTGCCAGTTAGTACCTTGAAGAATGGTCCATGTCTCTTTTGTTAATCTCTGTGCTGGATGTTGCCTCTTCTTCTTAAGATCCATTACGTGGTCTTGCTTTGGACCAAAAGAGTTCAAGAGTAACTAAACATTCTGGCATTGTCATCTATTCAGAGAGAACAATTGGTCTTTATTTCATTTCCACACAATTGCAATTACATTAAAATGCTTCCTAAGCTCCAGAGATGGTCATTTTTTTAAAAGATTTTATTTATTTTATTTGACAGACAGAGATTACAAGTAGGCAGAGAGGTAGGCAGAGAGAGAGAGGAGGAACCAGGCTCCCTGCTGAACAGAGAGTCTGATGCGGGGCTCGATCCCAGGACCCTGGGATCATGACCTGAGCCGAAGGCAGAGGCTTTAACCCACTGAGCCACCCAGGTGCCCCAGAGATGGTCATTTTTAAGATCCTGATCATTATCTTTTGAACTGAAAGTGGCCCTGATGGGACTGAACTGAGGTGTTACTGAAGAGGAAGCACAGAAAAGCTTTGTTCAAACCATTAACAAACCAGGAGGCTCCCGCATGTGCCAGCTGCTGTCTCGGGATACAAAGATGAGTGAGTCAGGGTCCCAACCCTCAATATCTCAATGTTGAGACAGACATAATAAACATATTAACAAACCCAAGGGCCACAGCAGAAGTATGAATATATTGAGACGGGGGCCAGGGGGAAGGAAAGCCAACCAAGGGCCCTGGATGGTCCTAGAGGAAAGCTACAGAAGGAAAAACGTCAATTCCTTCCCAATGGCACTTGCTATACATTCACACGACATAGAGGCTCCTTGATTCTGTGAAGTTCCAGTAAATGCTGTTGGTGCCCAGATACCTTTTATCTGACAGGTGCTCCCGTCACCAGCTACTGTGAGTGCTAGATAGCTATCTATCCAGACACTTGCCCTTCATCTGTTGGGAACCACTTCCGGAAATGCCTGAATATTACGGCCTTCCCATCAGTGGCCTACCAATAACTGGTTGATACAGAGTGTAAAAGCCTGGTCCCCTGGCCTCAGGGAAGGAACACTGTGATGTACTAACCCTCCACATGGGGTCAGGCTGAGGCTAGACTTCAGCTTATTCACATCTGCCTGGTTTCTTTCCCTCTCCTGCCTGCTTTCCTCATTTTCAGGGGAATTGACATCATTCCCTCTATCATTTGCAAACAGCTCATCTCAGGCTCTGCTTTTAGAGAATACACATAAGATAGTTTTCTATGTTTACTCTCAGCCGGTTGGTTGTATGGCTCTCATGAAAGAAAGAAAGAAAGAAGAAACAAAGAGAGGAAGAAAGAAAAGAGAAGAAAGAGAGGGAAAGAAAAAAGAGAAGGAAGAAAAGAAAGGAAGGAAAGAAGGAAGGAAGGATGGAGGAAGGGATGGAGGGGAGGAAGGAATACTAGCAGGGACAGATGGAGGGAAGAGAGGAGGGTCAGGGAATAATCTTATCATGGCACATCTCAGCTCCATTTTCTTCTAAATGAAAGAATTCTTGTTGCAAGGAGAAGGAGCAAGCATGCATGGAGGCAGCATCTGGGAGGAGAGCATGTAAACAGAAGGCTGGCCTCCTCCAAGAATCCTGAGACCCTCAGTCTGTCTTAAAAGTTAAATTTAAAATTGGTTAAAGTTAGGAGTCCAATCACTTGGATGCTTGAGGCTTCAAAATTCACTCAAAATTCACTTCCATGGTAAAAACAAAAACAAAAACAAACAAACAAACAAAAACACCAGAGGAAATCGAACTCATAATCAACTTGTTTATGAGGGTCTTTGGCTTTAACTTCTGACTTTCACAAAGGATTTAAATCTACCTGGGACTGTCCCTGAATTCCTCATAGACCAAAGCCCTCCTTCACTGGGGCAGCTGAAGCGTACCCTGGGGATTATCCAGAATAGGAGTTGTACTTTCTAAGGAACATTCTGGCTACCTAGGAAGGTGGTACTGAGAGCCGAGTCTATTCGGGAGAGAACATTTATCCAGAAGAGCTTTTCATTCTGAGTACAAGCCCTGAAGGAGGCACTTGGAAGTTGTCTTGGATAAAGTGTTTTTGTATGCATTAGCAGTCCTTCATTAAGAAGATTGGAGCAATCAATATTATCGTGATTAATGAAGCTAAATTAGCTTTCTATTTTCTAATGCTTCTTCCTTCTTGCCAGGCAAGAATTTGGAGCTAACTTAATGCAGCCCACCAGGGAGACTTTTACACAACACTGAAAATTGGCTGCAGCTGCTTTTCAGTGAGATAACTGGTGAAGGCAGGCCTGATCTACTTGTCTATAAGATTAGGCAGATAGAGCATAAATTTTAACGGCATGGATCCTAGACCTGAGCTCAAGTTCTGGCTAAGTCATCACTAAGCTTCGGTTTATTAACATGGAAAACAGCTCATTAGTATTAGCACTATCCTCAAAGTTGTTCTAGATCGATGGTTCTCAAAGTGAGGTCCTCAGACCAGCAATATCAGCGGTCACTTGGGCTCTTGTTAGAAATGCAAAATTGTGGTCCCCACCCAAGATCTACTGAATCATAAACTCTGAGAGTGGAGCCCAGAAATCTTTTTTATCAGCCCTCTGGGGCATTGTGATGCACATTGGTCTGGAAACCACTATTCTATGCAATGGCTTTTCACTCAGGTTGTTCACTACAAACACTCCTTGAGTTTTTTAAAAATGTACTAATGCCATGCTCCAACTTCAAGCAAGTCCAATATAACTGATCCCAAGTGGGCCACCAAGAGTTCATATGTTTAAAAGCTCCCAAGTAATTCTAAATTATCATCACAGTTGTTCTGATGATTAAGTGGCATGCACACTCTATAGCATATAGTAATTTCCCAAATGCTATTTATTATTCAGTTATCATTAATACTATAGGTAAATATATGGCAGGTGATGCTTGAGTATCCCCCACCCAGATGTCTGTTAGGTATAAAGCTTGTGTTGGCCTGCAAAGTACAACAAGTGTTGGTTTTAGGTTAAGTCAGACCCATTTTGAAGGTGAGCATTGCCATGGACTGGCTAAATCATCTTAGGGGAGTCATGTAACCTCCCTGAGCTTCAGAGACATAATCACAAAATTAAGATGACACCATCTCACAGGCTGGCACCTCTCTGTTCTTTCTTCCTCTCTCTTCCTTCCTCTTCTTCTTTCCCTCATACTTCCCTCACTCTCTACCATCCTTGAGTTCCAAGACAAGTGGCACTCCTGTCATAGGTGTATTTCTTTACTAGTTTGGTCTTTTTCCTGGATTCCTGTATATATCCCTGTGCTCTAGAGTAACCCCGGGCCATATAGGAACCCTGAAGACTGGCTCACCTCCGTTAAAGATTTCACATAAGCCAACCCTCAGGAGCCAGACTCAAACTATCAGCTCCCTAGATCCCTGCTGATGAATCTCAACCCTGTAGCATGAAAGACCCTCATAGGCAACAGGCACTTCCTGCAACAGAGGTGCTTGCAATGATAGTCCTATAATCTTTTCATCCATTCTGCCAAACAGCCAACTCACGATATCTGGAAAGGGATTAGGGGGCCATTTCTCTATGGTGATCCCTTATATCCATGATATAAGTTAAGGCAGGTCCTCCCGTAGATCAGAGGAATGTGGAATCAGTTTTTCTAAGAAGTTAAATCCATACCCAAAGGATGCTGCTGACCAAATTTCATCTTGTGATGTTTCCAGTAAAAACCTCCAACCTCTTTCTTCTGTTTGGTCCAGTGTAACAACAGAAGAGGAAACATAAGAAAGCCCATCAAGTCTGAGGATGGTGTAAGTCCAGAAAGAACAGGAAATAAATAAACTGAGCAAATACATGTATTGTGTTCCACATTGTTCTAAATTAAAAAGAGGAATGTGTGTGGGGTAGACTTCCGTTTTGAGGACTCAAGAGTCACAGGCAGTGGTATCAAGTACTTCCTGAGACTAGGGGCAAGACATAGGACACAAACTCTTTTACATTTTTTGATGTGTTTCTTCTCTGAGATCTGGTTTCTGTCTGAATATGGAGTCTTATGCACAAAACCTGGTGTTGCCAAGAGCAACAGATGCTATCAGTGCCTCTCTGCATATTCCCTTGGACCTTACCATTTTAATGCACACTGGCCAATCTCCAGCTGCCAGCATCAGCATCTTTGGCAGCTGGGATCTTCTGCCTTTGTGCAGAGCAGATCAGAAGTGTACATCAAGAATTAGTACCCATAATACCTTTCCTAAGAGGAATTATCCCCACCCTGGGGTAAGAGGGTATTCTACACTGGTTTCCAGAGCTCTCCAGTGGACTCAAGCTCCAGTTACCCACACAGCCACTAGCTTTATAAGAAACCTTTTATTGGCTGCCTACCCTGCCCCACTTCCCCATGCTTCTCTCAGTGTCACCTGGCACCATCTCTCAAAGGAACAACTTGCCGCAGATCCTTGTCTCTGGGTCTGCTTCTGAGGAACTTGAACTAAAACACAGAAGAATACCAAGGCTGCACTGTGGTCACCACTTTCAGAAAAGATGTGGGGGTGGGGACTGCTCTGTTGAACTTAACCCCACAGCTTAAATCTTTTTTTTATTGTATTATATTAGTCATCATACATTACACCATTAGTTTGTGATGCAGTGTTCCATGATTCGTTCTTTGTGTATAACACCCAGTACTCTATGAGATACGTGCCCTCCTTAGTACCCACCACCATGCTCACCCATCCCCTGACCCCCCACCCTGTAAAACCCTCAGTTTTTTCCCAGTGTCCACAGTCTTTCATGTTTTGTCTCCCCCTCTGATTTCCCCTCTTCATTTTTCCTTTCCTTCTCTTAATGTCCTCCATGTTATTCCTTATGTTCCACAAGTAAGTGAAACCATATAGTTGACTTTCTCTGCTTGACTTACTTTACTTAGCATAATCTCCTCCATCTCCTTCATCCATGTTGATGCAAAAGTTGGGTATTCATCCTTTCTGATCACTAAGTAATATTCCATTGTATATATGGACCACATCTTCTTTATCCACTCATCTGTTGAAGGGCATCTCAGCTCTTTCCACAGATTGTGGACATTCCTGCTATGAACATTGGGGTGCATATGGCCCTTCTTTTCACTACATCTTTATCTTTGAGGTAAATACCTGCTAGTACAATTGCTGGGTCAGAGTGTAGCTCTATTTTTTATTTTTTGAGGAACCTCCACACTGTTTTCCAAAGTGTCTATACCAACTTGCATTCCCACCAAAAGTGTAAGAGGGTTCTCCATTCTCTGCAGCCCATAGCTTAAATCTTACACCTGAGACTGCTCATGGAGAGCTTTGCTCTTTCAGCCTACAAAGAGTTAATTTTCGTCTGGTCTGCATTCTTCCAGGGCAGACAAAACAAATTGAGCTCTTGGAATAGGCATAGTAGAGATAAATTTATTAGTGTCCATTGAATTAGGAAGGAAGTTGACTGTTTGTCCTGTTTCTCTCTGCCTCTGTTCTGGGTGGTGATTCATGTCCTAAGTATCCTCCCTGGGGATGGATGTGACTAACAATGGCTCAGATAACAATGGCTTCTGAAATTCCAATTCTGAGGAAGGCTAAGGGACAGAGAGGTGGTATCAAAGATTAATCATTCAACTATTATGAGTATTATGGAACAAGGGGGTGGATTATTTATAAAAGTTGGGCATTGCCCAATTGTGGGATGAGCTGGGGAAGTGAAGTTCTGAAAGAAGGATGAGGAGCCAGAGAATAAGCCCTAACTAGACCTCCTAAAACACAAACAGACAAGCCAGAGCTTTCGAGGATCTCTGAGAAGCCATACATTCCCAGCTTCCCAAGCAGAACTTTCATGGAAAGAAAGCTGTTGTTTCTGAGCTACCACCTCTGTACTACCACAATCACATTTCTGGTGGTGAACTGGGGTTGTTGTTCAGCAGAACAAGCTGTCAGGAAGAACTGGACAAGGAGTGGACTAGAATGAGGATAAGCTAGTCGGCTATGCATCTGTCCATTATTGTACCAGACCCAGAAATTCTTCTGAGAGTGATAACTGGTGCCTCACTTTTGTCTCTCAAATTTGGGGCATGTTCCTCTGTTGACCAGCCCTGACCTAAGCTTCTCATGGATGGGGCTTCTGAACAATCTAGTTTCAGCTTAAAGTTGACAACAGAATGACCCAGCACAGGCAAGCCAGGCAGAAGTTATCATGCCAAAAGCCCCACACCACACTCTGACCAAGTCTCTGGCTGCCTTTATTTTTGTTTTTCTTGTTTGTTTTTATATATTCTCTCCTGTCCTCAGAAATGGGGGACTATTTATTACTGATTTATATACTCCAAATGCTACATGATTCTAAGACAAATGTACTAGAACTGTGATTCTCCATTGGGGGTGATTTTGGTCACCAGTAGACATCTGGCAATGTCTGGAGACATTTTGGACGCCATGACTAGGAGGTGAGTAGACCCAAGGGACGCTGCTGAATATTCTATGATGCACAAGGCCCCCACAACAGAGAATTATCCTACCCAAAAGTCAATAGTGTCATTATTGAGAACCCTGCACCAGATTTAAAGACTACTTCTTAATTATTCACTTCCTGTAGTTTCTTAATCAAGCACATATAGAAATACTAGCAGAATAGAAAAGCATCTATTGATAGCTATGGGGTCTTATCTCCTTCCTTCACCCAAAGTCATGCATTCTACACCTAAACTTTTGTAATCATCTCAAGGTACTCCCTTTATCTTTTCCTAACTGGGTACAATAATGACATCTTCTTCAATATATCTCTAAGATGTAAAGCCTCCCTGTTATTCCCCACCAACCCAGATCTCTATTAGTCACTCTCATGGTACCCTGAATGTTTCCTTTTCGTCATTCGTCATGACAACCAAACACTAATATCATCATGGTTTGCTGGGCTGCCTGCCCCCCTACGATGTCAACATTATCACACAACAATCCTATAAAGAACACATTCTTATCCCATTTTACAGATAAGGAGACTAAGATTTAGAAAGGTGGAATGCTTTGTCTCAGCTCACCCAGATAGCATGTGAAGGAATCCAGTATCTGCTCTAGAAACAGTCCTAAGAAGAGATAAAATATTACTAACACAAAAAGTGAGATGGAATATTTGCTTCGTAAGTGTTCTCCCTGAAGTATTTAAATGAGAGCTCTGCTAAAATCCCTTCTGCCTGCAGGTCTGTGGATAGAGACAGACCCAGCTCCCAGAATTATCAGCCAGGGTGTGTAAGCTCTTCTCTACATAGCCGTTAGTAAGAAAAATGTAAATGAGGATGGCTAATTGCAAATTGCTCTAGCCCCATTTCGAGACCTTCTGCATGACTGAGCTAAAACTTCCTCCTAAGCAGACAGATGTGCTGGCTCCTCTGTTCTGGAGCTTAGCTGCTTCCCTGGCAGGGATCCAAGTCTGTGGTGGAATGACATTGGCTTGCCTGCTTCAGAACCTCTGAGGATTGTGGTCCTGGCTGGAATTTGCCCACCGTGGGCACAGCTGTGAGCAGGAGCCAGCCATATCTGCTGAGAGTGCAGGACCTAGGGACTTGGCTTCATTTTTAATTATAAACAATTATGTTGCCATGTTAAAGGGTAGTCAGTGAAAATAACATAAATACGTATTAAGACATATGAGCTTAGGGGTGCTTGGGTGGCTCAGTTGGTTGAGTGCCTAACTCTTGGTTTTGGCTCAGGTCATGATCTCAGGGTAGTGGGATCAAGCCCTGTGTCAGGCTCTACGCTCAGCATGGGTTCTGTTTCAGATTCTCTCTCCCTCCTACTCACTCTCTCTCAAATAAATAAATAAATAAATAATCTTGGGGGAAAAAAAGACGTATGAGTTTATACACACACACATGCACAAGGACATATATACATGAAGACGGATGACTATATAGCATGTAAGAGACTAGAAAGATCAGGCTCCCCCAAAATGAAAGAACAGTAAATGGATGATAGACTTTCTTTTAAATTTCACCCAGGTATAATTCAACAATGTCTTGATGTTCATGTAGGACTTTCCTATATTAAGTTAAATCAAACAAATTTGTCCTTTTTGTAGGAAAAATATGGATAATATGGTTTAACTGAATATATAATGAGCACCCAACAGGGTAGAGTTAAGGGGCCCCCTTCTCCAGGAGACTCAGGAAGTGAGGGCCCCAAGCTCGGAAGAAATGGGCAACTAGCAGACCATAGAGGCAGGATCTCATGAATGGGGTATAGGGGACAGGACCTACAACTAAAATGGGACAAAAGAAGTAAAATAAAGTGCTGTCTTGTGAGAGAGCTGGGCTGACAATAGGATAAGCAGCAAGTGTCGGTAACTGCTATTCTCTAAGCTCCTGACCTAGGCTGGTTGGCCAGCACCTAGTGGAAGCTTCATTAAACCACAGCTGAAAGGGAGCACCCATCTTGCAAAGCCCAGGATCAGACAAAGGGGCTGCTTGTGGAGAAAGATCAGAGAAAGTGGCAATCAGAGGACTGGGCCTGTCTCTGGAGCTAGTGGAACAGTGACTCCCAGGAAGGAGCACCTCTGCCCCCGATAGGCTGAAGGAGGGAAAAATGTCAGCTGAGGATGGGGAAAGGGTTGCAGGGAAAGGTGGGCCAGATGCTAAGTTATTCCAGGAGCAAGTGGTGATGGATGGATGTAGAAAGCCTGTATGAGAGGGGGAGCAGAGGGATCGCTGGACTGGGAAGTGTCCAGAAGAACGAGGACAAAGTGCTCTCTTTAGTGGGTACCACAGAAATTGCATATGGCAATCAGGAAACTCACTCTCATGTCAGACTTGATTTCAGCTAGCTATGCTTCTTGGCAGATTGTTCAAGCTCTCGGAGCCTCAGTTTCTTCATCTAAAATGGAATTACAGTTCAGTTTCTGGGCCCAGATCACTTGGCAAAGGACTGATGGATGGCCAGTCAGAAAGTACTTACTGGGGAAAAGAAATGACATTCCAGGGCATTTTCATTTATATCACCTGGGGGTAGTTCCAGAAAACTGAGTCTTGGCACCCTGGCGTATTTTAATCTAAGCAGACTTCTTAGCAACCTAATTTTTGGATCTGACTGCCTTCACACTTGCTAATACTTCTTTTATTTAGTGCTAGCTGCTATGAAGCACAGACCCTTCTTTAAAGAGCATGTCTGGGACTCTCCCTTTTGGAGACATTTGTATGGCCATAGATGAAAGTAGAAGTTTTCCTTTTCAGAGAGCAAAAGAGGTGCCCTAAACTATGGCACCCTTCCAGGGGAAAGCTGGGGCAGTCCTGAACTTGGGACTGAGTGCCACCTTCATAATGGCATTTCCAGATGCTATGGTTGGGCTAACAGTTCATTTCTAAGAGGCATTTACGCAACCTTGGATTTATGTTACTAATAAATTAAAGCCTAAAGTGATACATAAAAAAACTAAATAAGGTCTTATGAATACCAAAAAATGTTCTTCATTTAGGAATTAAATTGATCATAATTACCAAAATATTTAAGCATCCGCATATAGTTATACACATTTGTCATTTTCCAATTTGCTGAAGAACAAATTTAATGCAGAAAGCTTGAGGAAATAGAAGTGCAGCTCCTGGCCCCACCACCCAAAGTTAAGCATTATTAAAATTTTAGTATGTAAATTTCTGGTCTTCCATTCATTGCTAAATATTTATGGAGTGACTACTAGTGCCAGGCACTGTGCTGTGTGCTAAAGAGAAGGAAAGGGCACTGTGGGTCCCATTTCTCTTTCCTCTCATTTCCCCACCACTCTTTCCTATGTGTTTGTAATGGAATAAAAACATGGCTGCATGGCACTGTGGTCAGAGGCTGGTGCTGGCCTCATTCCAGCCTTACAGATTTGTTGCAGGGATTCTGAAGAATAAATGTAAGGAACCTGGCAAAGACCCTCCAAGTGCCTCACACTCTGCAGGTGCTCAAACAATGATAGCTATTGTTACTTTTTATTACGGTTATTTTTATGTGAGGGTTCTTATTACCAATTGTAGCTAATTTCAGTTCCGCTTCTAAGATCGTTCCAGATGCATTTTTAAGTACTGGATCTCCATCCTTGCTCTTCCTAAAGAGGTTTGTGTCCTTCCGTGCTGTCTTCAAACCTCTTGCTGTCAGTTATTTATTTCCTCCCAAACATGGCTTTTCTGGCCACTTTTAGGGTCTTTAGCTTTTAGATTCTATGCCCTTTGCTTGGCCAGCTGCTTGCCTTCTCCCTATTGGGGAGGTGAGTGTCAGTGTTGACTTCATCCTTTTGGGTAGGAAAATGACCCTAAGAGGGTCACTCAGTTAAGTCGTGAAGGATGCGCCCCTGGGGAAGAAACAATGTCATTTTTATACTTCCTGTAGCCTTCTGCTCAGACTTCTCTAGTTTCAACAACTCAGTAGTTTAACCACATATGACTCAATCGTCGGGATGGGAAGGACACAATCTACCAGACATTTCCAGAGGGAGGTCCCCTTGGCCAAAAACAATCTCCCCCCCAAAGAAGGGAACAGTGGAGAGTGAGGAGCAGCCATGCAGCAAGTAAGGAATGGGTTTACTGGCTCCACAAAAGGGATCTGGGACAGTTAACAGCAACATCAACTATACCAGCCTAATGCACAACTTGCTTTCCCCCAAGAACTCTGAATATTCCTAAATGTCTCTTGTTAGAAGTGATATAACTCAACCATATATACAACAATTGTAGTGACAGTTATTTCTGGAATTCCACTTAGCGAAGTGGATCCACCTTATGGAAAGAGGGGAGAGTCAGAAATTTTAGGTTGGGCAGAATCATGCTATTTAAAAAAAAGGAATAAATTTAGTGTTACTTTAGAAAAGGAGGGAATGAAAGAGAAAACGGTTAATGATTTTCATACCATTTTGCCAGATACCACAACCCCCTTTCCCAACACTTGGAAGATTATTTAAAACATTGGTAAGCATTGAAGAAGACATACTAATGGCCAACAGACACACAAAAAATGCTCAACATCACCTGACATCAGGGAAATACAAATCAAAGCCATGATGAGATACTACCTCACACTGGTCAGAATGGCTAAAATGAACAACACAGGAAACAGCAGATGCTGGCGAGGATGCGGAGAAAGGGGAACCCTCTTACCCTGTTGGTGGGAATACAAGCTAGTGCAGCCACTCTGAAAAACAGTATAGAAGTTCCTCAAAAAGTTAAAATTGAACTACCCTACAAACCAGTAATTACACTTCTAGAAATTTATCTAAAGAATACAAATATAGGGATCCAAAGGGGTAAATGCACTCCAATGTTTGTAGTAGCAATGGCCACAATAGCCAAAATATGGAAAGACCCAAATGTCCATCCACAGATGAATGGATAAAGATGTGGTGTATACACACAATGGAATATTACTCTGCCATCAAAAAGAGTGAAATCTTGCCATTTGCAATGATGTGGATGGAACTAGAGGATATTTTGCTAAGTGAAATAAGTCAATCAGAGAAATACAAATACCATGTGATTTCACTCATATGTGGAATTTAAGAAACAACAGATGAACATAAGGGAAGGAAGGAAAAATGAAATAAGATGAAAATCGAGAGGAAGGCGAACCATAAGAGATGCTGAATTCTAGGAAACATACAAAGGTTGCTGGAGGGGAAGTCCCTGGGGGATGGTGTAACTGGGTGATGGGAGTTAAGGAGGGCACTTCATGTAATGAGCACTGGGTGTTACATGCAACTGATAAATCACAAAATTCTACCTCTGAACTAATTTTAAAAAACATTGGGTAAGCACTATCTAAATAACAGAAAATACCACACTTATTTATATACAACATCTGTATATTATATGTACATATAATATATATTTACATATAAATATGTACAGCATATATAAAACATTAAGCGTTTGGTTTGAAAATAGCTACTGGGAATTTATGGGTGACAAAATTTGCCAAATACACTCGTATCACTTTTGTGGGACCCCATTCAGATCCTCAGGTGTGCATGCGCACAGAATTCTACCATGTAACTCAGTCTGGTCCTCCCTGTCACAGATGGCTTTTGAACCTATCTTTTTCTATGTCTGTCTTGCTTTTAGCTCAAATAGTTGCTAATTTTTCCTGTTCTATAGGTCCTGATATCATGCAGGCTTTCTATGGTTTTTCTCTCATTTGAGGTCCCATGCCATCAGCCCCTTCCTGCTGTCTCAAGAAGGCTGCAAAGGAACTTAATCCATTTCCCTGCCCCTTTACATTTTATTGGTCAGGAGCATGCCTTGGATGCTGGAAATACTCATCAGGCCTGGTTGCTTAAAAGAAAGCAAACATTCTTCTATACATTTTAGCTAAAATAACCTAAAGCTGAGATTTCCTAGAGCCATTCCAATTTCTCATTATGAGTCATTGTCCTGAAATTATTTATCAAACCATATGTCTTCATGTTGAAATTAAAATGCAATCATTGTAGTTGGATTGATTTCAAATAAAGTCTCATTTAGCTCTTGGATCCTGAGTCTATTAGAGTTGCTGTCCCCATAATGGATGACTTTGGACATTACATAGTATCTGCTGTGCCTGGCAACCTATTAATTAAACCAACTATTAGGCTAAGAGAAAAATGGTCAGCATTATTAATTTCCTTATCATTATCACACTGTAGCTAGACACCATAGTTGTCTAGCAACTAACAAATGGAAGGTACAGATGCATGGCTGAGCTGCCAGGGCAAAGAAAAGCTGGGTATTTCAATCCCATTACCCCAAATTTGGGGTGTTATTTCAAATGGTAAAAAATGAGAAGAAAACAAGTGAAACAAACACATCATCTTATTTTTAGCAGCTGAGGAGATAGTCTGTATCACACACCCTTCTTGGGTTCCCTATGCTGGTTGTTATCACTGAGTCAAGCACAGAGTGGGAGACCACTAGAAAAATAAAATTGTTAGCCATCCGTATGTCTTTTTTGGAGAAGCATCTGTTCATGTCTTCTGCCCATTTTCTGACTTGATTATTTGTTTTTTGGGTATTGAGTTCGAGAAGTTCTTTAGAGATCTTGGATTCCAGTCCTTCATCGATCTTGGATTCCAATCCTTTATCTGTAAAGTCATTTGCAAACATCTTCTCCCATTCTGTGGGCTGCCTCTTTGTTTTGTTGACTGTTTCCTTGGCTGTGCAGAACCTTTTTATCTTGATGAAGTCCCTAAAGTTCATTTTTGTTTCCCTTGCCTTTGGAGGTGGATCTTGAAAGAAGTTACCCTGGCCGATGTTGAAGAGATTACTGCCTATGTTCTCCTCTAGGATTTTGATGGATTCCTGTCTCACATTGAAGTCTTTCATCCATTTAAGGTTTAACTTTGTGTATGGTGTAAGAGAATGGTTCAGTTTCATTCTTCTGTATGTAGCTGTCCAATTTTTTCAAAACCATTTATTGAGAAGACTGTCTTTTTTCCATTGGATAATTTTTCCTGCTTTGTTGAAAATTAGCTGATCATAGAGTTGAGGATCCATATATAGGTTCTCTCTTCTGTTCTGCTGATCTATGTGTCTGTTTTTGTGCCAGTACCATACTGTCTCAGTGATCACAGCTTCAAAGAAGACATACAATTCGCTAACAAACACATGAAAAGATGTTGAACATTATTAGCCATCAGGGAAATTCAAATCCAAACCACACTGAGATGACACTGAGATACCACCTTACACCAGTTAGAATGGCCAAAATTAACAAGGTAGGAAATAACCAATGTTGGAGAGGATGTGGAGAATGGGAAACTCTCTTACACTGTTGGTGGGAATGCAAATTGGTGCAGCCACTTTGGAAAACAGTGTGGAGGTTCCTCAAAAAGTTAAAAATAAAGCTACCCTATGACCCAAAAATTGCAGTACTGAGTATTTACCCCAAAGATACAGATGTAGTGAAAAGAAGGGACACATCACCCCATTGTTCATAGCAGCAATGTTCACAATAAGCAAACTGTGGAAAGAGCCATGGTGCCCTTCAACAAATGAATAGATAAAGAAGATGTAATCTATAAACACAATGTAATATTACTCAGCCAGCAGAAAGGATGAATACCCACCATTTGCACTGACATGGATGGAACTTGAAGGGATTATGCTAAGTGAAATAAGTCAAGCAGAGAAAGTAAATTATCATATGGTTTCACTTATTTGTGGAACATAAGGAATAACATGGAGGACATTGGGAGAAGGAAGGGAAAAATGAAGGGGGAGAAATTGGAGGGGGAGACAAACCATGAGAGACTATAGACACTGGGAAACAAACTGAGGGTTTTAGAAGGGAGGAGGGTAAGGGGATGGGTAAGCCTAGTGGTGGGTATTAAGGAGGGCACATATTGCATAGAGTACTGGGTGTTACACACAAACAGTGAATCATGGAACACTGTATCAAAAACTAATAAAAAAAAAAGAAAAAGAAAATTGTTAACTATTTTCCATTATGTATATAGTAAATTGTTGGGAAATACAGAAAAGTGAAAAAATACTGGAAGTTATTGCAAAACTATTTTTATCTAAGCTATCTGATCACGTATAGTAGCAACCCATGGTGGTAATGCTAGATGGAACAGGGAGTAAGGCTGTTTGAGCCTCAGACACTCCACTCCAACTACACATTCAGAACTGTGCCTCCATCTTCTAGGCTACAATAATTTTATTAGCGACCTAGCAGTGCATGTGAATTGAAAAGGTATCCTATGCTGTTAACAATTATTTATAGTAACATATTTTGATGGGACTTAAATCTGAAGTATTCATTTTGGTTCTAGTATTAAAGTCCAGAAGGATAGTGGAAATCCCTTCAATAGTCATTCAATAAGGATTTATTGAGCACTTCCTATGTGGTAGGAATTAGTTTAGGCACTGGAGACACAATGGTATATAAAGTGAATATTGGGATGTTTGCAGCCACTACTGCTCTGCCTTCACTCTCTAATGCCAGCTCTGCCTCTAGCTCACTGCGCTCCAGCCAGAGGAGGAGGAAGGGTAAGGAAGCAGGACTTTATACCGTGGCACTTGTAGTAGGGAGGTCTTTACAATGCGGACTGCCCGCCAATCAGCCAATCAACCCGTGGTAAAGCGTGGAGAAAGCACCTGGCTACAAAATGCACCCTTTACTGAGGGATGAAGAAACTTTGTTGTTATAGGCCTGGTACCATGGCACTCCGTGAAACTGGACATTATCAGAAGTCCACTGAACTTCTGATTGGCAAACTTCCTTTCCAGCGTCTGGTGCTAGAAATTGCTCAGGACTTCAAGAAAACAGATCTGTACTTCCAGAGTGCAGCTCTTGGAGCTTTGCAGGAGGCAAGGGAGGCACATCTGGTGCACCTTTTTGCAGTCACCAGCCTATGTGCTATCCAGGCCAAAGGTGTAACAATAGAGCAAAAGACAACCATCTAGCATGCTGAATAGGTGGAGAAGTGCTTTAGAATCCACATGATGGGAGTGCCCCGGTGGCTCAGTTGGTTAAGCATCTGCTTTCAGCTCAGGTCATGATCCCACTGTCTCTGCTTAATGGGGAGTCTGCTTTTCCTTTTCCCTCTGCCCTCCCTGCCCTGCTTGGGCTCTCTCTCTACTCCATCTCAAATTAAAAAATAAAATCTTAAAGAAAAAGAAAGAATCCACTATGATGGAGAGCATTTCATTCTTTAAAAAAGATTCTCTTCTTCCTGTTATGGTAGTTCTGAATGTCTGATTTTTTTCCCCTCATGGGATTAAAAAGGTACCTAAGCATATGATTGCAAGTGGAAAAACAGGGGACAGAAATCAGGTATTGGCAGTTTTTTCATTTTCATTTGTGTGTGAATTTTCTATATAAATGTGGGGACATAAAGCATTAATGCAAGTCAAAATATTTCAGTGAACAAGCTCAACTTTATAACAATTATAAATAAACCTGTTAAATTTTCCTGGAAAAAAATATAAAGTGAACATTGCTCCTGCCTGCATGAAATTTACAACTTGGTGGAGAAATGCCAAAGACAAGATCACAAATGGATATAAAACAGGAAATCATGCTAAGTGCAATAAAAAAGTAGTGTAGGTATCAGGAGAAAGTATAGGAGAGAACAGTTCCTAGTTGGGTGGTGTGTTCATGGAAGGTATCCCTGAGGAATACCTTTAGGTTGACACTTGAAACATGAATAGGGATTAAGCAGGTGGAGAAAAAGAGGAAGAGAATTTCACATAGAGTGAACAGCATGTCTGAAGGCAAATTTTAGGAAGGCTTTATGAAATAGTGAGAGGAAGTTATAGCACAGAGTCACAGATGAAGAGCCTTGTGAGCCATGAGGGAACATCTAATTTTATGGTAAACAATGAGGAAATGAATGGAAAGTATGGCTACAGTTAGTTTCAATCCCTTATTATTATTAGAACAGATCCACCAAGAGCTCTGTTCCAGGTATTGCTAGAAGACATTTTACTACTCTTGTCTCAAAGGCCACATTGATAGCACACAGACTCAAGGCTACAGGGGAAAACATCCCAAAGAAAAGAGAAGGCATTTCACCAAGAAAAATGTTTAGGAATCATCACTGCCTTCTAGTGTCTCATAACAAAAGAAGAATTCTACAGAGGCACTGTTCAAGTTCTCTGCAGAAGGATTTTTATTTAAGCTGCAAAGTGAGACTCATAAATCCCATTAAAACATTATCAGAAGAAGTTTGAAGACCCCTGAACTATTCCAGTCTCCTCTCTTGTTCATTTCTCCTCAAACTCAGATCTTTATACAATGCTGATGACAAAGACAGAAATGTTTTGTTGGAAACGGCATCACCTTCTCACCTTCCCTCACTTCTCCATCTATCACAGAGGGCTCAAGGAGCTTGATTTGGAAAGATTATTGTCCAGGTGATATCCTTATACCCATGCAGCCCTTATTTCTTAGAACACATAAGCAAGCTGGGGTGCCTGGGTGGTTCAGTCAGTTAAGCATCTGCCTTTGAGTCAGGTCATGATCCCAGAGTCCTGATGCTGTGTCGGGCTCTCTGCTCAGTGGAGAACCTACCTCTCCCTCTCCCTCTGCTGCTCTGCCTGCTTATGCCCTCTTGCATGCATGTGTGCTCCCTCTCTCAATCTCTCTCAAAAAAAAAAAACCAAAAAACAAAAAACAAAAAAGACACATAACAAGCACAGCCCACCTCCGGCCTTGTAAGTATTGACATGCTGACAAGGTCTTTCTGCTGAGAAGTACGTGGACCTGAGGCCACTGCTAGGTATATTGGGATGGAAGCTTCAAATTCTTTTTCTGCATCTATGGAGATTATCACATGACTTTATGCTTGAGTCTGTTACTATGGTAAGTTGCATTATTTCTTCTTAGAATGTTGAACCTATCTTGCATTTCCATGATAAACTTCACTGGGTTGTGATGTATTAACCTTTTTATACACAGTTGAATTTTATTTGATAACATTTGGGGGGGTTGTATCCATATTCATGAGGGACATTGGTCTGCATGTTTCTTTCTTAATGTTTTTGAGAAGTTTCCTTTTCTTCCATTTTCTTAAATGATTGTGTAGAATTAGAATTATTTTTTCTTTAGATGTTTGTAGAATTTGGCAGTGAAATCTTCTGGGCCTGGAGTCTTTTTAAATTGCTTTTAAACAACAATAACAAGTATGAATTCTGTTTCTACAATAAATTCACCAACATTCAAGTTACCTGCATTTTTTTTCTTGAATTTTGATAGTTTGTGTCCTTCAATGAATTGATCCATTTCATCTAGGTCATCAAGTTTATGCACATAGTGTTTTTATAGTATTCCCTTATTATCTTTTTATCTTTTGTAATATTCCCTTATATTTTTAGTTCCCTCATTATCTTATTAAGTTTATCACAGATGAATTAAGTATTTTTTTAGTGTCTTGTCGGATCTGTAGCAGTGACCCCTCTTTTATTCCTTCTATTGTTAATTTATAATTTTACTTTTTTTCTTAGTACATCTAGCTAGAGAACTGGCAAATTTTAAAAAATATTTATTTATTTATTTATTTATTTATTTATTTGAGAGCATGAGCAGGAGGGTCAAAAGGAGAGGGAGAGAAAACCTCAAGTAGACTCCACACTGAGTGCAGAGATGACATGGGACTCAATCTCAGGATCCTAAGATCAGGACCTGAACCAAAACCAAGAGGCAGATGCTTCGTGGACTGTGTCACCCAGGTGCTCCAAGATTTACTAATTTTATTAATGCTCTTCAAGAACCAGCCTTGGTTTCATTCACATTTCTTTTCTATTGTATTTTTATTTTTAATTTTGCCGATTTCTGTTCTTTGTAAATTGTTTCTTTCTGCTTGCTTTGGATATATTTGCTCTTCTTCTTCCAGTTCCTTATTTTGGAAGACTAGATGATTGATATTAGAACTTTCTTTTTCTAATATAAGCATTTAAGCTCTAAATCTCCTCTAAATCCTTCTTTAGCTTCAGCTTATGGAGTGTTGGTGGGTCTGGGAGAACTGGAACTCTCATGCAATTCTGGTGGAACTGTATAATGGCACAGCCTCTTTAGAAAATAGTTTTTCAGCTTCTTAAAATATTAAAAATAACCTACCATATGATCTGCTCATCCCACTTCTAGATATTTATGTAAGAGTAAGAAAATGAACTATTGTTTCGGGTTACATACTTACTAAAACATGTGTCCATACAAAAACTTGTACACAAATGTTCGTGGCATCTTTGTTTGTAATAGCCAAAATCAACATAAACATGTATTCACAGCTGAGTGGATAAGTAAACTGTAGTATATACATAGAATTAAATACTGTTCATTAATAAAAAAAGAAGTGAACTATTGAGGTATGCAACAACATAAACACATTTTTTTAAAGATTTTATTCAATTATTTGACACAGAGAGATCACAAGTAGGCAGAGAGGCAGGCAGAGAGAGATGGAGAAGCAGGCTCCTTGCTGAGCAGAGAGCCCGATGCGGGTCTTGATCCCAGGACCCTGAGATCATAACCTAAGCTGAAGGCAGAGGCTTAACCCACTGAGCCACCCAGGTATCCCAACAGGGAGGCATTTCAAAGCTATCCTGCTGATTGAAAGAAGTCAGGCTGGAAATAGTACATTTATAAAAAAATTCTAGGAAATGCAAAGTAATGTTTAAGTACGTAGGAGTGGAAAGTATTTTCTATAACAACGTTAGTTCTTTATTTTTAAAAAGATTTTATTTATTTATTTGAGAGAGGGAGGGAGAATCTGAAGCAAGCTTCACTAAAGATGACAGATGCTACCTCCCTGATCTGTGTTCTTACTGTCTTTAGAATCACTTTTTCAATCCCGATTCTATTATTCCGAATTGTGTCAGAGGTATTTACACCAAGGGGAATCGTGTAGAATAGTAATTTTCTGGATGGGTAAAAGGTGGACCTTTATTTTGTCAAGTGGTATAAGAGTGGTCATTAAATGGGAGTTTAGAAAGAGGAACCAAGAAAACTCGTTCTGAGAAATAGTTCACATATTCAGGATGTAAAAATTGATTCCCATGAAACTATCTGTGCCCATGTACCTCCATGGAAAATCTTTGTATACTCCTAAGGTAACTGTATCTTTTATTGAAGACTACTGGTTTAAAATATTTATGGAATATTTCAAAAATAATTATAAGAATAAAATGCTTGAGGTATTTTTCTGATATTTTTAAGCATAAAAGTTTGACAGGTAGGGCACCTGGATGGCTTGGTTGGTGGAGCACCAACTCTCGATTTTGGCTCAGGTCATGATTTCAGGTTTGTGGGATTGAGTTCTGCTCTAGGCTCTGTGCTCAGCAGGGAGTCTGCTTGAAGATTCTCTCTCCTTCTCCCTCTCCTGCTGTCCCTCCTCCCACTCCCCTGTGTGAGCATGCTCTCTCTCTCTCAAATAAATAAATAAATATGGGAAAAAAAACTTTGGCAGGATAAATTTTTTGCAGGGGGCATAGGAGTTAAGTTACAGCTTTTTCTTAAAGTCTATAGAGGTTTCTTGATTTTCCTTTAGGTGTTTGGTATTTCCAGGGAAACTTGAGCCTGGATTGATTCCATTCCCATTTTTTTTCTGCTTTATTCAAAGCTGATAGAAATCACTATGCTCCTCCTCTCTCCTCTATTTGTCTATATACCTATCTACCTACCTACCTTTCATTTTTTAAATACAAACTTTACCCAGGATGTGTTTGCTGTTGATGTGCATATCCTGGTATGTTATTCTTAGTTCAGAAATGTTTTTCTTCAACTATTAAAATAACAAATATTTATTTAGTGAGTACTATGTGGCAAATCCTCTAATATGTGTTCATGAAGAAGGCACAGTGACTCTCATTTCATGATACTAGTTTCCCCCTTATGTTTCGTAAAGCATAACAGTTTTTAAAGTTTTCTTGTCCATAGCACATCGTTTGTTTTTTTTTTCCAACGACTATTCTTCTAATCTTTAAGAGGTGGTTCTCCTGTTACTTGTAATTTTAATAACTACATCTTAATTTTTTAAGCTCTTATGCATCTTGAAAAGGAGAGAGCTGACAACTTTGTGCAAGAAGAGACATTTAGAATAGTTGGATTTACTATTCACCGTGCACAGATGTGTAATAACATAATTGTGGTGGTGGAATTTCTCCCTTGGACATATCTGTGTAGGAGCAAATGCACTTTAATATTGTTCATGGCAGCTGTGGTCAAGCAACTTGGTATGAAGGTGGGGAAGGAAACTGGAGGTGTGGGTGTTGTGCGTTAAACTACTATACAACAAATTATGGAAGTTCTACATGGCATGGCTGTTTGCTGCTGGTGTCTTTGCATTCACTAAAATTAGAGAATTGTCTCTGCTTCCATAATGAATGCTGAGATGAGAAATACTTACGTAAAATACAATTACACAGAAGTGGTCTATAAAGAGATGGTATGTGTCAAAGCAGACCAGACATTTATTTTATTTATTTTATTTATTCACTGTAGCTGATTATTTTACTATTGACTGAGTGAATACAACCTCATTGAAAAACTCTGCCTCATAAAAAGAGGAAACTTATTATCTCAGATGACTTATTTTTGGGAGATAATGAAATTTTTTAAAAAGATTGGATATCATTTTTTAAAAATCCACTATTCTTCTCTCTTTTGATTCTATTTCATTGACTACATAAAGGGATTAGAATTTGGCTTTATTGCCTTGAGAATTTTAATTAAAGTTTTATACTTAATCTTGGAGAAAGGAAGCTTTACATCAGTGAAGAGACACTTGTAGACACTTATAAGAACTCTTTGAATAATAAAAGTGGAAGTTATTCATAAATCTTTTTATGAGAAACTATAGTTACTAAAATAATAAAAAGATCAAACTGGGTAGGCATGCAAGTCAGCATTGGTTTATTGGCCTAGATCCTGAGTATGTTTGTGCTGAAACTAAACAATTACTATCTAGTGATAAAAGATTTCTACTCAGAGGTCAGCAAAACATTAAGAAGCCTACATCCTAGAAAGGTCAGGCTTTATAGGTAATCCAATTTATTTCCTCTAAGTGAATGAATGTATTAGGAAATAAAAATAAATAAATAAAAATGTGTTTCAGGGATGCCTGGGTGGCTCAGTTGGTTAAGCAGCTGCCTTCGGCTCAGGTCATGATCCCAGCGTCCTGGGATCGAGTCCCATATCGGGCTCCTTGCTCATCAGGGAGCCTGCTTCTCCCTCTGCCTCTGCCTGCCATTCTGTCTGCCTGTGCTTGCTCTCTCTCCCTCTCTCTCTCTGACAAATAAATAAATAAAATCTTTAAAAAAAAATGTGTTTCAACTGGTGTGCCCAAGAACAGAGACTATGAAATAGCTCACTTCCCAGTACAAAGGTATAGAAATCCAGTGATAGTGAAAAGTGCAAGAGCATAGATGTTTGTTCACCTACATTCATTGATGACCACCATGAGCTCTTTAAGACAGGGAAACATTGCTCCATCTCCAACACTCAGCGAAGCTTGTGGGGCTAAGTGAGGCAACAGTTGAAGCACTGAGAAAGGAATCATGGGAGAGTGAAGTTAAGGCTGGGCCTAGCGGGTATTCCTTTCCATGGACCCATGGACCAGCATGACTTTATCCTTCTTCAGCAATTTCTCCTTTCCTGTCCTTGTTCCTTTGCCCACTTACAGGTTTTTCCTGAAGAACACCCCTTCAATAAATTCCATAACCTGCAGTCTCTTGTGGGCTCTGTTCTAAGAAACCCAACTCAAGACAGATGAGCACAATTCTGATAACATGGCCCCACTCTACTGATAGTGGAAGATATTCTAACACGTCTCATTTCATTGGTTACCAAGGGGCTAGGCTCACTGGGTTATTATCCCCCCATCCCTTCTCCCCACATCCATCAGTCTTTTATGATTCCTATTATTGGGGATAAGAGAAACTTCTCTTTGGGTCTAAGATCTTAGGAATGATTATGCTCTAAGAGCCTGACCCTGCTCCCTAAAGGATTATCACATGCTTATCTTTTCCTTGTGGGGAAAACACCCTAAATAGAGGCCAGCCAGTGCAGAAGGTGCTCCAAGAGACTGTGCACAGTCTATCTCAAGATGAAAACTATCCCCCATTTCAGCTTGAAAGGTGATACAAAATCAAGACAGGAGAAAGCTTTGGAATGGGTATTAAGGTCCTCTTTCCCTACAGCTGCCAACCCTGGTCTGAGCTCTCTTAGCTCTGACCTCGGAAGGCATACTACAGTACTTAAAGTTCTGCCTCAGGCTTGAGTTCCATGGAGCTCTTCGTCTACCTTTGCTGTCCCAACTCTTCTTCCAGGATAACTAGATGGCAAGCCTCAGTGACCCCCTGCAGAGCCAGGCAGAAACATGCTCAAGATATTGTTCTCCAGTTCTGGCTATGCTTATAGAGCAGGTAAAGGCCAGCTGGAGCCCTGACCTCTATGTGCTGCTGCAGCTGAGTCCCACCATCAAAAGTAAGGGTGGAAAAGGTGACAGATGGGCAGAGAACTTGTAAGGGCCTGGTGGAGGACCCCTGAGACTCCAGAAGCAGCTGCAAAGGCTACATAGAGTTTACAGGAGATAATTAGTAGGCCACAAGTGTTTAGCATCTACTTAAATGAAGTCACCCAGACTACGTCAGGAGACAAATGGACAGATGTTAATGCAAATGTGTCATCACTGTTCCTCTCACCTCAGCAGCTCTGTGTCTGGGGAAAAGAGGGAGATGGTGGGACAATACAGCCCTGATTTGTAGCAAGCCAAATGTATGTCAATCAAGAACTCAGGTTGAAATTCAGCAAATTTGCAGAATATTAAACCAATCTGCAGAAATCTGTTGCATTTCTATACACTAATAAAAAAGCAGCAGAAAAAGAAATCAAGGATTTCTTTTGCAACTACAACAAAAACAATAAATTCCTAGAAATAAACCTAACCAAAGAGGTAAAAGATCTGTACTCTGAAAACTATAGAACACTTATGAAAGAAATTGAAGAGGACAAAAAGAAATGGAAAAATGTTCCATGCTCATGGATTAGAAAAACAAACATTGCTAAAATGTCTATACAATCTATCAATCTACACATCAAATGCAATCCCTATCAAAATATCAGCAGCACTTTTCATAAAGCTAAAACAAATAATCCTAAAATTTGTATGGAATCACCCTGAATAGCTAAAGCAATTCTGAAAAAGAAAAACAAAACTGAAGTCTTAATAATTCCAGATTTCAAGCTACATTACAAAGCTGAAGTCATCAAGACAGTACGGTACTGGGACAAAAACAGACACATAGATCAATAGAACAGATAGAGACCCCAGAAATGAACCTACAACTATATGGTCAACTAATCTTCAACAAAGCAAGAAAGAATGTCCAATGGAGAAAAGTCTCTTCAACAAATAGTGTTGGGAAAACTGGACAGCCACATGCAGAAGAATGAAACTGGATCACTTTCTTATACCACACAAAAAATTAAATTCAAAATGGATGAATGACCTATATGTGAGACAGGAAACCATCAAAATCCTAGAGGAGAACACAGGCAGAAACTTCTTCGACCTGGATGGTAACAGCTTCTTATTAAACACATTGCCAGTGGCAAGAGAAACAAAAGCAAAAACGAGCTATTGAGACTCCATCAGAAAAAAGCTTCTGCCCAGTGAAGGAAACAGTCAACAAAGCTAAAAGGCAGCCCACGGAATGGGAGAAGTGTCTGCAAATGACATATCTGATAAAAGGTTAGTATACAAAATCTATAAAGAACTTCTCAAATTCAAGTAATCAAATAATAACTTATCAAATAATAACTTACCAAATTCAAAAATGAATAATCCAGTTAAGAAATGGGCAGAAGACATGAATAGACAATCTTCTAAAGAAGACATCCAGATGGCTAACAGACCTATGAAAAGATGCTCAACATCACTCATCATCAGGGAAAAACAAATCAAGACCACAATGAGATACCATCTCATACCTGTCAGAATGGTTAAAATTAACAACACAAGAAACAACAGATATTGGTGAGGATGTAGAGAAAGGGGAGTGCTCTTGCACTGTTGGTGGGAATGCAGACTGGGTCATATGGTAAGTATATGTTTAACATTTAAGGAAACTCCTGAACTGTTTTCAAACTTGGTTATAATAGAGACATATTCTCTTTTGTTTGTTTTTTTTTTTCCATGTTGGACAAATGGAAAGAAATCCTTGCAAGTTCGCATTTAACAATTGATCCTTCTTTGCATTTTTTTCTTACACTCCCTAGGAAATGTTTGTCTTCATTTGTTTTAAGTCTTCTGATTTCATGGGATTTTTTTTTCAGATATTACATTCTGGTCCTTCTACTGGCCTGTTTCTCATCTGAAAATTAGGGATAAGTCACTGACCAGGCAATCTTAGGTTCAGAGAAATTACGTTCACCTCAGACACTTGCAGGGAAGATTAGTGGAGATTTTAGGAAATTTTCAAACCAAACACATCACCTGTGGTGGGTTAGATTTCCTACCTACATTTGTTTATGGGGACAGGATTGTGTTGGTTGAATGTCAGTGATAGAACCCTGGAATGGGAAATAAACAAAACAAAAGCCCATACCTTCCAACTGTACTGGGATCACCTCCTGGGCCCCCCGACATTTGTTCCAAGTATTTTAGATGTCAACCACAGGAAAATTTATTTCGTTCCTCAGAGCCCTCACTGACATGTGGGAAGAGAAAGGAGACACTTTTTCAAGCTTAAAAATATTCTTATGAAATGGGAAGAACAAAGGACAACTCGGGACCTAAAAGGAGCAGGAGGGAGCCACCCACTGCAGGGAGCCTCCATCATGGAACCTTGGCTTCTGGCCTAGCCAGAGCTGCACTGTGTTTTCTGAGAAAATTTAGAACAAAAATTCACCAGGAAGATGGATGTCTGAATTACAAGCTTCAAACAAACATGGCCCCTTAGTCCCAGTGCTTTCCCCGTTGGGAAGAAAAACTCATTTACCAAAGTCTCTGAAGTGTGAAGGCAAGCTTCCAGCCTCACTCCGCCACTTGCCCTCTTCCTGCCAGGCCTTTGACAGGGCGGCCTGCTTGGTAAAGCAAGGAAAATGGAGTCTGATGCTCGGAGTGTTTAAGGAAAGTTGTCCAAGGCCTGGGGAGATCAGTTAGCAACAAGGATGGGGCCTGGCAACCTGAGGAGAAAGGAGTTTGGTCAACTGGCTGGAGAGAGGAGAGAAGGACTTTATATTCGCTCCAGCTGTCACTCACAATCAGTGACTCAGAGATGAAGGGAGCAGTCAGGAGGACACAGAGCCTCTCAGCAAAGGGAGCCCTGAGCAGTGAGCCACTCACGCTCCTCTGCTTCTCATTGAGGCTGTCAGCCCAGCTGCCCTGTCTCTGCAAGCCAGCTTTGCACGGCCTTGACATGATCAGGGAGTCTGGGTTCAACTGGCAACCTGTGTTTTCTGTATTCATTCTTCTTCTGCCGAGGGGCAGAAGCCCCTGAATGATAAAGCTAGTAGAAGCCCATTTGTTTACCTGAAGACATTTGCTCTTCTCTGTCCACCCTCCACCATACAAGAACAACGCAATAATGAAAAACGCTGTCTCCTCCTCATAGTAATTCTAATATATATGCTATTTTGCAACTTGTGTTGTTACTGCACATGCATCCTTCTATATTGTATTCCATCGCTATTAGAGGTGGCAGGTAGGTGAGGATGTCCCAGAAACATAAGGACTCATGTCTCAGAGCAATGACGGTGTTCCATTACCTAACTCACCACAGGCTGGCCGGCCTGGAGTGGCCATCGAATATACTCTCTGTGCGCCTATCTATACATCTATCTAGACTAGATATCAACATAGATATCGGGGTGGGTAGAATTTTAAGATGGGCCACAGCTTCCCTGCTCCTTGGTGCTCATGCTTGTTACAACCCCAGGACTGTGAACATGATGGGTTTCACTCCGTGATTAGGGTAAGTTATGTGGGACAGTTGTCTCCAAGAAGGGAAGAGTCCCGAGGTGGGCCTGATCTAGTCACATGAGCCCTTCCAATCTAGGTCTAGAGGTTGGGGTTCAAAAACTCAGGAAGATTCAAAGCATGACAGGGACTCAATAGGAGGGGGATTCTGTTGATAGAGAGGGTCATATGGCAAGGAATGTGGGCAACCTCTCAAAATGAGAGTGGCCCCTCGCTGACAACCAGTAAGGTTCAGTCCTACAACACTTACAAGGACCTGAATCCTACCAGACTTCTGACCGACAGACTGTGTATTAGTAAATGGGTGTATTTGAAACTAACTTTATGGTAGCTTGTTACACAGCAGTAGAAACATATATACATATCTACATACATGTATACACATATGAATTTTTTATTGTGTCATGTTAATAACCATCAAACACGTCATTAGATTTTGATGAAGCGAGTCTTGGAACACTGCATATATATGTATTTTTTAATGTCAGTTGTGTCCCTGGCATATAGTTCCCAAAGTTCTAGTTTCTCTTTAAACCCACCAACATGTGATGCCACTTTATTTCTCTAGTTTCGTGGGCAGAAGTTGATATTTAGTAAACAAGCTCTTGGGAAAACCTTCAGATTATATGACTGCTTGTATGCAATTACACTGAAAACTCCCTTTCTGTTAACACTGCCAGAAAGGCCTAGCATAAGTGGGTTCTGTGCACTTTTCTGACTTCTAGTGCTGCCCTTGCTGTGTGTGTCAGAATTCTAACAGAGAAGGGGAGTTCATGAGTAGGCTTCCAGCTTGTGCCCAAGCTGTCAGCCACAGATGGAACTTTTTCTCTCACTGGCTCCCTCTCAACGGCCTCAGTCCTGATTTTAAGGAGTTCCAGGTGATTAAGTCAAGCTGGAACTTACTTAAATACAACTGATGAGGGACCTTAATTACACCTTCAGAATCCCCTGCAGCAACACCTAGATTAGTGCTTGTTTGAATAACTGGGGGTTATGACTCTAAAAGTTGACACAACAAAAGCCATCACACTCCCTTAGCGCAGTTACTAGCTCTAGCCTCTTGGTTTTCCTTTTTCTTTTCCTAAAACTTCTTTATCTGATGTTCTAAGGGTGATGCCTCAAAAATAAGTTGGGAAGTATTCCTTCCTTTTTTATTTTCTTTAAGAGCTGTGTGATACTGGTATTATTTCTTCCTCAGATGTTGGCTAGAAGTCACTGGTAAAACCATCTGGGTCTGGTGTTTTCCTTGCGAGAAGCTCATTTTAAATTTTTGGTTTCAATGTCTTTAGTAGACACAAGGCTTTTCAGACTTCTAACTTCTTTTAATGTCACCATCGGTAATTCTGTCTTCCAAAGAATTATGGTTTTCATTTAAGTTGCCACATTTATTGGCATAAAGTAATTCATAGTAGTCCTTAGTAATTTTTTAGTATCTACGTGTTCTGTAGTAATATCCTCTTTTTTATTTCTGATACTGGTACTTGTGCTTTTAAGATAGGGTCCATCGATTTTACCGATCTTTTCAAATGACCCACTCTTGGTTTCTTTGCTTTTCTCTGGTGTGTGATTGTCTTCTATTTCACTGATTTCTGCTCTGTACTATTTCTTTCCTTTTGCTTTTTTAAAGCTTAATTGCTCTTATTTTGTTTTTGTTTTTTTTAAGATGAAACTCAACCTCATTAATTTTATAGCATCCTTTTCTACAGCTGGGATTCCATCTAAGGACTTCTTCAGCTGATCTATTAGGTTTCAATTGTCATTAGTTCAACTCTTCCACAATTTCCTTTTAGACTTGTTTTGACCTGCGGGTCATATAGACGTGTGTTGTTTAATTTTTAATATTTGGATATTTCCCATGGATCATTTTATTGTTGAACTTTTAGTTCCATTGTGGTTAGTTCCACATACTCTATATCATGTCAGTCCCTCTAATTTACTGAGACTTTTCTGGGGCCCACATATGGTATATATTGGTGTATGGTCCCTATGTACTTCTAAAGATGTTGTATTGTTCACTTATTGGGTAAACTTTTCTCTAAATATATAGTTGGTTAAATTATTTGATGATATTGCAACTGTCTACACATTACTATTTTGTTCAACTGTTCTAACAATAACTAGATGATTGTCATAAAATCTCCAACTATAATTATAGATTCATCTGTTTCTTTTTTTAGTTCTGTGATTTTGCTTCATGTATTTTGAATTCATAGAAGCATAATGATTTAGGATCACTATACCTTTTTATGAACTGAAAGATCCCTCTTGTCTTGAACTGTACTTTAATATTAATATAGAGATTTTGCCTTTCTTATGGCTACTGTTTGCATATCTGTAATGACTCGCCATATACCTTGCTTTAATATAATTCTTTATATTTAAGAATCTTATGACAAAATATTTTCCTTTACCCCATTTTAGTCACCTATTTTATTTCTATGTAAGTTTTTATTCTATGATGTATTTTTATTGTTCTTTGTCTTTTAAACATTATGAATGAGGAAAAAAATTCTTGATTTATGTACATATTTACCATTTCTAGATCTCTCTGTTCCCTTCTGTAAATCCAGATTTCTCTCTGGCCTTATTTCATTTTTGCCCTTTGTTTCAAATGACTTCCTTCAGTGCAGGTCTACTGACAGTAAATTCCCTCAGCTTTTGTTGATCTGAAAAGTCTGTATTTCATCTTCATTTTTAAAAAGACACTTATGGTGAATATACAGCTCTAAGTTGACTGCTTTATTCTTTCAGCACTTGAAAGATGCTGTTACATTGGCTTCTGGTACATCGTGTTTGATAAAACATAAGTAGACATTCTTATTATTCCCTATATGTATTTTCCTGCCTGCTTTACCTGCTCTTTATCTTTCTTTTTATCACTTTGAGTATGATGTGTTTATGTGCAGTTTTCCTTGTGGGTAACCAGCTTGGATTTGTTGAGGTTCTTGAACCTCTAGGTTGATTTTTTTTTTTTAATCAAGACTAGAAAATTTTCAGACATTTCCCCAAACTTTTGTTTGTTTGTTTGTTTGTTTTTTTTGGCACGATCTCTTTCCTCGTCTTCTAGGATTCCAATTACTCATGAATCAGACCCCTTGATGTTGCTCCTCAAGTCACCAAAGATGTTTATTTTTCCAATATCTTTTTCTTTCCATTTAATTTGCACCATGTCTACTGATCTATTTTCAAGACCACTGATCATTTCTTTTCCAGTGTCCACTCTGTGTTCAGCTCACCCAGAGAATTTCAAATATTGTACTTTTTAGTTCCTGAATTTCTCTTTAGTTCTTTTAGAAAATAGTGTCCATCTCTTCACTGAGATTACCCATCTGTTAACTCACTTAGTCTGTCTTTTTCTTTACATTCCTAAATTTATTTATATAAACTTTTATGGTCATTGTCAGCTAATTCCACCATGTGTATTTTCCATGGATATGTTTCTCTTGACTTTCTCTCCCATTAGTCCTAGCTCACATTTTCCTGCCTTTTTGTATGTCTCAAAAATGTATGTTCTGGACATTGTAGCTGTTATGTTGTTGGAAGTTCACATTATGTTGGCTTTTTTATTTTTTTACTTTTTAATTTTTTTATTGTGTTATGTTAGTCACCATACAGTACATTATTAATTTTTGATGTAGTGTTCCATGATTCATTGTTTGCATATCAAACCCAGTGCTCCATGCAATCTGTGCCCTCCTTAATACCCATCACCAGGTTAACCCATGCCCCTACCCCACTCCCTTCTAAATCCTTCAGTTTGTTTCCTGGTGTCCATAGTCTCACATGGTTTGTCTCCCTCTCTGTTTTCTCTCTCTACATTTCCCCTTCCTTCTCCTAATGTCCTCTATGTTATTCCTTATGTTCCACAAATAAGTGAAACCATATGATAATTGACTTTCTCTGTTTGACTTATTTCTCTTCGTATAATCTCCTCCAGTCTTGGCTCTTTCCACTTTTTGGCTATTGTGGACATTGTTGCTATGAACATTGGGGTGCATATGGCCCTTCTTTTCACTACATCTGTATATTTGGGGTAAATACCCAGTAGTGCAATTGCTGGGTCATATAGTAACTCTACTTTTAACTTTTTGAGGAACCTCCACACTGTTTTCCAAAGTGGCTGAACCAATTCGCATTCCCACCAACAGTGTAAGAGGGTTCCCCTTTCTCCATAACTTCTCTAACATTCGTTGTTTCTTGCCTTGTCAATTTTTGCCATTATAACAGGTGTAAGGTGGTATCTCAATGTATATTGGCTTTTTTAAAAAAAATGTTGAACTCCATTTTAGCCAGCAGTTCTTTTACTGGAGACTAAGCTTGATCTTATCAAGTCTTGAGTTTAGCCTTAATTGGATGAGTATAGAGTATCCCCACTCTTATTCTGCAGCCTTTACAGGATGTCAGCTGAATGCCCAGGTGCACAATGAGATCATTCCAGTCTGGCTGGTTGGAATTTCAAACATCATCAATCTCTGTTGTCTCCAAAATCCTTTCATCTCAAAAGTGAATAGTATTGCATGGAGCACTGGGTGTGGTGCATAAAAATGAATTTTGGAACACAGAAAAATAAAATAAAATAAAATTTTAAAAAGTGAATAGAATGTCTGTTCCTCTAAAGCCCAGTAGCTGTTCTCTTCCAAACCTTGTGGGGTCTTACTCTGCTTATATGTATTTTAGTCTTCAACCAGACTTAAATGGGCTCCCACACAGATTTCTTAGGTTCCTTCTTTGTACAACTCCCTCTTCTCTACTTTCCTGCTCAACAAATTCCAGTTGCCTCCAAAGCACTAATTTTCAATATGTGTTTCCTTTGTTCAAGGAAATAACTGATCTCTGCTTGTTCTTTCTTTCCTATGCTACCATTCTGGAAGTGCCCTCAGGTGCCTCAGACACCAGGATGCAAGTGGCATTCACTTCATATGTTTTTTCCTTTTTGTCTAGAATCACAGATCTGCATTGCCTGTGGTCCAAAGTCTTAAATATTTCTTCATATATTTTGTCTGGTTTTAGAGATGTTTATACCAGAATATAAGTCTAACACCCATTATTCCATCATGGTCCAAATCAGAAGTTTTCTTTAATTATGTTAAACATTTATAATGTATAGTTTCTATCAGATTATGTATCATATATGTAGTTCTTTCACCGTGGTGAATTTTTCCTCCTGTGTCTTGTAATTTGGGATTGTGAGCTAATCATTGACAGAACTTTACTTGTGGGAATTCTTTACAGTACAGGTTGAGGACATATTCTTCAGGGTAATTTGTTTTCTTTTCTTCCAACAACCCAGAGTGGTGCTGTAAATTTACCATTGATTTCTTGAATTATTTATTTAAAATATTTTTTGGCTTAAAGCCCAGGTCAGGGACAGGCCCATGTTTTTAGTCTCAGTTGAGGGATTTTTTTTTTTTTTAATTCCCCCAACCCAATGCTGGTGTGGGGGGGGTGAGGTGAAGTTGATTTTTTTTTTCCCCCTGGGTTGCCTTTCGGTTTGGGTGCAGTCTACTAAAGATCCTAGCTTTATTCTGGGGTCTTGGTTCTGCTTCTCAGGGGCCAAAGACTATCTTATTTCCCCACCTCTCCATTAGAGCCCGATTCTTTACATCAGTCCTTAAGCAGGACCAACTACTCTTCTCACCACCAAACATCTATGGAACACAAAAATAAAGGCATGCACTTATATCTCTGGTATCCAGTTTTCTGTTAGTTTTTAACACCCGAGAATTTCCAAAATGCCTAGTAATGCAATTCAAAGATATCTTTCCTTCCCTCCAATAAAGGGAAGGGGTGCCTTTATGGCTCATTTGGTTAAGCATCCAACTCTCAATTTCAGCTCAAGTCATGACCTCAGAGTTGTGAGATCAAGCCCTATGTCAGGCTCCACAGTGGGTGGAGCCTGCTTAATATTCTCTCTCCCTCTCCCTTTGCACTCCCCACTCTGAAAAGAAAACAAAGATGTTATATTTCCCATCATTTCTTAATATTTTTCATGGGAGAAGCTTTAGACTCCTTATTACACAAAATTACTGAGATGAGAACTTTCTTTATATATTTTTTAAAAATTAAATATGGTTTAAAAAATTAAAAATGGTAACATTACTTGCATGGTCTAAGCACTGTTAATGATCTCAACATTCTCAGTCTTCTGTGATTATTCAAATTTATAGGCAATTGCCTTCTTTTAAACTCAGGAGAATAATTTATTATTAACATTTTCCCCAATCCTACTGAAGTCAGAACACTTGTGATTCTACTGTGCATACAATCACTCTGAACTTGGCCAACTCATAGTCTCATTGCAGAGACACTGAATCTCAAAGGAAATATCCATCTCATTCATTTAATGGGTGCCTAGAGTCTTTGGCTTTTGAATAATGTAACTAAGTATTTTAAGACTAGGAATAAAAATAGGAAACTAGGAATAAGGGAACTAGTAATGTCAAATAGGTTTTTTTTATCTTCCCCATATTTAAACAAAACTGATTTTAAAAGAGTTCAAGAAATTTGAACTTCCTCTCCATGCAGCACCATTATTTCATTACTTAATATATGCTTGTGGCATAGGTTTGATTTCTGGTCCATCTCTACCAGAGTCAATATTTCACTGGAAAATGTATTTTAAAACAAGTATTTGTTTTTATTTTGTATATTCATAATTATTAAACATCAAAAAAAGGAAACTCAAAATATAGGAAAAGAAATAAGATCTCACTTAAAGCATAAACATTGGTATGAAATGTCTTTTTTCTGTAGTTCTAGTCATGTGGCATATAAAATTGTGCTTCTCACTTTCCCCCCATAAAACATTTGATATGCTATGCCATGCATTTTATAAAAATCTTAGTTTAATAAATGGACTATAATATTATTTATCATACTTTGGTATTTGGAAGTTTGGGTTTATATAAGTTATGATTACCTTGAGCTGTCTGACAATAAGTTAGGAGATATGAGGTCTGGGGTGGATACAGCTGCTCAATTTTTCCATCAGATGGTCAAGTTCCTTCTATGTCCCTGCTCTACCACCCTTGGCATGTGTTTTTTGTCTCTGTATTTACATGCTCACTATTTGCTTAAAGAGCTTCTAGGGGCACCTGTGTGGCTCAGTCAGTTAAGTGTCTGACTCTTGATTTCAACTCAGGTCATGATCTAAGGGGTGATGAGATCAATCCCCACATCAGGCTCTGTGCTCAGCAGGCAGTCTGCCTGAGATTCTCTCCCTTCCTCCTGCTCTCTTGCTCTCTAAAATAAATAAATATACCTCTTTTTTTTTTGAGGTTTGTAGTATGAAATTACTGGGCAAAAGGGTATGGACATTTTTAAGACTCTTTTAATATTCTTTTTAGGAAGTTTATACTCCATCTTTTTACTAATGTAGAATGCTACTGTATTTACATTTAAGACTGTTCACTTCAGCTTTTCCAACATGGCACATCATAATTATGGTTACTAGATGTAGACGTCGTGGTCTTAAATTGGCTCCACAGAACACAATGCAAGTACAATACATTATTTTATTTTTATGAAACACATTCAATATGGCCCCAAGCTCCCATTTACTATACTTGTGACAACCCAATATCATTCATTCTGGAGGAAATTTTTCCCTTCCCATGGTTACTCAAAAGTCTTAGAGTTCTAACTGATCAACTGGTAGAGAGCTAGTAGCTGAACTCAAGCAGACAGGTTCTAGCATCAAAATTTTTAAACATTATACTGTGTCATAGTTCCAAAGACAAAAACTAAGTATCACATATGTGAAGTAGAGTTACTGACATGGACAGTGCATAATCAGTATCTTCATTAGATAAAAGGATAAATTAGTAATATGATGCAGAACAAACAGTCACACAGAAGAAGCAAGTAGACATATGGTACACAACACAACAGGATAAAGAGAGAATGAAGAGTAAAAGATCAAACAAATAATCTAGAACACAAGGAGATAAACGATGGCCCATGGGTCAAGTTCAGTCCACCAACTGACATTTTATTGAGAAAAATGGCATGGGTGGACATGAGGTAAGTGGACAGAGGCTTCCAAACTAGGACCATACCATGCCTCACTTCTGACTTCATTTGTGCCACCTCTCTGCCTCTCCAACATCTTCTTCCACCTCTCTGTGTGCCTCAGTCTCCTGCAAGAAGAAATGGGTTGAATCCCCAGGAAGGCCATCTGAGGAGGGAGGAGGGCCTGGGGAGAATTCTATCTACTTCATACCCCCAGCCACAGGGGCTCAAACCAGGGCCTAGGGGAGAAAGGAGTGGCTCTGTGCTGTCTCACTTTGGCACCCTTTCTGCTCCCTACCTTTTTTCCACTGCTGTTCACAGTGAGTAGGATGGAGGTCTAGTGCCCAACCTCTACACCCCAGGTTTGTGTCTATTAGGTTTTTAAATGACTGGTTGGGATAAAGCCCTAAAGAAATAAAACATTAGTGGACCAGAGGGAAAAGCCTCATCATCACATCACACCACACTATCACACAGCACATCGGGGGGATAGTCCTCAATACTGGCAAGAATGTGGAGAACTGGGTCCCTCAAACATTGCTGGTGAGAATGTAAAATGATACAGTTACTCTGAAAAACAGTTTGGCAGTTTCTGAAGAAGCAAAATACATATTTCCTATATGACCCAGCAACCATACTCATGAGCATTTACTCCAAAGAAACGAAAGCTTATGTCCATACAAAAACTTGTATATAAATATACATAACAGATTTATTTGTAAAAGCTGAAATTTGGGAACAAGTCAAATGTCCTTAAATTGATAAATGGTTAAACACAATATGGTACTGGAGCCAAAAGGAACAAACCACTGATACATCTAATAACTTGAGTGATCTCAAGGGCATTGTGCTGAGTGATAAAAGACAATCTCTAAAGGTTACATACTATGTGATTCCATTATATAATATCCTTGAAATAACAAATTAGAGATAGAGAAAATATTAGTGATTGCCAGAGAATAAAAGTAGAGGGTGAATTTGGCTCTAAGAGTTAGCCCAGGGTGCCTGGGTGGCTCAGTTGGTTAGGTGTATGTCTTTGGCTCAGGTCATGATCCCAGGGTCCTGGGATTGAGCCCCATGTTGGGCTTCCTGCTCAGCAAAGAGTCTTCTTCTCCCTTTCCCCACCACTCATTCTCTCTCTCTCTCTCTTACTCTCTCAAATAAATAAATAAATAAAATATTTGAAAAAAATAATAAATGGGTAGTCCAGGGATCTTTGTGATGGTGGAACACCTCTGTATCTTGACTGTGGTATGGTTACATGATCAACACACCAGAAATAATTGCTTAGAATGACACACACACACACACACATGCACACAATGAGTACCTATAAGACATGAGATCTGAATAAACTCAGTGAATTCAATCAATGTCAACTTCCTGGTTTTGTTATTACCCTGCAGTTTGGTAAGATGTTACCTTTGTGAGAAACCAGTGGAATACATGGGCCCTCTCTGTACTATTTTTGCAACTTCCTATGGATCCATGATTATTTCAAAATTAAAAGTTAAAAAGATTCTTAAGATTTAAAAAAGCCATTAAACAGAAAAGGCAATTGATGAATTGGCTTTCACTAAGCATCAATAAGAGAGTGAAGAGGCAACCTATAGATATGGAGAAGATAGTTGCAATGCATATAACCCACAAAGTTCCCATGTCCAACATATATAAAGAACTTCCATAAATCAATAACAAAAAAGGCAAACTACCCAATAAAACATGGGTAAAATAATGAGCTGCCACTTTACAAAGTAGGAAATCCAAATAACATCAAGCATATGAAAAGAAGCACATTAGTGGCATTTAGGGAGATGCAAAGGAAAACCTCAGTAAGATACTACTCTCTGCTTATAGGAATAAGGAAAATTAGAGAGACTGATTAGAACCAAGAATTGTTAAGAATGTGAAACAACTTTCTTGCTGCAGTGTAATTGGCACAATCATGTTAGAGAGTTGGTTGTCATTATCTCATAAAGCTAAATGTCTCCCTACCCACTGACTCAGCAATTCCACTAGTGGGGCTATGTCTAAGAGAAATGAATGCACAAGTCTACCAAAAAACAGTAGATGGATAATGAAATTGTGGTCTATTCATGCACTGAAATAATACAGAATAATGAGAACAAATGAATCACAGCTACATGAGACAACATGGGTGAATCCCAGAGAAATAACATAGAGTGAAAGAAGCCAGAGTATATACCAAAACTCCATTTTCATGAAATTCAAATAGTCATAAAAGTTGAAACAGAAATTACTCTCTGTAAATTTAAAGAGAGAGATCATTGTTTACATCAAAAATTAATAGAAACAACCTTTCACAGCTCACCTTTGAAAAAATAGGAACATCTAGAATGAAAGAAAACCTCACTCTAATGACTTTTGGAAGAGCCTATTTTAAGGTTGGATTCTGAGATGGGGGAAATGCTGGCATGGACAGGGCAGGAGTGTGGTGGAAATCAGGTGGCCTCTCCCCATCCCAGACTTTGCCCCTTCCATTCTCCCTGGGTCTGTATTCAAAGGTAAAAAATAAAATCACATCGTTTCTGTAACACACCTCAGTTTCTCTGGATAATTATTATGGATGTGAGTAAGGAGCCTATAGAGGAAGGCCAACAAATATACAAATTTCTGAAAAGTCTGGGCCAGAAATACTGCAGGCTAAACTTAAGCATATATGTCTATTCCCTTACAAACACATTAAAGTGAGAGGTAAAGAATGAAAAGTCCATCAGTCCATGAGAACAAAGAGAGCAGCCATTCAGTCAAACAAAACTAGAGATTACATAAATTTCCAAAAATTCACAAAGGCTAAAAGTGAAATGGTTAGTTAGCTGGTAACTGGTTTAGCTAGCCAGGTGAATCTTAAACCTGGCGCAGCAGATGGTGAAGGCAACAAAAAAACAAGTGAACTTCCATCACGGAATCAAAGAAGATGCTGGAATTAGAGATACTAGTTACTGGGGGTGGAAGGGGGGAGTTGAAGGGGAGTGTATTTGTGGGGTGAAGCTGAAAAGGATTTGCTGGTAGTTTGAATGTGGAGCTGATAGAACCCATCCATCAGATCTATCCCTTACCCTATGCAGTCCAGGGACATATTGGTGGGAGGATGGAGACTCACTTTCTGGAGAGCTTGTACAGCTGAGGGTGGAGTGAGATGTGCAAAGGAGCTGAGCCTGTGTTCTGGGTGATGACACCATACATACCTCATTTCTTATCTGGTATGGGAACTCTGATGTCAGACATATGCATCTCAGGAAGGAGACTGGAAAACTTCTCTCTGGAGACATTGAACTTTAAATTTATGTAAGTGTAATACTTGGATTCAAACAAAATTAAACTAAAATAAAGAGAGTGGGGTCTCACCAAGAAGTTCAGCTCAAGTCATGATTTACATCTAACCTCCTGCACAGTCACATTGCCATGGCTGAGAAAGTCATGAGATGAGCACGGGAGGATAGTCTGCTTGGTCTGGGAGCTCCAGAGATCCTCACTGAGGACAGTTCTCTAAACATGCTTGTGTGAGAAATTAAACTCACACTGGGTTAATGCTTTGGGTGGTAAGAATAAGGAGTTTATGCAAGTCCAAATTTTGGTGTAAAGAGGAACACTTCTGATGATGGGAAACCCAAGAAGAAGGGATCGGATATTTATAAAAGAAAAGGACCCAAACTCATATCTGACCTCAGAGAAGTAAAAGGCAGAGTGGCCTTGATCTGCTTTTTAGTGTCATGGAAGAAACTGGCTTCTTATTATCTCTCTTAGAGATTGATATCCCACTCCCTTAACAGATGTTAGTGAGGGCAGGATATGATAAATCCTGCTGATGCCCTCCTGAATTCTCTTTACCACGTGGCATACCCATCTCTCACCACTACAATCACTGCAGCTATATGAGCAAACTCCCTAGATTGCCCTTGGCTGCTGGAAGCTGCCTTACCAAGCAGCAGCCTGAGAAATTAACATCCCCAGTCCCCAGGAGTGGGATCAAGATAGGCTCTATGTCTTTCCTCTTGGGAACCCTTGGCCTTTTCCCTGGAACTTTTCCATCAAGCCTCCTTAAATGTAAAATTACTCAAAGAAAAAACCTCTCCTTACTTTTGCTATAAGATTTATGGACCTCTTATCTTGGTATTCTCTATCTTGGCTTGGCTTCCAGACTTTGAACTTTTCAAGTTGACCATATGCCAAGACTTTTTTCCTGCTTGAAATGATGTCTGAGAGTTTAGCCCTTACCCATGCTAATCAATTTTATTTAAAATTTTATTACTTAAGTATAGGCTTATTAAAGACACAAGATTTTGGTATTCCCAAATCTGTAAGCCCTGAATGGACACTTTGTAAGGAATGGGCAACTTACCTTACAAACAGCACAGAAAATTGGCTATAAAAGCCTTTTTCTTCAGCCAAATCACTGTGCCTTCTTCTGCAGTAGCTTTGTGACTTAGGTTAGATTAACTAGAAGTAGAATCTGAGTAAGAGATTTGGATACAGGTGGTTTATTGGGGGAGTATTAGGAGAGCAGAAGGAAAGCAAAAAGAGGCAGGGGAAGTAGTTGGGCAAGGATGTAAGTCCAGGTGAAGTCAAGCCATGCCCTGAACCTTAGCCAGCCCTGGAGTATATATTTTATCCCAGTAATGTTCCACCTTGAGGCAAGGGGACAGTATTTTATAGTCTTATGTTAATCATTGGTCCCCTGGGAGAAGGAATTAACCTTCCAGACACCTCCAAGTGAGAAGGCTCTGTTAGTCAAAGGTAACACTGAGGAGAATATCACAGAACATTCCTGAAAAGGGATTTGGGGAGTTGGGGTCTTGTAGCCCTGGAGCCTGACAAGAGAAATTATATGGAGCCTTGTAGGTCAGGATATGATCTGATGTGAGATGGACATCATTGGATGGCTGTGGGCAAGTGACATAATTGATTGGAGGTACACTCCAGAAAGCTTTCATTGAAGAAGGTTAGGCAGATAAATGCAGAAGCAGGAAGCCCACCTAAAGGCTCTAGGAGAGAGATGATCATAGTGTGAGGGCTGGGGAGTCATGAGAAATGGCTGGATTCAAATTTTTAAAAAAGAAATTGATATTTTGAGAGAAACATGTTTTGGAAGTGGAGCGAACTTGATTTGCTATTAGAGTATATGTGCAAGAATCAGGGTAGTCAACATTGACAACAGTTTTGTTCTGAGGAAAAATCAGAGAGGGCCAGCTTGACAGAGGAAAGAAGAGTTTAGTAAATTGATAGTTCTTCCCTTCTTATTGCTGTAGTATTCCACTGTAGGCATATATCAGAGCTGGTCTATTCATTCACCCATTGACAGACATTTGAGTAGTTTCCAGTTTAGGACTATTATAAACTAAACTTCTAAAAGTATACTTATATAGATCTTTAGAGAATACATAGATGTATTTCTGCTCAGATATTTGTTTAGGACTAGAATTCTTGGGTCATAGGGTAATTTCATTCATTTCTAATTCTAAGATTTCTATCTGATTGTTTACATATTGCAGTTCTCTTGTGAAAATCTTTTTTCTTCAACATGTTATTTATAAAAATTTCAAAGTCATTGTCTGATAGCTCCAATAACTGTCTCATCTGTGAATCTGCTTCTATTGTTTGCTTTTTCTCTTGGTTCGGTTTCTTAAGGAAGCTTTGTAATTCCTTATTGACTGCTGTATATTGTGTGTCAAACTGTAACAACTCTGAGTGGAGTTTTCATTCTCTATAAAGGCTCAGTCTCTCCTCTGACAAGCAGATAGTGAGGTGATATATTACCTTAATCCACTCAGGGACTGGGCTCATTCAAGGTTGGGTTGTACTTTTTGCACAAGTTAATCTACCTCTGATTCTACTGCTTCTAGGTTGTGGTCTTTTGGGGTTACTAACTGAGCTCCAAGGTTGTTATTAGCCCTCTCTCCTCTGCTCAGTCCTGAACTCAAATTTTTATTTTCTCAGTACCATGAAAGTATTAAAAAAAATCTGCTTTGTTCTTTGTCTTTCTTCCCAGTGTCTTATATTTCTTCCCTGTACTGTTTAAGAATTTGACAAATGCCTCCAGGAAAACCAACAGCATCAGACTCACTTCCAAGTACGAGCTTCTCCCACTGGGGTCTTGTGGCTTTTTGGGCAACCCTAAGCTCCATCTTCCCTCTCCAGATTTGTGAGGTTGTTAGAATTTCTTCTGGCCTCTCTGGCTATAAGCAATTGTTCTCTTCCTTTCTTAGTCTTCTGCCTTGATTAGAGCCAAGAATTGGCAAGTTGCCTGATGACAGAACTATTCTAGAATGTCTACTCACCAATCTGCACTCTTTTCACCTTTTCCAGAATCGTGGCCTCCAAGAACTCATCAGTTCTCTATGGTTTCCAAACAGATGGGATTTTATAATTTACCCAGGCTACTTAGTCAATCTTGGGGAAGCATCAGTTACTTGCAACTCACTGCATCATATCCTCTCATTTAAATTTAATAATTGTCCATCATATATCATATATCTTCTTTTCATTTTTTTAAAGATTGTATTTATTTGACAGAGAGAGATCAAAAGTAGGCAGAGAGGAAGGCAGAGAGAGAGAAGGGGGGAAGCAGTCTCCCTGATGAGCAGAGATCCCGAAATGGGACTCGATCCCAGGACCCTGAGATCATGACCTGAGCCGAAGGCAGAGGCTTTAACCCACTGAGCCACCCAGGCGCCCCTCTTTTCATTTTTATACTAATTTACTTTTTTTTTTTAATTTTTTATTTTTTCAGCATAACAGTATTCATTATTTTTGCACCACACCCAGTGCTCCATGCAAACCATGCCCTCTACAATACCCACCACCTGGTGCCCCCAACCTCCCACCCCCCACCCCTTCAAAATTCTCAGATCGTTCTTCAGAGTCCATAGTCTCTCATGGTTCACCTCCCCTTCCAATTTCCCTCAAATAAGTGAAACCATATGATAATTGACTCTTTCTGCTTGACTTATTTCACTCAGCATAATCTCTTCCAGTCCCGTCCATGTTGCTACAAAACTTGGGTATTCATCCTTTCTTTTTTTTTTTTTTTTTTTTACAGCTTTATAAACATTTTTTTTTTTTTTTAGGGGTGAAACGATTAATTTATTTATTTATTTATTTTTTTATTTTTTTTAATTTTTTTAATTTTTTTTATTTTTTTCAGCATAACAGTATTCATTATTTTTGCACCACACCCAGTGCTCCATGCAATCCGTGCCCTCTACAATACCCACCACCTGGTGCCCCCAACCTCCCACCCCCCACCCCTTCAAAATTCTCAGATCGTTTTTCAGAGTCCATAGTCTCTCATGGTTCACCTCCCCTTCCAATTGCCCTCAACTCCCTTCTCCTCTCCATCTCCCCTTGTCCTCCATGCTATTTGTTATGCTCCACAAATAAGTGAAACCATATGATAATTGACTCTCTCTGCTTGACTTATTTCACTCAGCATAATCTCTTCCAGTCCCGTCCATGTTGCTACAAAACTTGGGTATTCATCCTTTCTTTTTTCTTTTCTTTTTTTTTTTTTTACAGCTTTATAAACATATATTTTTATCCCCAGGGGTACAGGTCTGCGAATCGCCAGGTTTACACACTTTACAACACTCACCATAGCACATACCCTCCCCAATATCCATAAGCCCACCCCCTCTCCCAACCCCCTCCCCCCATCAACCCTCAGTTTGTTTTGTGAGATTAAGAGTCACTTATGGTTTGTCTCCCTCCCAATCCCATCTTGTTTCATTTACTCTTCTCCTACCCCCTCAACCCCCCATGTTGCATCTCCTCTCCCTCATATCAGGGAGATCATATGATAGTTGTCTTTCTCCGATTGACTTATTTCGCTAAGCATGATACCCTCTAGTTCCATCCACGTCGTCGCAAATGGCAAGATTTCATTTCTTTTGATGGCTGCATAGTATTCCATTGTGTATATATACCACATCTTCTTTATCCATTCGTCTGTAGATGGACATCTAGGTTCTTTCCATAGTTTGGCTATTGTAGACATTGCTGCTATAAACATTCGGGTGTACGTGCCCCTTCGGATCACTACGTTTGTACCTTTAGGGTAAATACCCAGCAGTGCAATTGCAGGGTCATAGGGTAGTTCTATTTTCAACATTTTGAGGAACCTCCATGCTGTTTTCCAGAGTGGTTGCACCAGCTCCCATTCCCACCAACAGTGTAGGAGGGTTCCCCTTTCTCCGCATACTCGCCAGCATCTGTCATTTCCTGACTTGTTAATTTTAGCCATTCTGACTGGTGTGAGGTGATATCTCATGGTGGTTTTGATTTGTATTTCCCTGATGCCGAGTGATATGGAGCACTTTTTCATGTGTCTGTTGGCCATCTGGATGTCTTCTTTGCAGAAATGTCTGTTCATGTCCTCTGCCCATTTCTTGATTGGATTATTTGTTCTTTGGGTGTTGAGTTTGCTAAGTTCTTTATAGATTTTGGACACTAGCCCTTTATCTGATATGTCATTTGCAAATATCTTCTCCCATTCTGTCAGTTGTCTTTTGGTTTTGTTAACTGTTTCCTTTGCTGTGCAAAAGCTTTTGATCTTGATAAAATCCCAAAAGTTCATTTTTGCCCTTGCTTCCCTTGCCTTTGGCAAAGTTCCTAGGAAGATGTTGCTACGGCTGAGGTCGAAGAGGTTGCTGCCTGTGTTCTCCTCAAGGATTTTGATGGATTCCTTTCTCACATTGAGATCCTTCATCCATTTTGAGTCTGTTTTCGTGTGTGGTGTAAGGAAATGATCCAATTTCATTTTTCTGCATGTGGCTGTCCAATTTTCCCAACACCATTTATTGAAGAGGCTGTCTTTGTTCCATTGGACATTCTTTCCTGCTTTGTCGAAGATGAGTTGACCATAGAGTTGAGGGTCTATTTCTGGGCTTTCTATTCTGTTCCATTGATCTATGTGTCTGTTTTTGTGCCAGTACCATGCTGTCTTGATGATGACAGCTTTGTAATAGAGCTTGAAGTCCGGAATTGTGATGCCACCAACTTTGGCTTTCTTTTTCAATATTCCGCTGGCTATTCGAGGTCTTTTCTGGTTCCATATAAATTTTAGGATTATTTGTTCCATTTCTTTGAAAAAAATGGATGGTACTTTGATAGGAATTGCATTAAATGTGTAGATTGCTTTAGGTAGCATAGACATTTTCACAATATTTATTCTTCCAATCCAGGAGCATGGAACATTTTTCCATTTCTTTGTGTCTTCCTCAATTTCTTTCATGAGTACTTTATAGTTTTCTGAGTATAGATTCTTAGTCTCTTTGGTTAGGTTTATTCCTAGGTATCTTATAGTTTTGGGTGCAATTGTAAATGGGATGGACTCCTTAATTTCTCTTTCTTCTGTCTTGTTGTTGGTGTAGAGAAATGCAACTGATTTCTGTGCATTGATTTTATATCCTGACACTTTACTGAATTCCTGTACAAGTTCTAGCAGTTTTGGAGTGGAGTCTTTTGGGTTGTCCACATAGAGTATCATATCATCTGCGAAGAGTGATAGTTTGACTTCTTCTTTGCCGATTTGGATGCCTTTAATTTCCTTTTGTTGTCTGATTGCTGAGGCTAGTACTTCTAGTACTATGTTGAATAGCAGTGGTGATAATGGACATCCCTGCCGTGTTCCTGACCTTAGCGGAAAAGCTTTCAGTTTTTCTCCATTGAGAATGATATTTGCGGTGGGTTTTTCATAGATGGCTTTGATAATATTGAGGTATGTGCCGTCTACCCCTACACTTTGAAGATTTTGGTCAGGAAGGGATGCTGTACTTTGTCAAATGCTTTTTCAGCATCTATGGAGAGTATCATATGGTTCTTGTTCTTTCTTTTATTAATGTGTTGTATCACATTGATTGATTTGCGGATGTTGAACCAGCCTTGCAGCCCTGGAATAAATCCCACTTGGTTGTGGTGAATAATCCTTTTAACGTACTGTTGAATCCTATTGGCTAGTATTTTGGCGAGAATTTTTGCATCTGTGTTCATCAAGGATATTGGTCTGTAGTTCTCTTTTTTGTTGGGATCCTTGTCTGGTTTTGGGATCAAGGTGATGCTGGCCTCATAAAATGAGTTTGGAAGTTTTCCTTCCATTTCTATTTTTTGGAACAGTTTCAGGAGAATAGGAATTAGTTCTTCTTTAAATGTTTGGTAGAATTCCCCCGGGAAGCCGTCTGGCCCTGGGCTTTTGTTTGTTTGGAGATTTTTGATGACTGTTTCAATCTCCTTACTGGTTATGGGTCTGTTCAGGCTTTCTATTTCTTCCTGGTTCAGTTGTGGTAGTTTATATGTCTCTAGGAATGCATCCATTTCTTCCAGATTGTCAAATTTGTTGGCGTAGAGTTGCTCATAGTATGTTCTTATAATTGTCTGTATTTCTTTGGTGTTCGTTGTGATCTCTCCTCTTTCATTCATGATTTTATTTATTTGGGTCCTTTCTCTTTTCTTTTTGATAAGTCTGGCCAGGGGTTTATCAATCTTATTAATTCTTTCAAAGAACCAGCTCCTAGTTTCGTTGATTTGTTCTATTGTTTTTTTGGTTTCTATTTCATTGATTTCTGCTCTGATCTTTATGATTTCTCTTCTCCTGCTGGGTTTAGGGTTTCTTTCTTGTTCTTTCTCCAGCTCCTTTAGGTGTAGGGTTAGGTTGTGTAACTGAGACCTTTCTTGTTTCTTGAGAAAGGCTTGTACCGCTATATATTTTCCTCTCAGGACTGCCTTTGTTGTGTCCCACAGATTCTGGACTGTTGTGTTTTCATTATCATTTGTTTCCATAAATTTTTTCAATTCTTCTTTAATTTCCTGGTTGACCCATTCATTCTTTAGAAGGATGCTGTTTAGTCTCCATGTATTTGGGTTCTTTCCAAATTTCCTCTTGTTATTGAGTTCTAGCTTTAAAGCATTGTGGTCTGAAAATATGCAGGGAATGATCCCAATCTTTTGATACCGGTTGAGACTTGATTTAGGACCAAGAATGTGATCTATTCTGGAGAATGTTCCATGTGCACTAGAGAAGAATGTGTATTCTGTTGCTTTGGGATGAAATGTTCTGAATATATCTGTGATGTCCATCTGGTCCAGTGTGTCATTTAAGGCCTTGATTTCCTTGTTGATCTTTTGCTTGGATGATCTGTCCATTTCAGTGAGGGGAGTGTTAAAATTACCCCTACTATTATTGTATTCTTGTCAATGTGTTTCTTTGATTTTGTTATTAATTGGTTTATATAGTTGGCCTCTCCCACGTTAGGGGCATAGATATTTAAAATTGTTAGATCTTCTTGTTGGACAGTTCCTTTGAGTATGATATAGTGTCCTTCCTCATCTCTTATTATAGTCTTTGGCTTAAAATCTAATTGATCTGATATAAGGATTGCCACTCCTGCTTTCTTCTGATGTGCATTAGCAAGGTAAATTCTTTTCCACCCCCTCACTTTAAACCTGGAGGTGTCTTCGGGTTTAAGATGAGTTTCTTGTAGGCAACATATAGATGGTTTTTGTTTTTTGATCCATTCTGATACCCTGTGTCTTTTGATTGGGGCATTTAGCCCATTAACATTCAGGGTAAGTATTGAGAGATATGAATTTAGTGCCATTGTATTGCCTGTAAGGTGACTGTTATTGTATATTGTCTCTGTTTCTTTCTGATCTACTACTTTGAGGGTCTCTCTTTGCTTAGAGGACCCCTCTCAATATTTCCTGTAGAGCTGGTTTGGTATTTGCAAATTCTTTCAGTTTTTGTTTGTCCTGGAAGCTTTTAATCTCTCCGTCTATTTTCAATGATAGCCTAGCTGGATATAGTATTCTTGGCTGCATGTTTTTCTCATTTAGTACTCTGAATATATCATGCCAGCTCTTTCTGGCCTGCCAGGTCTCTGTGGATAAGTCTGCTGCCAATCTAATATTTTTACCATTGTACGTTACAGACTTCTTTTCCCGGGCTGCTTTCAGGATCTTTTCTTTGTCACTAAGACTTGTCAATTTTACTATTAGGTGATGGGGTGTGGACCTATTCTTTTTGATTTTGAGGGGGGTTCTCTGAACCTCCTGGATTTTGATGCTTGTTCCCTTTGCCATATTGGGGAAATTCTCTCCAATAATTCTCTCCAATATACCTTCTGCTCCCCTCTCTGTTTCCTCTTCTTCTGGAATCCCAATTATTCTAATGTTGTTTCGTCTTATGGTGTCACTTATCTCTCGAATTCTCCCCTCGTGGTCCAGTAGCTGTTTGTCCCTCTTTTGCTCAGCTTCTTTATTCTCTGTCATTTGGTCTTCTATATCGCTAATTCTTTCTTCTGCCTCATTTATCCTAGCAGTGAGAGCCTCCATTTTTGATTGCACCTCATTAATAGCTTTTTTGATTTCAACTTGGTTAGATTTTAGTTCTTTTATTTCTCCAGAAAGGGCTTTTATATCTCCTGAGAGGGTTGCTTTAATATCTTCCATGCCTTTTTCAAGCCCGGCTAGAACCTTGAGAATCATCATTCTGAACTCTATATCTGACATATTACCAATGTCTGTATTGATTAGGTCCCTAGCCTTTGGTACTGCCTCTTGTTCTTTTTTTTGTTGTGAATTTTCCCGCCTTGTCATTTTGTCCAGATAAGAGTTTATGAAGGAGCAAGTAAAATACTAAAAGGGTGGCAACAACCCCAGGAATATATGCTTTAGCCAAATCAGAAGAGATCCCGAATTGTGAGGGGGGAGAAAGGGGATAAAAAGGGGTTCAGAAAGAAAGAAAAAAAAATCTATTAAAAAAAAAGAAAGCCGATAAAGAATAAAAATAAAAAGAGGAAAAAAATATATATATTAGATAAACTATTTAAAAAACGTTAAAAAAAGAAAACGGTAAAAGTTAAAAAAAAATTTAGCAGAAGAAGAGAAAAAAAAATTGAAAAAGAAAAAAAAATTAAATTAACTGCAAGGCTAAAAAATCATGGGGAGAAAGCCATGAGTTCCGTGCTTTGCTTTCTTCTCCTCTGGAATTCCGCCACTCTCCTTGGTAGGTGAACTTGGTCCTGGCTGGGTTTCCCGTTGATCTTCTCGGGGAGGGGCCCGTTGTAGTGATTCTCAAGCGTCTTTGCCCCAGGCGGAGTTGCACCGCCCTTACCTGGGGCCGCGCTGAGTCATCCGCTCGGGTTCGCTTTGGGGAGCTTTTGTTCCCTGAGCGCTTTCCGTAGAGTCCGGAGGACGGGAATAAAGATGGTGGCCTCCCGGTCTCCGGCCCGGAGGAGCTGAGAGCCCGAGGCCCCACTCCTCAGTGCCCCCTCGGAGAACAGCGCCCAATGACTCCCGTCAGCCTGGCCTCCGGCCGCGCTCCTAGCTGACCGAGCCCGCGACCGGTTCCAGGCAACCCCGAGCTGACAGTCACTCCTCGGCTCTGTCTCTGCAACCGGCTTCCCCGTTCTAATACCGGTAAGCTCTGCGACACTCAGACACCCCCGATCCTTCTGCGACCCTGCGGGACCTGAGGCCGCGCTTACCCCGCCTGGGCTTCACCCCAGTTAAGCCTCTGGAGCGATGTCCCTCAGCAGAACAGACTATTAAAAGTCCCGATTTTGTGCTCCGTTGCTCCGCCGCTCGCCGGGAGCCGGCCCCTCCCCCCGCGGTCTATCTTCCCGTCACTTTGGATTCACTTCTCCGCCAGTCCTACCTTGCAGAAAGTGGTTGATTTTCTGTTTCTGGAATTGCTGTTCTTCTTCTCTTCAATCTCCCGTTGGATTTGTAGGTGTTTGCAATTTTTAGATAAGCTATTTAGCTGATCTCCCGCTACCCGAAGTAGTCTCAGCCTGCTACTTCTCCGCCATCTTGACTCCTCCCTACTACTAATTTACTTTTAAAATTTCCATGTTTCTATCACTTTTCATCATTATTTTTAAGTTGTTAATTGTTAAAAAAAATATGGGATTTAGCCAACAGTGTACAAAGAAGAAAGTACAGAAGCATGCATATTTCATGTTCAAAGGAAAGCAAATAAAGAAATTAAGTTAATAAATATTTGACTCACAAAGTTAAAATAAATCTGAAAAAGAGCAGAGAATTACATGAATTAGAAAAACAAATATATTAAAAGAATGGAAGGACAAGCCAGAGACTGGGAGAAAATCTTTGCAAAACACATATCTGATAAAGGGCTGGTATCCAAAACAGACAAAGAAGGCTTAAAACTCAACAGTAAGAAAATGAACAACCCAACTGAAAAAAATAGGAAACAGAACTGAACAGATTCGTCACCCAAAAAGATATACAGATGGCAAATAAGCACATGAAAAGATATTCAATGTCATATGTCATCAGGGAGTTGCAAATAAGACAACAGTTAGATACCATTATATACCTATTAGAATGGCCAAAATCCAAAATGCTGACAACGGTAAATGTCAGTAAGGATATGAAGCAACAGGAACTCTCATTGATTACTGATGGGTATTCATAATGGATAGCCAGTTCGGAAGACACTTTGGCAGTTCCTTAGAAAACTAAGCATGATCTTATCATACAATCCAACAATCAATGCTTCTTGGTATTTACCCCAATAAGCTGAAAACATATGTTCACACAGACACTTGCACATGAATGTTTATAGCAGATTTATTCATAATTGCCAAAACTTCAAGGCAACCAAGATGCAACTTAGCAGGTTAATGGACAAATTGGTACATCCAGACAATCAAATATTATTCATTGATAAAAGGAAATGAGCTATCAAGCCACAAAAAGACAGGGAAGAAATTTAAATGCATATTAGTGAATGAAAGAAAATTATCTGGAAAGCCTACATACTGTATGATTCCTGCTATACGACATTCTAGAAAAGGCAAAATTCTGGAGTAAAAAGATCAGTGATTGCCAGTGGTTCTTGGGGAAGGGACAGATGAATAGGCAGAGCACAAGGGATTTTTATGGCAATGAAACTATTATATATGCTATTTTAATGGTGAATATGAACAATTGTGTATTTGTCAAAACCTAATTTATGTACAATACAAAAAGTGAACTGTAATATAAACTATGGGCTTCTAAAATAGTATATCAATGTTGGGTCATCAGTTGTATCAAATGTACCACACTAACACAAAATGTTAATTAAGGGAAACATTGTGTGTGTTGTGGGGGCCAATATGGAAACTCTGTACTTCCCATTATAGTTTTCCATAAGCCTAAAAATGCTGTAAAAAATAAAGAACATATATATTTTTAAAGAAACAATAAAATAGAACTGTTAAATCAGGCCATGTACTGGTTTGTTGGGGGCAGGCAAAATAACAATAAACAGAATTAAATTTTTTGACAGTTAATAAAGAAAGAAAAATAGCTGATACTTACTACCCACCAACATTGTTCTCAGCACTACACAAAATCCCAATGACATTAGTGCTACTATTCCCATTTTACAGATAAACAAAAACAAGGGCAGGTTTGGATAACTCATCACAGTGTGCACACCTCTCCTGAGGGTCACATAGCAAGTGGTGAGGCTAGGTGTTAACTCAGTTCATGGTGCTCCAGAGTCTGTCCTCTTAGCTACCAAGATACGCTGCCAAAATATAGTAAGTAGTCTCTAAGTGTTATCTACTATGATAAGGAAAGTCCAACTAGATATACAACATTCAAAATTATAACAAGAATATGATAAGAAATAGATTTTGTTAGCAACAAAACATTACTATAGTAATAAAGTTGAAAATCTGGAAGTAATTGACATGTGACTGTGTAATGGCAACTTTCTCTTCTGGGACTCCTGCCAATCCCTCATCAGTATATCAGTATAGATTTCTGGGAACTGCCCTAGTTTTCATTGTGCTGCACCATCTGGTTGTCAATCCTAGTGTCCACCCCCACCCCCATCCCCTGCCAACCACTAATCTACTTTCTTTAACTATAGATTTGTCTCTTCTGGACATTTTGTGTAAATGGAATCCTACCACATTTGGTCTGCTATGCTTGGCTTCTTCACTCAACTTAATTTTTGAGGATCATTCATGTTGTAGCAGGCATCAGTACTTAATTCCTTTTTATTGTCAGATAATATTCCATGGTATGGATATACCACTTTTCATTTATCCATTTATTAGTTGAGAGACATTGGATCGTTCCCACTTTGCTATTATTACAAATAATACCACTATGAGCATCCTGTACAAGTTTTCGTGTGGACATGTTTTCATTTTTCTGGGATATATACTTAGGAATGGAATCACTAGGTAATATGGTAACTCTGTTTACCCATTTGAGGAATCGCCAAATTGTTTTCTTAAGTTGTCTGTACCATATTACCTTCCCACCAGCAGTGTATCAATTTTCCAATTTTCCACATCCTCACCACACTTTTTATATTGTCTGTCTTTTTTATTATAGCCATTCAAGTATATGTAAAGTGGTATCTCATTGTGGTTTTTGATTTGCATTTCCCTGATATTTAATGTTGAACATGATTCCATGTGCTTATGAGTCATAGATTTTTTTTACTACAGCATTATTTACAGTAGCCAAATTACAAAAGCAGCCCGAGTGTTCCTCAATCAATGAATGGATAAAGATGTGGTACAATGGAATATTACTCAGCCATAAAAAGAATGTTGCCATTTGCAAAAACATGGATACATATAGAGAGTATAATGCTAAATGAAATAAGTCATCCAGAGCCTGGGGTAAGAGAGGAACAGAGATAGCTAGTGAGCAGAATTGTGCTCCCTGAGCAGGTGTTCCAGGTGAGGCTAGACATGTAAGCCCAAGCTTGTGGGTGACTCAGCTTGGATCAACTCTCACTACCTTCAGCTGTGTGACTTTGGGCAAGTTGTTTAACCTCTCTGATCTTGTTTAATAGGAATCATTCCTATCTAACAGGATTGATGTGAGGATTAAAGGATATGCAGAAATAAAATGCCCAGAGCAGTGCTTTGTCTCTAGTGGACACTCCAAATATTCGGGAGAAAATAAAAGTCAATATGACACCATGGTGCCCATCCTTGCCTATGACTCACCCACCTCACCTCTCTTGTAGTCCTGGGTCCCTGCATCCTAGAAGCCCTTGAGCCCCTCGTATTTCCCTGCTTAAGTCACAACTTTCTTCCTCCAATGTATATAGCTTTTCTTCATTATCTTCCAGTGTTTTAGAGATATCAATAGGGAAATTTTTTTAAGTACTACAGTTCATATTTACCTTTTAAAAAAATTAATTCTTTCCTTCTAAATATCAATGTGCCATCTCCTTACAGTAGAAAGTTTTGAAAATAAAAATTTATGGGCTCATTCATATACTCATCATATATTTACTGAACAGCTACTACTTGCAGGCCTTGTTCTGAGCACTGGGCACCCATGGTCAACAAAAGCAGGCACTGTCCCTGCTTTCATGGAACTTGGGCTTCAATGGGAGAAGACTGGCATTTGTCAGCAAGGCTCAGGATCTTGGTTTTATCAGGGCCTGGGCTGTGGCATTTTCTGAAGTTTCTACAACTTGTTTGCAGATGTCTGGTATTGGCAGAGATCCCTGCAGGGTATATGAATTATTCTTATATGTAAAGCTCATCAAAGTCTTTGTTGTTTCATTACTTCAGGATTTTGTTTACAACATAGAATCTCCTGATACAAGAAATGACAAGCTTGCTCTGCTTGACAACTTCAGCCATACTATGATCTGTGAATTTTCTGATTTTAGCAAGTATAATTCCTTCCTAGCTATGACTGCAGCATTCTACCAAGTCAGCAATATAAAAACTCAGTTTGACCAGATGTTTAAACCCACCATATGAATACCCACATATTCACAGGGGATGTTGCTTATTTCCTATGACTGATCTAATGTCCCCTTTATGTCCCCACCCACTAGGTTGCAAGGAAAAAAAAATAATCCTTGAATTTTCCTCCAGGAGATGGTGTCTCAGTCCCTTCTGGTTTAAATTATTTTCTTTTGGTCTCTGAGTCTTTTGGGGGTACATATTCAGGGAATTTGAAGATCAACTCTTTATCACAGAAATTCCTCCCTTCTATCTCCTTCACAATGTGGCAAATGGGCATCAGAGGAAGTTTAGGAATCTGTCTTCCATAGGACAGAAGAGACCTCCTTGTGTCCTTCATTCTGTGTCCTCATGGATTCAAGTTAAGATATTGACCTTGTTTATTTCTGGGAAGGATCCCCTGGCCTCCCTCAAGCCACTGACAACATCACTCTTTTTATCCAGCCTTTGGGCTGATAACAAAGTTCTTTAAATTCATCAGAGACCAAGGATCCTTCAAGCTTTCTTTTCTGCTGTCCTAAAGGACAATCCAAGATATATGTTGGAGTTTCAGTCTCTATCTTTATATTCCAGACAGCTGAAAAGAGAAAAGGGTAAGGGAAGTGCAAGCCCCTCCCTTCAAAGATAGCTCATCACACACACTACTTCTGTTTATATTCCATTGGCCAGTCTTAGTCACATGAGTATGCATAGTGCAAGTCAGGTAGGCCAGGACTAATAGTTGTTCTGGGTAGCGATGGGCTCAGATAATATACAGAGGTTCTACTGCAGAGGAAGAAAGTGAAAATTCCAAAGATACTAGTACCCCATTTTCTATCTGTTAAGGAAGAGAACCCTGAAATTGTGCTCAGACAGATGAGAAATCAATCTTATCTTACCCTGAGGGATTTTTCATGGGATCACTCCTGATACCAACACCTGTATCAATCAAGGTCTTAAGGGACCACTCTAAATATGTAAAACAGAGGGAATTTAATGAGGGAAATGGACTACACAGGTGATGGAAATGCTAGGAATCCAAACAGGAAATGGCAAGGTAACTTAGAAATTAATCACGGCACGAAACTACTTCCAAACCATTTCATAGCAGAAACCCAATTGCCCATTACTTATCAGGACTAATCACCCCAGACAGTTATTAACCCCGTTTCAATGACTGCTTTGCCTGTTGTTTCAGTGGATGAGGAAGCCAACCTGGCCAGGGGCAGCCCATGTCTCAGATTTGATGGGGCCATTCTTTATCTCCCAGTAGAAGGATCCCTCCCTTGGGAATGAAACCCTTTAGATCAAGAGATCCCAGGGTTCTGGGGTGGGAAGCAAAAACTGTACCCATGTGTTATTAAGAGTAATAATGAGAGGGATCACTACTACCTTGTTCTCAAGTTCTGTGTATCTGCTGTGGGTTGAGAATATATATAGCACATTCTGAGCACCCTGACCATGCAGGGGTTTGTTTTCCATTTAGCAACATAACCATTTTAAGTGACCAGCTCCTTCTCAGTGATGGACTATGTGGGGAGTCCTGAGAATTCCAGAGGTGAGAGTCAAGTGTCATAATTTTCATGCTGTGAAATTGGTTGCTCAGCCTGAATCTATGTTGTATGGGATACTTGATGGGTTCTAAGGCATTTGATAAATCTGTGGATGGGGGTGCTGGTGCCAGCAGAGAAGGCAAATCCATTCTCTAAATAAGAACCTATTCCAGTGATGACAAATCATGAAATGGGTCTAATGTTACCAACTTAATGTTGCACTTAATGTTGCACAGCTTTTCATCACAATTTGCATTTTAAAAAGGGAAAACTACAAAAAGTTTATTATTGATCATTCTAGAAGAAATAAATTTATCTACTGTACATGGGTATATGTCTATACATGCATGCTTATTTGCATCTCTCTTGTGAGGGTAAAGCTCTTAAGGAAAAAAAGCAATAACCTGGATAATTCATAAGAAAACAGGAAGTTCTTAAAAAATGGAAATTTTTTCAAAAAGATGCCTTGCTCAAATATAGATTTATCCCCTGCACCCCACCCCACCCTCAGCCTGCATTCCAAATGTAGTCAGGAGCCAGGCACTTTCAAAAATAGCAATCTGGGAGTTTCATAGATTTGTAAGTCTTAAGCCAGATGTTTAATACCCTGTGGAAAGTATTGCCTGTTTTAGTAATGTCAGCTATACTTCCCTTAGGTGGCTCATCTGGGATGAGGACACCAATCTATTTCAAGTAATTTTATATCTGTGGGTATTTGCAGACCATGACAAGGACTTGGGAATTAAGATTTCAAAAGAGATAATAAACTTGTAACTTTGCTTTTGCTGTGAAAGGTCTTCACATGCTATATTCAGTCCCCTAGGTTTGAATCTGATGTTTGATCACTGCTTGAAATACTAACCTATTTGCTCTTTTTTAAGAGAAGTTTTTAGAAAGCTTTAAATACTTGATTACTTCACCTTAATTTACCCTTTGATTTTGTTTTTCTGCTCACATATTTTGCTCTTTCTTGGCACTTCCCTAAAAAAGGGTTCATAAATAAGCATTATTTACTAACTGCTTAGTCCACAACTTTGCCTAGATTCTGAGTTGGTGCTCAGACTGAAAGGGAGCCTTATTGGGTCAATTATCTGATTAAGAAATTAGAAAACTGAATGTTAAAATCTCCCTTCCCCTAAATACACTGCTGGCTAAGGATTCCAGCCAACTGACCATTTAGGGGGTCATAATGTACATCAGAGATTTTCCCAATTATAAGGTCCAACTGCCAGATTTAAAGTCCAGAAATTCAATGTTATCTATATCCCAAACATGATCATTGTCTGAAGAATGGGATCACACACATTACACTCTCTGGAGACTGGTGGAAGGAGGCTTTGGGATTGTTTCTCTCTACATATATTTTTGACAGTTTTGAAAGTGAATTTGAGACCTATATAACATTAGCTTCAGCAGTGAAGTTAAAGTTCTGTCTGGCTTCATTAGCCTTCAAGAACAAGATCCTGTCATTAGACAACTGTAAGACCTTAGCATGGCCCATTGTGATTAGACTAGTGACATGGGATCCACCTCATGACAATTCTATAGCTCCCGTGTATTTATGTCTGAAGGCAGGTCTTACAAACTTATCTAATGTCAACAACTGAGGTCAAGCAGTTGGTCATAGAAAACAATGTAAGAATAAGAAGTTAAACTAGGACAAAAGCTGGCTTCGTGTGTAATAAAAATAGATTCAACTACAGAGAGGTCATACAAACATGCCTGAATATCTTTCATCTTAAGCAAAGCAGCACAGAACAAACACTCCCTTGCTTTTTAATCTATCTCCAGGGAGGGCCACATTTTTTACCCCCTTCAAAACTAAATCACAAATTAATTGTCTATACAGTATTTCCATTTCCTTATCACCTGGTTTATCTCCTCCTACTCCAATCTGGCTTTTCCCCTACCATTTTCTGAAATTTCTCCTATAAGGAATCACCATCAACCTCCTATATAATGAAACCTTATTGTAATCTGACCTCTCTAGTTTTCATGATATACTTCCTTCTCTTGGATTCCATGATGCCACCCGTTCCTGATCTGACTGATCACACATCATGCAACTCTTTTCTTAGTATCCAACCCCTAGATACCTCTATGAGTTGGACTTCACATTTCACAGTTCTCACCTTATTATTTATCTTAATATTGTTCTCCTGGGTGGCATTTTATTTGATTGCTCCCAGCTTGGGCCATATGCATACCCTGTTGGGAATCATGATTAAAATGCCTACCAGTTGTACATGGCATGGATAGAAAGCTCTCCAAAGGAATCAGAAGGGATTAAGTGAGAAAGTTGTTGGGTGCACAGCTTTCACCCATTGCCCTCAGGTCAGTTGAAAATTAATTAATAGCTTCTTCTCCCATGGTGCTAGTCCTATGGAAAAGTGGTCCGAGATGCTCAGTTCACTTCTCTGTGTTCTGTTGTCCCAGATCCCTGGACTTATAATTCTTCACTATCTTGTTAATTCATTGGTTCCTCCAAGCAAATTCTTTAAAAATATTTTTTTTTCTGTTTACCCAGGGTTCTTAGTGAGAAGTTGGTCTGAATTATTTAGGCTCTATTACCAGAACAGAAAATTCTCAGGGTGGAATCTTCATTTTATAAAAACTCAAAAGTTTATTAAAGTTTCCAGTGTCCTGATTCTCTAGCCTGATGGCCCATATGCTCTGGTCATAGACAAAAATGCCCTCAGGTTCTGTCTTTGGTAACCGCAGTGTTTTTGAACATAAACTCCTTTCTAGAGTTCTTACACATTGAAGGCAGAAGAAAATGTTCTGTTTCCTGAATTAAAACTCACACAACTCTAAGTAGAATCTGAACTGAATGTCCTAATTTTCCAGAGACAGTGTAACATTTAATCTGTTAACTAAAATTCATTCTTGATGAATCATAGCTAGAGAGTCTGGGTCACACACCATTGATTTCCCTATTGGTATAAATAGTTTACAGAAGAAAAGCTGTGACTCTCTGATAGATGATCTAGTTTAATAGCAGGAACTTGCTTGATTTGTTGGATTTCCAATAAGCACTAAAAACTCAGAGGAGGGACACCTAAATAGCTCAGTTGATTGAGCATCCAAATCTAGATTTCAGCACGGGCTGTGGTCTCAGAATCATGGGATCAAGCCCCACATCGGGTTCCATGCTTGGCTGTGAGTCTGCTTGGGATTCTCTCCCTTTTCCTGTGCCCTTCCCCTAACTCATGCTTTCTCCCTCTCAAATAAATAAATAAATAACTCCTTCTTAAAAAGAAAAGGATTGGGGCGCCTGGGTGGCTCAGTGGGTTGAAGCCTCTGCCTTCGGCTCAGGTCATGATCTCAGGGTCCTGGGATCGAGCCCCACATCGGGGGCTCTGCTCAGCGGGGAGCCTGCTTCCCTTCCTCTCTCTCTGCCTGCCTCTCTGCCTACTTGTGATCTCTGTCTGTCTAAATAAATAAATAAATAATGTTTTTTTTTTTTTAAAAGAAAAGGATTGAACAAGTACTGTTTTTACAAAAATAAATAAAATAACACAAAATAAAATAGAGTAAATCTCAGGAAAAATGAGTTCTTTTTTTCTAGAATTCTCTTTTTTTATTTTTTTTAAGCTTTTATTTAAATTCTAGTTAGTTAGCATACAATGTAGTATTAGTTTCAGGTATACAATACCTGCGATTCAACAGTTCCATACAATACCCGGTGCCCATCACAACAAGTGCTCTCCTGAATCCCAATCACCAATTTCACCCATCCCCCTACCCACCTCCCCTCTGAGAACCATCAATTTGTTCTCTAGAGTCAAGAGTCTGTTTCTTGGTCTGCCCCTCTCTTTTGTCGCCCCCCCCTTTGCTCAACAAACCTCAATTTTTTTAAAGATTTTATTTGCCAGAGAAAGAGAACAGAAAGAGCACAAGCAAGGGGAGCAGCAGGCAAAAGAAGAAGCAGGTTCCCTGCTGAGCAAGGAGCCCGATGCAGGACTTGATCCCAGGGCCCTAGAATGATGACCTAAGCTGAAGGCAGACACTTAACTGACTGAGCCACCCAGGTGTCTTGACAAACCTCAATTTAACCTCGTGTGTTTATCCAACAATGCTTAGCACTGTTTGGGTTAGCTTCACCAAGACTTCCATCTCAGGACACTTCCTGGTAGATAGGCTACAAAGGACAGTTTCTTCTGTGGCATTAATTTCCTTTAAAATAGGCCCAGGATAATGTCACACCTCTTAATTTCTTCAGAGTTGCCTCCAAAGACATCAAGGCCCTAAAAAGGAGTTAATGCATAGAATTCTCTTTTTTAAAATTATTTTTTATTACATTCAATTAGCTAGCAGCATACAATACATCATTAGTTTTTGTGTAGTGTTCAACAATTCATTAGCTGCATATAACACACAGTGCTCATCACCACATGTACCCTCCTTAATACCCATTACCCTGTTGCTCTATCCCTACCCCCACCCCCCACCCTGTCCCTCTGTAATGCTGAGTTTGGTTCCCGGAGTCCAGAGTATGAATGTCTTGAAATATTTAGTCTATGATCTTTGATCACTATTTCTTCTGACATAAGAAGGCCATTATCCTTAATTCAGATAGAGCTACTTTATGTCCACAAGTCATACCATATTAACTTCTCACACTTAATTTAATTCAGTTTATCAATTTAGAAGAAAGAAGAGAGAAAAGCAGTACCACAGGCATTTAAGAGTGCACACAAACCTCTATTCAGTAGTTCATGGCTCAGGTGGATGAGACCCTGAATCTTGAGGCTGAATCTGTGCTAATAAAATCTTATGGGGAAAAAAGGGGTGGGGGCACCTGGGTGGCTCAGTCGGTTAAGCATCTGCCTCCAGGTCAGGTCATGATCTCCAGATCCTTGGATCTAACCTCACATCAGGCTCCCTGCCTGCTTCTCCCTCTTCTTCTTTTATTTATTTATTTATTTACTTACTTACTTACTTATTTATTTTTAATTTCTTTTCAGCGTAACAGTATTCATTGTTTTTGCACCACACCCAGTGCTCCAGGCAATATGTACCCTCCCTAATACCCACCACCTTGTTCCCCCAACCTCCCATCCCCCACCCCTTCAAGACCCTCAGGTTGTTTTTCAGAGTCCATAGTCTCTCATGGTTCACCTCCCCTTCCAATTTCCCTCAACTCCCTTCTCCTCTCCATCTCCCCATGTCCTCCATGTTATTTGTTATGCTTCACAAATAAGTGAAACCATATGATAATTGACTCTCTCTGCTTGACTTATTTCACTCAGCATAATCTCTTCCAGTCCCGTCCATGTTGCTACAGAAGTTGGGTATTCATCCTTTCTGATAGAGGCATAATACTCCATAGTGTATATGGACCACATCTTCCTTATCCATTCATCTGTTGAAGGGCATCTTGGCTCTTTCCACAGTTTGGCGACCGTGGCCATTGCTACTACAAACATTGGGGTACAGATGGCCCTTCTTTTCACTACATCTGTATCTTTGGGGAAAATACCCAGTAGTGCAATTGCAGGGTCATAGGGAAGCTCTATTTTTAATTTCTTGAGGAATCTCCACACTGTTCTCCAAAGTGGCTGCATCAACTTGCATTCCCACCAACAGTGTAAGAGGGTTCCCCTTTCTACACATCCTCTCCAACACACCTTGTTTCCTGTCTTGCTAATTTTGGCCATTCTAACTGGTGCAAGGTAGTATCTCAATGTGGTTTTAATTGAATCTCCCTGATGACTAGTGATGATGAACATTTTTTCATGTGTCTGATAGCCATTTGTATGTCTTCATTGGAGAAGTGTCTGTTCATATCTTCTGCCCATTTTTTGATATGATTATCTGTTTTGTGTGTGTTGAGTTTGAGGAGTTCTTTATAGATCCTGGATATCAACCTTTTGTCTGTACGGTCATTTGCAAATATCTTCTCCCATTCCGTGGGTTGCCTCTTTCTTTTGTTGACTGTTTCCTTTGCTGTGCAGAAGCTTTTGATCTTGATGAAGTCCCAAAAGTTCATTTTTGCTTTTGTTTCCTTTGGCTTTGGAGACATCTTGAAAGAAGTTGCTGTGGCTGATATCAAAGAGGTTACTGCCTATGTTCTCCTCTAGGATTCTGATGGATTTCTGTCTCACGTTGAGGTCTTTTATCCATTTCAAGTTTATCTTTGTGTATGGTGTAAGAGAATGGTTGAGTTTCATTCTTCTACATATAGCTGTCCAGTTTTCCCAGCACCATTTATTGAAGAGACTGTCTTTTTTCCACTGTATATTTTTTCCTGTTTTGTCAAAGATTATTTGACCATAGAATTGATGGTCCATATCTGGGCTCTCTACTCTGTTCCACTGGTCTATGTGTCTGTTTTTATGCCAGTACCATGCTGTCTTGGTGATCACAGCTTTGTAGTGAAGCTTAAAATCAGGTAACGTGATGCCACCAGTTTTATTTTTGTTTTTCAACATTTACTTAGCAATTCGGGGTCTCTTCTGATTCCATACAAATTTTAGGATTATTTGCTCCAGCTCTTTGAAAAATACCAGTGGAATTTTGATCGGAATGGCATTAAAAGTATAGATTGCTCTAGGCAGTATAGACATTTTAACAATGTTTATTCTTCCGATCCAAGAGCTCTCCCTCTTCTTCTGTCACTCCCCCTGCTCATGTACTTTCTCTCTCTCTCTCTCTCTCTCTCTCAAATAAATAAAATCTTAAGAAGAGAGAGAGAGAGATGCCCCCCCCCTTTTTTTTTTTTACAATCAGAACCATCTATCAGCACATATCCAAGATCCCTGCAGGCTCACACAGCCACCAGACACACCTTGTGGAAGAGAGGTCACCACTAGGCAAGCTTAACTAACAAATGCTCTCAGGCAGATAACTCACCAGTTTCTACCTTTCTAGCTGTTTCTGGATGTCTTCACAGCCAGCTAGGATCCACTAACCCAATACAAAGCTCAAATCCTTGCAGTACACTCTTTATATTTGCTGACAAAGATGCCTGTCATCACCTCTTGAGACATATTGTATAGAGTCTTAATTGAGACTTCTTGGTACATCTGTATTCAGTTCCCAGGGATTCTGACTTCCACATGCCATGTGGAATGACTTCTCAAGATAGCTCTGGCAGTCTTTAGCTTCTAAACCACTATAGTTTAGAAATTCTGCTTCTGGAATGGTGGGGTAGCCTCCCAACAGTTTAACTCTCCCATAATGACTGAAAACTTCCTCAGTTTGATGAAAGACATAAATTTAAAGATTCGGAATCTCAGCAAACTCTGAACAGGATAAACAAAAAGAAAACCATGCTTAAGCATGTCATAGTCAAACTTCCAAAAATCAGAGAAAGTAGAAAACTTGGGTGCACCAGAGAAAAATGCCAAGTTACAAATGAGAGAATTATTCTGAAATATAGCATACTTCTCATCTGAAGCCATAGTGGCCAGATAATAGTGGAAAACACTTTTAAAGTGCTGCAAGGGAGGGAGAATAAACCCAGCTAACCTGGAATTTTGTATCCAGCAAAAATATCCTTCAGGAATTTTGGCAAAATAAAGACATTTCAATTAAGACAAAACTAAGAATTTGTCCAACAGATGTGCTGCTGTGAATGAGGGTACTAAGGGAAAACACAGATTTCAAGGAGTTAGAAAGGGCATTAGAAATGATAAATATTTGGGTAAATATAATATTTTTTTCTCTTACATTGTTTAAAATGTATATGATTGGGGCCCCTGTGTGGTGGGGTCATTTGGCTTCGGGTCAGGTCATGATTTCAGGGTCATGAGATCAAGCCCCATGTCTGGCTCTGTGTTCAGTAAGGAGTCTGCTAAAGTTTCTCTCTCCCTCTCCCTCTGTCCCTCTTCACATTCATTCTCTCTCTCTAAAGTGAATAAATAAATCTTTAAAACATAAACAAAAATACATATGATTATGAAATTTAATGCATTACCTTGTCAAATTTATAATGTATGAAAATGTAATACATTTGACAACTATAGTATGAAGAATAATGGAGAATAACTGAACTTATGTTGCAAGGTTTTTGTATTTTACATAAATTACTATAATATTAACTTTAAGTAGACTATGTACATGTACTATATGCTACATGAATAGAATTTGAAACTTTAAGGGGCTTTCACATTTATTTTGATTCCAACCATCCCAAAACAAAAGTTTTCAACATCTCCTTTCTTAGATTAAAAAAAAAGCAGGGCACCTGGGTGGCTCAGTCAGTTAAGCATTTGCCTTCGGCTCAGGTCATGGTCTCGGGGTCCTGGGATCGAGCCCTATGTCAGGCTCTCTGCTCAGTGGGGTGTCCACTTCTCCATCTCCTTCTGCCCCTCCGCCCACTTTGCACTCTCTCTCTGTCAAATAAATAAATAAAATCATAAAAAAAATCAATGAGCCTGCAGTTACAGAACTAGAAAGAATACAGATCTAAATTTTAGTTCAGGGGCCACCTACTCCATCTTTCATTTTGTGTAACATTTTCTTGACTTAAGTTTAGTATGGATTTTTCTGTGATGTGATTTCACCATCAGAAGCTACTCAGGTCTTTATGAGTTGAATCTTGTCCCCACCCCAAATCTTGTCCCCACCCCAAATTCATACATTGAAGTCCTAACTCCCAGTTGCAGAATGTGACCTTATTGGGAAATAGGGACATGGTAAATGCATTAGTTAAGATGAGGCCATACTGGCCTAGGATGGGCCCCTAATTCAATATGATCAATGTCCTCATATAATGGAAAAATTTGGACACACACACACATGAGGAGAATGCCACAAGAAGACAGAAGTTATGTTGATACAAGCTAAGGAAGTATCAGGAGCCCAGAGAGGAGCCTGGCACAGATCCTTCTTTACTGACTTCCAAGGAAGCATAGCCCTACTGATCTCAGCGGCTTTAGCAAACTAAAAAAAAAGGTCTGTGAGTGGAGTTATTGTTCTTCACATGTGTCTGTTCCATCCTTCATGTATTCCTGCCCACCACCATCATCCCACCATGTTCTCTGTTTCCCACGTGCTTCTGAGTGTGTCAGGAAGCCACATACCGATGGCTGTCACATATATCTGAAAATACAGAAGATAAATAGTTTCTGAGTGGGAAGATGACAGACTCAAGAATTTAGATTTAACTTTTTATAAGAGTAGCAACAAAAGATGGAAGGCAGTTGCATGCTGGTTGACAGAAACAAAGGGTTTAGGTTTAAAACAAGACTTACTGATTATCTCTCAATGACAAATAATACTCCAACCTCTTCAATCACTGAGGCAGAATTGTGAGCAATCAGGTGTTGTGAATCCAATCTCTAGTTTCTTGTCCTCACCAGTAATGCAGCATTGCTGCCATGACTGTTTACTTTAAAAAATTTACTTTTAATAATCAATGTCAGTAAATATTTAGAGCTTTTCTGGAAAAGAAAATGTACACACATCAGAAGTGGTAGATGTGGTGCCCAAACTTGGAAATGCAAAAGCTTGGAGACACAATAAGAGAATGTTCCAAAAGGTAGTTGTGTGAACAACTTGGTATGTGTTTTAAATTTCGAAAGCAGGCAGATTGGCCTTATTCTCAGAACCACTTAAATAAGGCCATTAGTTATTATATGGAGACTTAAATAAGCCCAAATGGCCAGTTCATCATTAGATTATTTTTAACAGACAGGTCAAAAATTTCTTCAGTAACATCTACTTCCTGTGGTAACCATTTGCATTCCAACCAACTTTAGTAACCAGGTCAGTTTTCACTGACTGCCACTGCTTCCAAAAATACTTTAGGCTGATGGAATACCTGTCATCTATGGTCTGCATGCCTTGAGAATAATTCAACCTTAACATCTGTGAGAATGAGAAGCTTTTCTTTTTGATTAATGAGTTGATAAGACTTGCTCATTTCTAAACACAAGCATTTGGCATTTTTGAGGGAAAAGTCACCAGCAAACACATTTTGTGTTTAATATTTGCTCTTTATTTTTCTTTTTTTCTTTGCACATGTACCACTCTTTCCTCCAATCTGTCCTATTGCCTATTCTAGCCCCACTCTATGTGGTATGTTTTCCAAATAAAATACGCTTTGGATCTGCTTAATGATGTGTCTGTGATCATAACAGAGACCATACGAGAGACAGGAAAGGGAGCTGGACAGATCCCTAGAGCAAGTTTAAAGAGAATCAGAATTCTGGTCCCCGCGTGAACTTGAAATCTTAGGTTTGGGTTCCCTATCCACGCAGTGAAGTGGAACTATGTCGAAGACTCTATTCCTGTTTTCCAAACTGCTATCTCAAGTGTTGCTAAGATGAAGAAAAAGAGGAAAAGCATGCAAAAATCCAGCTGGCCTCCTTCTACACACACACACATTCAAGCACACTTGTACATCTTGGGTAGAAAACTCTATATTCTTTTTATAATAGAATTCTGCATGGATTGCTTAGAAAATGTTCAATCTATAAATAATTTTTAAAAAATCATGGATCTTGATAATCAAAGGGCCTTAGACTAAGGTTTCAGGTTTGTTATGAGCAAGTTCCTCTTACAGACTAAAATGTTTGCCTTGAATAGATCAGGCTAACTGCCTCTTAAGGTTTTCCTGGGTGTCTATTCTGGAGGGAATGAAAATCTGCCCCTCACATTGTTTGGGAATTTTCTTATCCCCATGGGGTGGAGGGCAAAAAAGAAGAGTGTCTTCTGGGAGGGGCGTCAGCATCCCTGTACCCCACACCATAATACATATTTCCTCACATGAAATGACTACAAGCTTTTGAGGCAAGAGAAGACTTACCTCCTCATAAAAGTCCTGGATTTCAGCAAAGGAACCAGTCTGTGCCTCTTAACTTTGGGGAATTATCATGTGGGATCTTTTTCATGGCCCTCTAAACCTGCTTCTCACTCCTTCCATTTTGCTCTCTTCCCCCATATGCTGACTTCTGTGGATTACCTTAGTAGATTCTCTTGTCCTATCAGGTTCTAGCTGGGTTTGGCCAATGGGAATTCCTGGAGATTAGAAGGAAGGAGGACAGATAAAGCAGGCGAGATGAGCAGGAGTCCTAGCATGTAGGGCCTTGTGAGCCATGAGAAAGACCTTGGCTTTTAATCTAGTATAATGATAAAAGATGGTAGGGTTTCAAGTCAGGAAGTTAATGATCTCATTTACACATGACAAGGGTCAACCTAGTGCTACACCTGGCTAGGGATGGTGGAGCCAATAGTAGTGGTGGCCAGCACTTTGGCAGGACTCCAAGCATTCCCTCACTTCACAGTTCCTTCAACCCTGATCCAGTGGCTGAGCCTCTTACAAGAGAGGGTGAAATCTCCTGGGCAGAGGCACTTTAAGGATGATGGTCACCTGTGAAATTCAGGAAGATACTAACAAGGGCAAGTCAAACCTGGATAGCGACACCTATTCTTTTCCTCTCCATCTTGAGATGTTCCAGCTCTGTCTCTTAACTCAGCTAAGACAGTTGTTTGAATTGTTCAAGATAAGCTTTAGGCTTATTATATGCTTCCTGGGTCACATTAAGTCAAGTTAATTGGTAAAATAAAATAACCCAGCCTCTAAGAAATATAAGCACTCTTCAAGCAAAGCAGACTGGATGAACTATACAAAAGGAGACCAAACTAAAAAACTGTACAGAATAAGAATTTAAAGTATATTTAATACATAGCCCTAGAGTGATAAGGACAAATTTTTGAAACAAGAAACTTGAACAAGCTGTTATGGAAAAGAGTCAATTACACATATTGCACATGAGAAATAAAAACTATCCTAAATCTGGTCTAAAAACTATTTTGTGTAATGTAATTAAATTTTAATATCAAACAAACCATGCTGTTTTACAATATATTTTTCTATGATACCATAATGACATTTCATTTAATGGACATTTACGCTGTTGCCAAAAGTTTCAGTATTATAAAGAATGAAGCTATTATCATCTCTTAGTCAAATCTTTTCACGTCTCCTTAATTATAGCCCATGCTCTTTCTACTGTTCCAGGCTGCCAAATTTGTATGTCACACTTATATAGCTCTATAGGTGCTAACAAGGAAATATGTCCAAGACACAGTGTTAAGGGATGAAAACATGTTGAGGAACAGTATGTATATTAAATCCCACATCTGTTAAAATATATTTATATGTCTTTATATAAGCAGAGAGTATTTCTGAAGTAACATAGGAAATGTTTGAGACTGATTCCTGCTGAGGAGTGGTCCATGGGTACCCAACATACACAGAAAGAAACTTCCTTTTATGCATTTTTGTATGGTTACCCTTTTGCCACTTGCATGTATTATATTTATAACACTTTCACAGAATATTATTTAAGAACTAGTGGTCATAACTAGGTAGTATTAGAAGCAGAAGTAATCACAATGTTATTAAAAGCATCAATACTGGTAAAATAAAAAGGATAAAAACCAACAAGCACAGGACAATTGGTAGCTCTCTTTCTCTTTCTCTGACAGTTTTTGAAAGTCTGTTACCTCTCTAACCTCTTGGCAGGAGTTCTCTGTTTCTTCAAGCTTGGACTGCAGAACTAAATTATCCTGGCTAGAGAATGTCCACCATTATCCCTAAGTCTTCTGAGCTCCAAAAAGGCAGAAAATCAAACCATTATTTAAGTCACAAGTAGGATCTGGGATATGCACTTCTTTGAATTCTCCATCATTATTTGTGATTCATGCGGGACTATATGCCCCCCAAAACACAGGATATTGTGTTCAGTTTCCCAGTATCCATTTCCAATGTCCAGTTATGGATTTGCTATTGCATTATCAAGATACTCATTTCTATAGGGCTGATCTCTGATGTTTCTACCCAGATCATTTTTACTAGCTTGGCCTCAAAGGAGGAATCTAAACTACTTGCTTTCCCTGCAGCATATTTTCCCCTTTATATACCAGAATGGGTACATATTCTAACAAATCTGACCTTTGCCTGTGGGTTTTAGGCATTTACTTGATTTTCTGTTCAGGGAGAGCATTACGACCCTGGAAACCAGGCACCATGATACACATAGCAGATCTAACATCCAAAGGTTGTTTGATGGTGACACATGCTAACACTGCAGGCCGCAGCACCTCTTTTCTGTACTTTGACAGGCCTTGAAATTGAGCTCAGTTCTGCAAAATAGAATCTTCCTCTTTCCTGGACACAATAGGACTCTAAGTGGTTTACTAGGTTTACCAGCCTCTCCTCCACCACCTCCAAATCTAGCTGGTCCCTTTGGTCCCTGGGACCTTTGGTCCCAACCTGGGTCAAGAATCTAGAGAGTTAGTATTCAAAATACTAAAGATACCATTCGATGATTCCATAGCACATGACAGTAAGCTGTGGGTGAGTTAGTCAAGAATAACAGCTTCTGTGATTAGGTCCAGTATTGATTCTTGGATAGAAGTATCAGGAACACACTAGCTGTGTGGATGTAAGCATGCTGATAAGTCTCTCTTAGCATTCATGTACTACTGTATGTCATCAAGTCTAAGATGGAATATTAAAATATGTTATTGTACCATCTTCAGTTGATGAAATATAGTAAGTAGAGTAGGCTAGATAATATAACACAAACCTCCAAATCTCAATAATGTAACACAGTGGAAGATGATTTCTTACTCATGTAATTCAATTATTTAGTGATCTGGGTTCTTTCCATCATGTAGCTCTTCCTTCATGCAGATAGATCCTCAGCATCCTCATTCAGCCATGACAATATAATTTCTGCTCACTTTCTGTTGGCCAGAACTAGTCATGTGACTATGCTTGGTTGCAAAGGAGTCTGGGAAGTGTAGTCTCATTGTGTACCCTAGGAAAAAAAGGCAAGAGGTTTTGGTGAACACCTAGGAGTCTCCACCACAGTTGGGCAGCTTACTAAATATCCAATTTATTCTTCCTACCACCCTCAAACTCTTCTGCAAGAGAGAGCACCCTCAAACTCTTCTGCAAGAGAGACCAGCAGGATTCCCGTTATGACCTGCACACAGCTCAAAGTCCAGGATCTCAGAGTAATGTAAAATCCTCTTTATTAGTTTCACTCTTTTAGGAATGGGTATATGATACCCAGTGCAGCAGACATAGGCTTCAAATTCCTATGAGACACCAAGGTATCCTTCTTAAGAAGACCTAGAAGTTTCTGAGGAGAGGGGACAAATTGGAGAAGGGCTTGGAGTCCTGGATATGCAACTGGCAGCTTGAAATCATATATCCCTGGACATTCCCATGACCTCAGCTGCAGTCCCATGTTGGGGGGGACCTGGGATGTTCAAAAAACATAATCAAAAATGAAAGTGAGAAGAGGATTGTTTGTTGAGTGACTTTCCTCAGGTCACATGGTCTCCCGAATTCTTGCAATTCTTCACATATCTCTTTCTTTTAATTTCCATCTAGCGTCATCACTGACCCTCTGCAGTGATTGCCTAAGATCCAAATCCTCCTTGCTGAGCAGACTAGACACCTTCTCCATAGAACCCTCCATGACAAATAGTGAGGGGCTGGAATCCTATGTAATGTAAGCATCTCCATGTGAATTTGTGTGATAGGGGTGGGTCCATGCCTTGCTTTGCCCAGAACCTAGCACAGAGCCTATCTATACAGGCATTTCAAAGAGGGGTCAGCAGTTTCTCAAAGGGCAAGTAGGGCTTTACTTTCCCAGATACAGGGGCCTGGAAATATCCTGATCCCATTTCTGCTCACCAAGTGTTGTGTGACCTTGAGAAATTCCCTTTCCTTCCCTTCTCTGAAAATTGGGGATTTTGTTTTTGCTTGAAAAATGACAAAATTGGACATAATCAATTTGGTAATATCTTTCAACTAGACTATACCATGACCCTGTAATTAGATTTGGCTGACTCTTTAAAATGGGTTGCTAATTGTTATTCTTTCTTTGTAACTTTTACACCAGGAGTCTGGAAGTCTCTCTTCCAAATCTTGTAGGTTTCAGCTAATTATAGAGCCATACCATCACACATGATTCTTTCTGACTACTACTCATAACACAAACACATATTCTCTCACTCTTTCTCTCTCTCACACATACACATGCACACAAAGACAATCACAATCCCACTCTTCTCTCTAGAACAGTTGTCTAGGCTTCCTTACAATTTTTTACAAAACACCCTGAACCTCCATGGAAAAGAAATAACATTTTATTAAGTACCTATTATATATCAGGCACTTTTCATTTACCCCATTTAATCCTCATAGTTTTCGACAACATCTTATATCTCTCTCACTCTACATATGAGGATATTGGGACTCAAAGAAGTTAAACATGTATTTGTTACCATCATTTTGAGTTAAAAGCCAGAGTCAACGCCAGGTCTATTTGATTTTGTAGTCCTGCCACCTCCAGCCAGTTTATGTGAGAAGAGTCCTGAAGTCTCTCCCTCATTGTGTATATTGTGTATAATGACAAAGACAATTATCTTTCAAAAACCCTTTGGCTCTCCTTGTTCTTCATTCAGTTCAAACAATCCTTTAATCCTACAGACATTGCAGCAACACCGTGAGCCCTCATGAGGTTACACAGGCAGAGTTAGAACACGTTTTCCTTCTGGATTTGGAGGTATCAGTGAGGTCACTATGAGAACAAAAGCCTACTTTATAAGCCTTGTCACCACGTAGCTTTCTGTTGGCCAGTGCTATGGAAACAGAGCTCATCTGATAGATCATCTCTTGTTGCACATATTGTTGTAGATTTGATAACTGAGAGAGTGTGGCTCAGATAAACATGTTGCTTAGTAATAAGAGAGCTTTACTGTTTTCACCAGGAAGGGAAAAATGAAACTATGGGAAATACTTGACTGAGAGTAGGAATTGAAGTCAAGACATGGAAATAAATGCCCCTAGTTTTATGAACGCCCCTTGCCACCCACTGTGAATTAGCTGCCATTTGTTTATTTTGCCTTCAAGGTGAGAGTAGCAAATGGATTCCTCAAATGGATTCAAATGGATTCCTCTCATTTGGCAGAAAAGTATACTAAAAGCCATCAAGAATAATAGTTTGTTTACAAAGTGAAGCTCTTATTTATACCAATATATTTATATTCTGAGGCAATGTGTATATCTGGTAAGGATTACTTAAACTCCCATAAATTCCTTTTCATAAATATAACCATAATTTTCTTTATGGGAAAACAATGCATATTTATTAAATATAGCTTTATACACAGAAAATGGAATATAACAACAACAGCAAACCATTCCATGGCCCCTGCCTCCAGTCATAATGACATTTTGATTTGCTTTTTTCTATCTTTTCTTCCCTAATATGTGAAAATTTTTAAAAAATACAGTATTTCTACTTTTACTATAGATATATATCACTAGACTTTTTTTCACATGCTATTATATAATAAATATGTTCCCATGCTTTTACTCATTTGGCAAACATTTTAAACAGAATGGCAAACAAAAATATGGGTATCTTATAATCTTATATTAATTTAGTATATATAATATTTTTAAAAACTTATTATTTTTTTAGTAGATTTTTTAAAAATTTCTTTTCAGTGTAACAGAATTCATTGTTTATGCACCACACCCAGTGCTCCATGCAATACGTGCCCTCCGTAATACCCACCACCTGGCGCCCCCAACCTCCCATCCCCCACCCCTTCAAAACCCTCAGGTTGTTTTTCAGAGTCCATAGTCTCTTATGGTTCACCTCCCCTTCCAATTTCCCTCAACTCCCTTCTCCTCTCCATCTCCCCATGTCCTCCATGTTATTTGTTATGCTCCACAAATAAGTGAAACCATATGATAATTTACTCTCTCTGCTTGACTTATTTCACTCAGCACAATCTCTTGCAGTCCCGTCCATGTTGCTACAAAAGTTGGGTATTCATCCTTTCTGATGGAGGCATAATACTCCATAGTGTATATGGACCACATCTTCCTTATCCATTCGTCCGTTGAAGGGCATCTTGGCTCTTTCCACAGTTTGGCGACCGTGGCCATTGCTGCTACAAACATTGGGGTACAGATGGCCCTTCTTTCCACTACATCTGTATCTTTGGGGTAAATACCCAGTAGTGCAATTGCAGGGTCATAGGGAAGCTCTATTTTTAATTTCTTGAGGAATCTCCACACTGTTCTCCAAAGTGGCTGCATCAACTTGCATTCCCACCAACAGTGTAAGAGGGTTCCCCTTTCTACACATCCTCTCCAACACACCTTGTTTCCTGTCTTGCTAATTTTGGCCATTCTAACTGGTGTAAGGTGGTATCTCAATGTGGTTTTAATTTGAATCTCCCTGATGGCTAGTGATGATGAACATTTTTTCATGTGTCTAATAGCCATTTGTATGTCTTCATTGGAGAAGTATCTGTTCATGTCTTCTGCCCATTTTTTGACATGATTATCTGTTTTCTGTGTGTTGATAAAACTTATTTTTTGAAACTTTGTATTGAGATACAATTTTTATGCAGGTAAAGTCATCCTATTTAATAAATAGTTCTGTGTTTTGATAAATTTATGCTTGAAAACTACATGGCAAATGCATGTGGCCATCGCTGCAGTCAATATGTAGAATCATTCCATCACCAAATTCTTCCTTTCTGTAGTCAACCTTTCTCATACTCCCAGCCCCTGCAAATCACTGATCTGTGTTTTGTCTCTATAGTTTACATGTTCCGGAATGTCATGGAAATGGAACCATACAGCATTTAGGCTTGAGTCTGGCTTCTTTAGCTTAGTCTAATGAAGAATTTCAGATTCGTCCTCATTGTTGCTTAATATTATTTTCTTTTCATTGGCGGCTGGTACTCCAATGCATGGCTATTTACTCCCCAGGTGGAGGACATCTGAGTTGTTTCCAGTCTGGGGAGATCATGAATAAAGCTGCTATAAACATTTGTGTTCAGGTTGTTGTGTAAACATAAATGTCCATGACTCTTGGGTCATATGATAAGTGTGTGTTTATAAGAAACTATAAATCTGTTTTCCAAGTGTCTGTTACATTTTGCATTCCCACTTGCAAAGTGTCGAGTTCTGTTTCTTCACCATCACTTGGGGTCGTCAATTTTTTTTTTTTCATTTTAACCATTCTAATAGGTATGTAATGGTTATCTCATCGTGATTTTAATTTTCATTTCTCTAATGACTAATGATATTGACTACCTTTCTGTGTAGCATATTTAAGTTTGGCAAGTAGAACTATAATGTCATTATAATCTTTTCTAGTTTTTAAAAATTTGAATTTTTAAAAAATTTAACTACTATCAATAGTGATGTAACATATCTTTCCTTATAAATGGAGCCAAAGAGATAAATTTTAGCATTCTTTTTTAAAAGTATTTATTTATTTAAGTAAGCTCTACAGCCAACATGGGCTCAAACTCAACCCCAAGATCAAGAGTTTCATGCTCTTCCCACTGAGCCAGCCAGGTGTCCCTAAATTTTAAACATTTAGGGGCATTCTTGATGACACTATCCAAGTTTAATCCAAATTAATTTTATCAAATTTTATACCCATTAAAATATATAGGAAGAGCTGAGCGATAGTTTTAACACATTTAAAACATCTTTAACAGCTTTTTAAGAGATAATTCACATACCATACAATTCAGCCATTTAAAGTATATAACCCAAAGTATATTAGTGTATTCACAGAATTGTGCATCCATCATCAAATTCAATTTAGAACATTTCCACTACCACAGAAAGAAACCCCATATCCCTTACTTGTCAACCACCTACCCCCCTCAGCTCTAGGCAACCACTAATCTATTTTCTGTCTCTATAGATTTGCCTGTTCTGGGAATTTCACACAAATGTGGTCATATAATCTCTGGTCTTTTGTGACTGGTTTCTTTCACTTAATGTAATGTTTTCAAGGTTTACCCATATTGTAGCATGTATCAGTACTTCATTTCTCTTTACTGCTGAATAATATACCATCATATGGATATCAGATTTAACTTATCCATTCATCAGCTGATGGACATTTGGGTTTTCCCATTTTTGAGCTATTAAGGAAAATGCTATGAACGTTTATGTACAAGTGTTCTTGTAGGCATATGTTATCAATTCTTTTGAGTAGATGTCTAGGAGTGGAATCACTGGATTATATTTTAATTCTCTGTTTAAGCACTTGTGGCACTGCCAAACTATTTTCCAAATAGGCTGTATAGTTTTACATTCATATCAGGAATGATGAGTATTCTAATTTCTCTACAGCCTTGTCAACACTTGTTATTATTTTGGCTTTTTTATTGTAACTATCTTTGTGAGTGTGAAGTAGTATTTCGCAGTGATTTTGATTTTCATTTCTCTGATTTCTCTGATAGCTAATATTGAGTATCTTTCCATGTGTTTATTGACCATTTACATATATTTTTGGAGGAGTGTATATTTAAATGCTTTTCCCCTTTCTAATTGGGTTAATTTGTCTTTTTTTTTTATTGAGTATCAAGAGTCCATTATATATTCCAAATACAAGTCCCTTATTAGATATATGACTTGCAAAATTTTCTCCTGTGGGTTGTCTTTTCACTTTTTTGATGATATCCTTAGGAACACAAAAATTTTTCACTTCAGTGATGTCTGCTTGATCTGCTTTTTTCTATTATTGTTTGTCCTATGTTTCTTCCAAGAGTTTTATAGTTTTAGTTCTTACATTTAGGTCTTTGATCTATTTTGAGTTAATTTTTATATGATGTGAGGTAGGGGGTTCAACTTCATTCTTTTACATGTGGAAAGTAGATTTAATACATTTTCACCTACCTTGAATTTTTTTTTTAAAGATTATTTATTTATTTATTTATTTGACAGACAGAGATCACAAGTAGGAGAGAGGCAGACAGAGACAGAGAGAGTGGGAAGCAGGCTCCCCGCTGAGCAGAAAGCCCAATGTGGGGCTCAATCCCAGGACCCTGGGATCATGACCTGAGCCGAAGGCAGAGGCTTTAACCCACTGAGCCACCCAGGCGCCCCTAATTTTTGCTAATTTTATCAATTAAAAAATAGTATTTCAGTGTACTTTTTTAAAATATGTATTTTGTTTGTAAGAAATCTGTTCCTACCCCAACCTTATGAACATATTCTCCTGGTTATATTCTGGAAACTTTGTAGCATTATCTTTTACATTTAGGTCTGTGTACGGTACGAATGGTATATAGATCTCTGTAGTGTAAGGTATAGGTTGAGATTCATTTTTTTCCCATACAAATATCCAGTCAACTCAGTACTGTTTTTTGAAAAGATGGTCTTTCCCCATTGTTCTGTTATGCAAACTATGTTAAAATCAATGCTCCAGGGGCACCTGGGTGGCTCAGTGGGTTAAAGCCTCTGCTTTCAGCTCAGGTCATGATCCCAGGCTCCTAGGATCGAGCCCCGCATCGGGCTCTCTCTGCTCAGCTGGGAGCCTGCTTCCTCCTCTCTCTCTGCCTGTCTCTCTGCCTACTTGTGATCTCTGTCTGTCAAATAAATAAATAAAATCTTTAAAAAAAAAATCAATGCTCCACATTGGGTGTTAAAAGCAAACAATGAATCATGGAACACTACATAAAAAAAAACTAATAATGTATTGTATAGTAAATACAGTAAATGTTTTTGTGATAAATTTTAAAAACCCTAAAAAAAAAATCAATGCTCCATATGTATTTGGGTCTGTTTCTGAACTTTTTATTCTGTCCCCCTGGTCTATTTGTCTACTTGATAGCAGTACTATACTAAATTTATTAATGTAGTGTTACAACAAAATTTGATAGATGGTGATTCCTCCAACCTTCTCTTCTTTAAGATATTCATCACCCGGGGCGCCTGGGTGGCTCAGTGGGTTAAGCTGCTGCATTCGGCTCAGGTCACGATCTCAGAGTCCTGGGATCGAGCCCCGCATCGGGCTCTCTGCTCAGCAGGGAGCCTGCTTCCTCCTCTCTCTCTCTGCCTGCCTCTCTGCCTGCTTGTGATCTCTCTGTCAAATAAATAAATAAATCTTTAAAAAAAAAAGATATTCATCACCCTTTGAATTTTCATATAAATTTCAGAATAAGTTTCCCAATTTCCAGTTGGAATATGCTTATATTTGGTAACATAATATATTGACAGTTTCTGCTCTAGATTTTTTTCCATTTTATTTTATTTCTTTTCAGTGTTCCAAGTCCCCAAGAGGGACATGTTTATGCACCACACCCAGGGCTCCATGCAATACGTGCCCTCCATAGTATCCACCACTGGGCTTACCCAGCCCACCCCACACCTCCTCTCCAAAACCCTCAGTTTGTTTCTCAGAGTCAGCAGTCTCTCATGGTTCATTTCCCCCACCACTTTCCCCCAACTCACTTCTCTGCTCCATCTCCCAATGTCCTCCGTGTTATTCCTTATGCTCCACAAGTAAGTGAACCCATATAATACTTGACTCTCTCTGCTTGACTTATTTCACTCCTGCTGCAGATTTTTATAGTTTTCCTTTGCTATAATAAAGTCTTCCTTACTTTAATAAGTCTTCTTTCCATACCTATTTTTCTAAGCATTTTTTAAAAACACAAACAGGTGTTGAATTTTACAAATTATATTTTCCATCTACTGAAATTATCATATTATTTTTCTTCTTTATTCTATTATATGGTTAACTGTACAGATCATTTTTAGCTGTTAAGCCTACTTTGAATTCTTTGAATAAACCTACATGATCATATTCTAATAAACTTTTTATGTATCTCTCAATTCAGTTTGGCAATTTTATTAATGATGGTTTTTTTAAAATTTCTGGATTTAGGTTGTTAACATTTTAAATCTCTTGCAATTTTTCTTTCCCTTAGTGAATTTTCCAGGTTTCATTATCAAGATTATGTTAGCTTTCTAAAATGAGTTGGGAAGTATTCTCTGTTTGTCAATATTCTAGAAGAGTTTCAATAATTTAGTAGAATAGATCAGTGGAGCCATCTAGATCTGGAGTTCTTTTTTTTTCTGTTCTTTTCAGTTTTTTTAAGTGTAGGCTCCACACCCAGTGCAAAACCCAAAGTGGTGCTTGAACTCCACAACCCTGAGACCAAAATCCAAGCTGAAATCAAGAGTCAAATGCTTAACTGACTGAACCACTCAGGAGCTCCTGGAGTTCTTTCTGAAAATGTTTTTAATTGCACATTTAACTTTTAACATTTAACAATTAACATTAACATCTATGGGTCAATTTTATTTTTCTTTGGATCAGTTTGTAACTTGTTTTTTTCTAAGGATTAATTAATTTCATATATATTTTCAAACTTATTGGCATGGAGTTATTCTTAATATTACCTTAATATCTGTAATGATATTCCTTATTTATTCTTAATATGGGTTATTCATGTTATCTTCCTCTTCCTTCCTTCCTTTCTCTCTCTCTCTCTCTTTCAGTCTTGCCAGGGTTTGACAATTCTATTTTTTTAAAGATTTTTATTTATTCATTCGTCAGAGACAGAACACAAACAAGGAGGAGCCCTAGGCAGAGGGACAAGCTGCTGGGCAAGGAGCCCAATATGGCACTCTATCACGGGACCTGGGGATCATGATTTGAACTGAAGGCAGACACTTAATTGACTGAGCCACTAGGGGGTCCCAAGAGTTTGACAATTTTATTCATCTTTTTTAAAAAACTCTTTTGGTACTGTAGATTCTCTATATTTTGAATTTCTTCTGTTTCATTAATTTATTCCTCTTTATGATTTCTTTTTTCTATTTTGTTTGAGTTTCATTCTCTCTTCTAACTTCTTTGATGGTTGGCCTTTATGACTTTATAATATATCCATTATATTTACTTAAAGCCATAAGTTTTCTTTTAAGCTCAGCTTTAGCTTCAAAGTCCAATGATTGATTTTAGCATTCTCATTTTTATTTGAAAATGATATGTTTTTAAAATTTCCATTATTATTTCTTCTTTGACCCAAGCATGTGTGATTTTTTTTAGGGTGGTTGTTGTTACAGATTTCTAGTTTAATTACACTCTTAATGATTTCAATCCTTTCAAATACCAATTGCTTTATGGCCTATGATTTTTGCACATCTTCTCTCTGATTCAAATAGAGTAAATATTCTGCTGTTGTGTATATAGTGTTCTAATATACATGAATTAGACCAAGTTTGTTAATCATGTTGAAATCTTCTATATATATTCTTTAAATCAAGAAAAGTTTTGGGAAGGACAGAAGAGGACATCTTGGGTCTTGGCTTAGCACTCTTACTTCTTTTTTTTTTTTTTTAATTTGTTTATTTGACTGAGAGAGATACAGAGACAGAGGGAACACAAGCATGGGGAGCAGGAGAGAGAGAAGCAGGATTCCCTCTGAGCAGGGAGCCTGATGTGGGGCCTCGATCTCAGGACGCTGAGATCATGACCTGAGCTGAAGGCAGCTGCCTAATGACTGAGCCACCCAGGCACCCCAGCACTCTTACTTCTTAATAGAACCTAAGCCAAATGGGACTAGAGCATAGATACATGAATGTATTGATGTCCATGGGCAAGTTTCATCTAGAAATGGTGTCCCATTGCAGGTATTTCTAAAACACCTTCACACCTTCTCCCAGAGAGAGATGATCTCATCCCACCTTCCTAGATGGATCCCTTCTGTTAGTCTCATAGGGTGAGGGGATTTTGGAAGGATGAGAGAAGAGCTTAGCTCTGAGAACTAGGCCTGGTTTATACAATGGATAGAACAAGGCAGAGCAATCCTTTGTGTGAGGGAAGCCAGACTACTGAAGACATGAGCTTCAATTTTCAAGATTTTAATTTTTAAGATACATCAATTCTGTGTTCTATTTTTATTAACTGTAGATTTAAGTTCTTTGGGAAGGGCTATAATTTAGGTTTTTGCTCCCCTAGTCTGGTCTCCTGCCTCCTTCTTCCCTTCTACAACCAGCTCCCATCACACACACATACACACACACACACACACACACACACACTCAAGCTGGTGTCAGGATATGCTGTTTTGGCTCTTGGGGGACTATAATAAGATGAAGCCTCCTAGAATTCCAGCTGTTATGAGGAAAGGAGAGTCTTACCTTTGGGGTAAACACTACAAATAAGAAACCCAGAGATGCTGTGTTTCTCTATATTTGTAGGACAGGATAAACCCTCTCATGACCCTACAAGTGAGGAGGACTATCTTGGCCACAGTTTAGAGTATAGGCAGTTGTCTCTTTGCAAAAATTCTGCCCACTGTGGCCCAAAGGTCTTACATGGAAAATATCTATCCATGCATATGTTCCTCAAAATCTTCTTTGCATAAACACACACACTCCTGGAAATTATGGGGAAAAAAGGTAATCATTTTTGAGGTTAGACCAAGGTATCAAGCACTTCTTCCCAATCCAGGAAAAAAAAGGCAGGTAGAGGGCTCTTCTGGGATGACATCACTCTCTCCCTCCGTGGGCCTCAAACCATTGAAGTCTTCTCCAGTTGCATGTGATATACCAGCGACTACCCTGAAACTGCTCTAGTTCCTTTGTTTTGGCTGTCCTATCATTATTTGACCAGCAATCACATTTCTAGAGATCTTTTCCAACAATACACTGGAAATTTTGAAATAACCCAGTAGTTGTAGAGTTGATAGAAAAATCTTTAACTAGGATTAATTTTACCATGATTTTATGTACAAAGCTCCAGGCATATTCTAGGTACTCAGGAAGGAGCAGGTATTATCCTCTGGACAAGATTAGAGAATAGGAAAATTTCAGAAATACGCAATTCAGAAGTAAAATAAAGACAAAACTATGAAGCTTAAAACCTCCACTGAAATTCTTCCTCCTCTTCCCTTAATCGTTAACTATCTTCCTTGGAATGCCCCTTCCAGCACTGTTTAGCCACTACCATTGCATTTTGAATAGCCATATTGATTCTTTCTTCCCTTTACCAATGAAATCCTCCAGGCTCTGTTGACAGATCAAAGCATGTGCTCTCCTTCTTTCAAGCCCTCTTCAAAAGCAGTGCACTGCATCAGCTCTTTATGCCTTGGTGTGCAGAGAAAGCAACTGGAGGATGCTGTGGGACTTTGTGGATTACATGTCCATTCCTGCCCAGTGTGGGCAAACCAGGGACAGTTGGAATTGACTTGGGGTCAGGACTTGGGGAGATATGAAGACTCTCTCTCTCTCTTTTTTTTTTCCCATGGTAAAGAAAGGGAGTCAGAGGAAATTCAGAGCTTTTTATACTTATCTTTTCCTTTATACATGCATTATGCCTCACACACTCTCTCTGGTGGCTGCTGCCAGCTCTTGCTGAGATCATGCCCAGGAGACTGGATGCCACTTCCTCATCTTCAGTGCTTGTGACTCAGCCAGAGCCCAGACATGTAGAAAGTGGCACATGGCCCAGTGACATTATTGTGAGGATCAACCTTGGTGGCCTGATGCCACCTTCTGCATGTTTGTTAGAAACTGCATGTCTGCTGAGAGTGTGGAGAGAAAGAGGCCACCCTTACACTCAAGTGCCCTCACAGGCTCTGAGTGCTCGCCCCTGGGCCTTTGTGCTCAGCAACCCCTGAGCCAACCAGTGTGGAGACAGTGGAGGGGAGGCAGGGAATGGGACCACATGGGAAATCAAGGTACATAGTAGGTAGATCTTTTGCTGGCCTTCCCTGCCAGGACAAAGGGATTAGAAGAACCTTGGAGATAGTCTCTTCCTTATACTGTGAGAACTACCAGAAGCTCTGGATCTCCCTCCCTCTCTTGTTTCCTTCCTTCCTCCCTTCTCCCTCCCTCTTTTCTTCCATTAACATCTTTTTCTCAACATGCCCTGTGTTGTAGGCATTGCCTTGGGTATTGGGGATCCAATGATGAACAAGACAGAATCCTTAATTCTCAGTCCAGTAGTGGAGAAGACAACAAAAAGCCGTTTCTCTCCAGGGAGTTAAGTGCTGTCCCAGAGACTGGGGTGCCCATGGTGCCTTGGGAGTACACGGATGAGCACCTCATGAACAACAGGTGGTAAAGGGTGAAGGTGGAATTGGGAAGGACTTCTTGAATGAAATAGAATCTTAAACTGTAAATAAATATTAGCTGAAGATGAACGTGGACAGACTTCAAGGTGCTTGTGCCGCTCATCTTCTTCCCCAAATGCTTTCTCAGTTCACCTTCCAGAGCTAAGAATAGCATCTCACTTTTGAAGATCCAAAGTGTCTACATTTTACAGACTAAAAGGATGGTTCAGAGCCATGCAGGGCTAATAAAGGCAAATATAGATAAAATAAATCATTATTGATGTTTTTTTTTTAATTTTATTTTTTATAAACATATATTTTTATCCCCAGGGGTACAGGTCTGCGAATCGCCAGGTTTACACACTTCACAGCTCTCACCATAGCACATACCCTCCCCAATATCCATAACCCGACACCCCCTCTCCCAACCCCCCTCCCCCCATCAACCCTCAGTTTGTTTTGTGAGATTAAGAGTTACTTATGGTTTGTCTCCCTCCCAATCCCATCTTGTTTCATTTATTCTTCTCCTACCCCCTCAACCCCCCATGTTGCATCTCCTCTCCCTCATATCAGGGAGATCATATGATAGTTGTCTTTCTCCGATTGACTTATTTCGCTAAGCATGATACCCTCTAGTTCCATCCACGTCGTCGCAAATGGCAAGATTTCATTTCTTTTGATGGCTGCATAGTATTCCATTGTGTATATATACCACATCTTCTTTATCCATTCGTCTGTTGATGGACATCTAGGTTCTTTCCATAGTTTGGCTATTGTAGACATTACTGCTATAAACATTCGGGTGCACGTGCCCCTTCAGATCACTACGTTTGTATCCTTAGGGTAAATACCCAGCAGTGCAATTGCAGGGTCATAGGGTAGTTCTATTTTCAACATTTTGAGGAACCTCCATGCTGTTTTCCAGAGTGGTTGCACCAACATGCATTCCCACCAACAGTGTAGGAGGGTTCCCCTTTCTCCGCATCCTCGCCAGCATCTGTCATTTCCTGACTTGTTAATTTTAGCCATTCTGACTGGTGTGAGGTGATATCTCATGGTGGTTTTGATTTGTATTTCCTTGATGCCGAGTGATATGGAGCACTTTTTCATGTGTCTGTTGGCCATCTGGATGTCTTCTTTGCAGAAATGTCTGTTCATGTCCTCTGCCCATTTCTTGATTGGATTATTTGTTCTTTGGGTGTTGAGTTTGCTAAGTTCTTTATAGATTTTGGACACTAGCCCTTTATCTGATATGTCATTTGCAAATATCTTCTCCCATTCTGTCAGTTGTCTTTTGGTTTTGTTAACTGTTTCCTTTGCTGTGCAAAAGCTTTTGATCTTGATAAAATCCCAATAGTTCATTTTTGCCCTTGCTTCCCTTGCCTTTGGCGATGTTCCTAGGAAGATGTTGCTGTGGCTGAGGTCGAAGAGGTTGCTGCCTGTGTTCTCCTCAAGGATTTTGATGGATTCCTTTCTCACATTGAGATCCTTCATCCATTTTGAGTCTATTTTCATGTGTGGTGTAAGGAAATGATCCAATTTCAATTTTCTGCATGTGGCTGTCCAATTTTCCCAACACCATTTATTGAAGAGGCTGTCTTTGTTCCATTGGACATTCTTTCCTGCTTTGTCGAAGATGAGTTGACCATAGAGTTGAGGGTCCATTTCTGGGCTCTCTATTCTGTTCCATTGATCTATGTGTCTGTTTTTGTGCCAGTACCATGCTGTCTTGATGATGACAGCTTTGTAATAGAGCTTGAAGTCCGGAATTGTGATACCACCAACTTTGGCTTCCTTTTTCAATATTCCTTTGGCTATTCGAGGTCTTTTCTGGTTCCATATGAATTTTAGGATTATTTGTTCCATTTCTTTGAAAAAAATGGATGGTACTTTGATAGGAATTGCATTAAATGTGTAGATTGCTTTAGGTAGCATAGACATTTTCACAATATTTATTCTTCCAATCCAGGAGCATGGAACATTTTTCCATTTCTTTGTGTCTTCCTCAATTTCTTTCATGAGTACTTTATAGTTTTCTGTGTATAGATTCTTAGTCTCTTTGGTTAGGTTTATTCCTAGGTATCTTATAGTTTTGGGTGCAATTGTAAATGGGATGGACTCCTTAATTTCTCTTTCTTCTGTCTTTTTGTTGGTGTAGAGAAATGCAACTGATTTCTGTGCATTGATTTTATATCCTGACACTTTACTGAATTCCTGTACAAGTTCTAGCAGTTTTGGAGTGGAGTCTTTTGGGTTTTCGACATAGAGTATCATATCATCTGCGAAGAGTGATAGTTTGACTTCTTCTTTGCCGATTTGGATGCCTTTAATTTCCTTTTGTTGTCTGATTGCTGAGGCTAGGACTTCTAGTACTATGTTGAATAGCAGTGGTGATAACGGACATCCCTGCCGTGTTCCTGACCTTAGCGGAAAAGCTTTCAGTTTTTCTCCATTGAGAATGATATTTGCGGTGGGTTTTTCATAGATGGCTTTGATAATATTGAGGTATGTGCCGTCTATCCCTACACTTTGAAGAGTTTTGATCAGGAAGGGATGCTGTACTTTGTCAAATGCTTTTTCAGCATCTATGGAGAGTATCATATGGTTCTTGTTCTTTCTTTTATTAATGTGTTGTATCACATTGATTGATTTGCGGATGTTGAACCAGCCTTGCAGCCCTGGAATAAATCCCACTTGGTCGTGGTGAATAATCCTTTTAACGTACTGTTGAATCCTATTGGCTAGTATTTTGGCGAGAATTTTTGCATCTGTGTTCATCAAGGATATTGGTCTGTAGTTCTCTTTTTTGTTGGGATCCTTGTCTGGTTTTGGGATCAAGGTGATGCTGGCCTCATCAAATGAGTTTGGAAGTTTTCCTTCTATTTCTATTTTTGGAACAGTTTCAGGAGAATAGGAATTAGTTCTTCTTTAAATGTTTGGTAGAATTCCCCCGGGAAGCCGTCTGGCCCTGGGCTTTTGTTTGTTTGGAGATTTTTGATGACTGTTTCAATCTCCTTACTGGTTATGGGTCTGTTCAGGCTTTCTATTTCTTCCTGGTTCAGTTGTGGTAGTTTATATGTCTCTAGGAATGCATCCATTTCTTCCAGATTGTCAAATTTGTTGGCGTAGAGTTGCTCATAGTATGTTCTTATAATTGTCTGTATTTCTTTGGTGTTCGTTGTGATCTCTCCTCTTTCATTCATGATTTTATTTATTTGGGTCCTTTCTCTTTTCTTTTTGATAAGTCTGGCCAGGGGTTTATCAATCTTATTAATTCTTTCAAAGAACCAGCTCCTAGTTTCGTTGATTTGTTCTATTGTTTTTTTGGTTTCTATTTCATTGATTTCTGCTCTGATCTTTATGATTTCTCTTCTCCTGCTGGGTTTAGGGTTTCTTTCTTGTTCTTTCTCCAGCTCCTTTAGGTGTAGGGTTAGGTTGTGTACCTGAGACCTTTCTTGTTTCTTGAGAAAGGCTTGTACCGCTATATATTTTCCTCTCAGGACTGCCTTCGTTGTGTCCCACAGATTCTGAAACATTGTGTTTTCATTATCATTTGTTTCCATGAATTTTTTCAATTCTTCTTTAATTTCCTGGTTGACCCATTCATTCTTTAGAAGGATGCTGTTTAGTCTCCATGTATTTGGGTTCTTTCCAAATTTCCTCTTGTTATTGAGTTCTAGCTTTAGAGCATTGTGGTCTGAAAATATGCAGGGAGTGATCCCAATCTTTTGATACCGGTTGAGACTTGATTTAGGACCAAGAATGTGATCTATTCTGGAGAATGTTCCGTATGCACTAGAGAAGAATGTGTATTCTGTTGCTTTGGGATGAAATGTTCTGAATATATCTGTGATGTCCATCTGGTCCAGTGTGTCATTTAAGGCCTTGATTTCCTTGTTGATCTTTTGCTTGGATGATCTGTCCATTTCAGTGAGGGGAGTGTTAAAGTCCCCTACTATTATTGTATTCTTGTCGATGTGTTTCTTTGATTTTGTTATTAATTGGTTTATATAGTTGGCTGCTCCCACGTTAGGGGCATAGATATTTAAAATTGTTAGATCTTCTTGTTGGACAGTTCCTTTGAGTATGATATAGTGTCCTTCCTCATCTCTTATTATAGTCTTTGGCTTAAAATCTAATTGATCTGCTATAAGGATTGCCACTCCTGCTTTCTTCTGATGTCCATTAGCATGGTAAATTCTTTTCCACCCTCTCACTTTAAACCTGGAGGTGTCTTCGGGTTTAAGATGAGTTTCTTGTAGGCAACATATAGATGGGTTTTGTTTTTTGATCCATTCTGATACCCTGTGTCTTTTGATTGGGGCATTTAGCCCATTAACATTCAGGGTAACTATTGAGAGATATGAATTTAGTGCCATTGTATTGCCTGTAAGGTGACTGTTATTGTATATTGTCTCTGTTTCTTTCTGATCTACTACTTTGAGGGTCTCTCTTTGCTTAGAGGACCCCTTTCAATATTTCCTGTAGAGCTGGTTTGGTGTTTGCAAATTCTTTCAGTTTTTGTTTGTCCTGGAAGCTTTTAATCTCTCCGTCTATTTTCAATGATAGCCTAGCTGGATATAGTATTCTTGGCTGCATGTTTTTCTCATTTAGTACTCTGAATATATCATGCCAGCTCTTTCTGGCCTGCCAGGTCTCTGTGGATAAATCTGCTGACAATCTAATATTTTTACCATTGTACATTACAGACTTCTTTTCCCGGGCTGCTTTCAGGATCTTTTCTTTGTCACTAAGACTTGTAAATTTTACTATTAGGTGATGGGGTGTGGACCTATTCTTATTGATTTTGAGGGGGGTTCTCTGAACCTCCTGGATTTTGATGCTTGTTCCCTTTGCCATATTGGGGAAATTCTCTCCAATAATTCTCTCCAACATACCTTCTGCTCCCCTCTCTGTTTCCTCTTCTTCTGGAATCCCAATTATTCTAATGTTGTTTCGTCTTATGGTGTCACTTATCTCTCGAATTCTCCCCCCGTGGTCCAGTAGCTGTTTGTCCCTCTTTTGTTCAGCTTCTTTTTTCTCTGTCATTTGGTCTTCTATATTGCTAATTCTTTCTTCTGCCTCATTTATCCTAGCAGTGAGAGCCTCCATTTTTGATTGCACCTCATTAATAGCTTTTTTGATTTCAACTTGGTTAGATTTTAGTTCTTTTATTTCTCCAGAAAGGGCTTTTATATCTCCCGAGAGGGTTGCTTTAATATCTTCCATGCCTTTTTCAAGCCCGGCTAGAACCTTGAGAATCGTCATTCTGAACTCTATATCAGACATGTTACCAATGTCTGTATTGATTAGGTCCCTAGCCTTTGGTACTGCTTCTTGTTCTTTTTTTTTGTTGTGAATTTTTCCGCCTTGTCATTTTGTCCAGATAAGAGTATATGAAGGAGCAAGTAAAATACTAAAAGTGTGGCAACAACCCCAGGTAAATATGCTTTAGCCAAATCAGAAGAGATCCCAAATCGTGAGGGGGGAGAAAGCGGATAATAAGGGGGTCAGAAAGAAAAAAAAAAAGAGAGAAACTATTAAAAAAAGAAAGCCGATAAAAAATATAAAAAGGAAAAATATATATATATATATATTAGATAAACCAGTTAAAAAAAACGTTAAAAAAAGAAAACGGTAAAAGTTAAAAAAATTTAGCAGAAGAAGAGAAAAAAAATTGAAAAAGAAAAAAAAATTAAATTAACTGCAAGGCTAAAGAATCATGGGAGAAAGCCATGAGTTCCGTGCTTTGCTTTCTTCTCCTCTGGAATTCCGCCGCTCTCCTTGGTATAGAAACTGCTCTCCTTGGTTGGTGAACTTGGTCCTGGCTGGGTTTCTCATTGATCTTCTGGGGGAGGGGCCTGTTGTAGTGATTCTCAAGCGTCTTTGCCCCAGGCGGAGTTGCACTGCCCTTACCCGGGGCCGGACTGAGTAATCCGCTCGGGTTTGCTGGGTTTGCTTTCGGGAGCTTTTGTTTCCTGAGCGCTTTCCGTAGAGTTCTGGAAGATGGGAATGAGGATGGCGGCCTCCCGGTCTCCGGCCCGGAGTAGCCGAGAGCCCGGGGCCCCACTCCTCAGTGCGCCCTCAGAGAACAGCGCCCAATGACTCCCGTCACCCTGGCCTCCGGCCGCGCTCCGAGCTGACCGAGCCTGCGACCGGTTCAAGGTAACCCCGAGTTTAGAGCTCACTCCTCGGCTCTGTCTCTGTAGCCGGCTTCCCCGTTCTAATACCGGTAAGCTCTGCGACACTCAGACACCCCCGATCCTTCTGTGACCCTGTGGGACCTGAGGCCACGCTGAACCCGCCTGGGCTTCACCCCAGTTAAGCTTCTGGAGCGATGTCCCTCAGTGGAACAGACTTTTAAAAGTCCCGATTTTGTCCTCCGTTGCTCCGTTGCTCCGCCGCTCACCGGGAGCCAGCCCCTCCCCCCGCGGTCTATCTTCCCGTCACTTTGGATTCACTTCTCCGCCAGTCCTACCTTGCAGAAAGTGGTTGATTTTCTGTTTCTGGAATTGCTGTTCTTCTTCTCTTCAATCTCCCGTTGGATTTGTAGGTGTTTGCAATTTTTAGATAAGCTATTTAGCTGATCTCCCGCTACCTGAAGTAGTCTCAGCCTGCTACTTCTCCGCCATCTTGACTCCTCCTCCTATTTATTTATTTTTATTTATTTTCAGCATAACAGTATTCATTGTTTTTGCACCACACCCAGTACTCCATGCAATACGTGCCCTCTCTAATACCCACCACCGGGTTCCCCCAACCTCCCACCCCCCACCCCTTTAAAACCCTCAGATTGTTTTTCAGAGTCCATAGTCTCTCATGGTTCACCTCCCCTTCCAATTTCCCTCAACTCCCTTCTCCTCTCCATCTCCCCATGTCCTCCATGCTATTTGTTATGCTCCACAAATAAGTGAAACCATATGATAACTGACTCTCTCTGCTTGACTTATTTCACTCAGCATAATCTCTTCTAGTCCCGTCCATGTTGCTACAAAAGTTGGGTATTCATCCTTTCTGATGGAGGCATAATACTCCATAGTGTATATGGACCACATCTTCCTTATCCATTTGTCCGTTGAAGGGCATCTTGGTTCTTTCCACAGTTTGGCGAACTTGGCCATTGCTGCTATAAACATGGGGGTACAGATGGCCCTTCTTTCCACTACATCTGTATCTTTGGGGAAAATACCCAGTAGTGCAATTGCAGGGTCATAGTGAAGCTCTATTTTTAATTTCTTGAGGAATCTCCACACTGTTCTCCAAAGTGGCTGCATCAATTTGCATTCCCACCAACAGTGTAAGAGGGTTCCCCTTTCTCCACATCCTCCCCAACACATGTTGTTTCCTGTCTTGCTAATTTTGGCCATTCTAACTGGTGTAAGGTGGTATCTCAATGTGGTTTTAATTGAATCTCCCTGATGACTAGTGATGATGAATATTTTTTCATGTGTCTGATAGCCATTTGTATGTCTTCATTGGAGAAGTGTCTGTTCATATCTTCTGCCCATTTTTTGATATGATTATCTGTTTTGTGTGTGTTGAGTTTGAGGAGTTCTTTATAGATCCTGGATATCAACCTTTTGTCTGTACTGCCATTTGCAAATATCTTCTCCCATACCATCACTGAGAATAATGTTTGACCAAATATCTAGGCATCCGCTGGCCTAGTAGAGTTGACATATAAACTTAATGATCACACTAACCTTAATTCATGGTAGCACTATTGACTGTGACATTCTCAAGCACTGTCAGTCCACACCCAACTGTCTGGCTACCAAAATACCAACTCTGCTTTCATTTCATTTCCAAGGAAATAAATCCTGTTGCCAGAGGGAAGAAGAAGCTTCCACTGGAACTCTATCTCATGCTAGTTTAGAGCATTTCCTTCCTTTAGAGCAAAATAGAAAGTGGCATTCCAGAAAGAGCTTGGATTTATGGTGACGTGACATGAATACAAATCCTAGCCCTGATACTTGCTAGCTGTATTGCATTGAGCAAATGACTTAACATCTCTGAATCTTGGTTTTCTCTCCTGGAAAACCAGATGACAACACCACTCTCGCTGCCCTGTAAAAAATAAATGAGATAATACAAAAGAATGTCCGAGAGATATAGGCTATGCCAGTACCTGTATAATGTAACTTTGAAATGGGAGACCATTTCATTGTGAGATGAGAGGGCATAGGATATGTTCTCTTCCTCTTAATTTACTTTCAGCATACCTGCCATGTCTGGCGGATACTGAATAAAATATGATTGAATAAAATATATACATGAATTTTGGGTTCAATCTATTGAGCTTTTAGAAAATAGACACCAAATTTTGTCTTCCTATATTTAGTACAATTCCATGTTCACATATTAAGCTTTCAAAAATGTTTTTATGATAGATTACCAGTGTTTGAAATTCAGAAAAGAAGAGTTTGTTCATAAGCAACTCAAGTCTTAGAGATTGGCTACTCTGTAAAAATGTGAAACTACTAGATAATCATTTTTGTGTCATTCCTCTTAGTGTGTCAGAGATTAAGATCACATTTAATAGCTTTTTGTTACATTCACACCATCCAACCAATTTTCAATTCAATAATCCACCCACTATGGAAGTCATTACCTCTCGTTTGGGGAAAAAGAATAATTCTGTTTCACTCAAAGATGGCACATTGGTCTATTTTACTTCCTCTGATATCACCTATAAAATAATTCCTGATTTTCTATTTTTCATCTTAGTGTGACCTTTCTTTGTAATGAATAAAAATGTGCTCATCAACTAATCTCAGTAATTTTTTTTTCTGAAAATAAATGCCATGACTCTGCAAAGAGACTTCTTTATTTTATTAACAAAAGGAAGAAGGTTGAGTCACCAGTGACTTATGATTCATTGATTTGGCAGGGTAGTGAGTCAGCTGGGCCTGGGCTAGAGATGGTGCATATGACAAGAGAACAAGGTAGACCTCTGATTCTCGAGTTGCCAATATACAACAAGGGAGCAGGTCTATGGTCAGGACCAGAGAAGGGAGGCTTTCTGGGTTAAAGAGGTAGATGGAATTCCAGAGAGCAGCCAATGAAGGCAAGTGGGCTTCCAGCAAGAATGACCCAAAGGCTAAGGAAACATGTAAAGTTTCACAAAGATGGCAAAGACATGAATCGGTCACATGTGGTCTTATTTGTGAAGTCTGGAAATCAAAGCAGCCTTAGCTCTGGGAAAAGTTTGCAATGTTATATAATACAATAGTTCTTTTCAACAAAGTGCTTAGTAAAAGTGGAAATACTAATTTCTAAGAGACTGAAAAGCAAGAAATACAATTGAGTTCAAGAAAACTAGAGGGGCAAGAAACATTTAGCAAGCATCTATACATGGGTACCACATAAATCATTCTATTTAATTTTCAACACTCTTAAGGATTATGGTGAAGCATAGGTGTTGGGCAGGATACAATACTGCCCTTTTTAATGATAGTGCTAAGGAGAGTACCATATTACTGTGCAAACAGGGGACCCATTTCTGAGCAGGAAGGGACTTCCTACATTTCTACACCTAGTGGAAGTAAAAATGTTCCCAGCTTTCTTGGAGCAAAATTCAGCAGTGTTATGCAAATTTGCTTTTGCTATCTACAGAATATTGATATATACAACACTATAGCAACAAGGATATCCTTTATGGTTCCAATAATAAAGAAAACATAGAAATGACTTGACTACATAGAATGAGACTAGATAAAGTCCAGAAAGACTAATAAATATAATGAAATACTATTCCATGATTAAAAATGGCTATGTAAAAGAAAAAAAAATTAATAATGTGGTGTAAGAATGTGTGCAATACATGGTTACATGACAAAGTCATAAAATAGTGTGGATACAATTATCACTAATACAATAATACTCTTTCATTATAGAATAATTCCATGTATACTACACAATGCATCATATTCTCTTGTCATCATAGTCTCTTGATTATCTAACCAAATCTAAAGCCTTTTTTTCCTTATATCAGATAAAATTTTCATTGCAGTTGCCTAGGTCTCAGCTCAAATGTGATATCCTTCATGGAGATTTTCCATGGCTGATAATTCTTTCTTCCTCCTCTATGCCCCAGAACACTTTGTTTTGACCTCCCTTGTGGAACATTGATCCTCCAAACTGTGTTATAATTTAGCTCTTCTACTAGGCTGTCAAATCTTTGAGAACTTGCAGAATTCATCTCTTGAGTTTCCTTAACTTAACAAAATGCACATTTTCTCAAAGTATGAGTTCTCTCCTGGCTCCTGTCTTATTGAGTCTAAACCAATCATTCTATCTAGCCTTCAGCACCTCTGTTGAAGCTCAGCTGCTGCTCTTGTCTTGGCCTCATGGCCAACCTTCTCAACAGAGTAGTTAGCCCACGTGTACAGTCTTCCTTTCATGGCATGTTTACTCTTCCACTCACTGCATGTGGCCTTTGTTCCCAGTGGGGCCACCTCTGTGCAGGTGCTTCCATATTGTCTGCATCTGCTTCTTACAGCTTGGCACATGCCTTGATTTTTAGCCTTCTTGATTCATTTTTTTAAAGTAGGCTCTATGCTGGGCCCAACATGGGACCTAAACTCATTACCTGAGATCAAGACCTGAGCTGAGATCAAAAGTCAGATGCTTGAAAGAGTCAATTATCATATGGTTTCACTTATTTGTGTTGCATAACAAATACCATGGAGGACAAGGGGAGATGGAGAGGAGAAGGGAGTTGAGGGAAATTGGAAGGGGAGGTGAACCATGAGAGACTATGGACTCTGAAAAACGATCTGAGAATTTTGAAGGGGTGGGGGGTGGGAGGTTGGGGGCACCAGGTGGTGGGTATTGTAGAGGGCACGGATTGCATGGAGCACTGGGTGTGGTGCAAAAATAATGAATATTGTTATGCTGAAAAAATAAAAAAATTTAAAAAAAAATTAAAAAAAAAAAAAAGTCAGATGCTTAACCAACTGAGTCACCCAGGCACCCTTCTTGACTCATTTTAGAAATGAGTTTTATACAGTGTAGATTTCAGTCTTGTTTTGTAAATTAATCTCTAAATTGTGTTACTTTAATAGGTGAATTGCAACTACTAGATTGTTTTATTGTATTGAGTTGGCCTATTCTCAACTGTGTCATATGATTTTATGTTATATTTACTTTTGTATTATATCATATTTCTCTGTGGTCCATTTTTTCTGCTATTTGTTTTTTGTATTCCTTTCACTATTTATAAAAGTTTGTTATTTTTGTCCTAGTAATTACTTCTATACAAATGTCCTTTATCATGTCCTTAGGTCCCTTTCCTAACTTAGGTTCCCACTAATGATTTTTTCAGTCCTGAATTATATACTTCTTTTCTTAAATACTACTCGTGTGAAACCAATTAGATTTTATTTCCCCCTTTTTATTTTCTTCCCTTATTTTTAAGATGCTTTCCTAGAAAACATTTCTGTTATTTTATTTTATTTTTAAAGACTTATTTTATTTATGAGAGAGAGAGAAAACATGTGTGTGAACATTTGAGGGGAGGGGGAAGGGCAGAGGGAAAGGGAGAAAAACTTCAAGAAGACTCCCCGCTGAGTATGGAGCTGGGCACAAGCTTGATCCCATGACCCATGAGATCATGACCTGAGCTGAAACCAAGAGTCAGACTCTTAACTGACTGAGTCACGTAGGCACCCCATGTTATTTTAAAAGTTTAATAGGATTTATCTTGAATACAACCATTTGGAAACATTTTTAGCAGTTAGATTTAGACCTTTTATTTTTTAAAATACCATGACCAGGTGAGATTTATCCATGGGATGCAGGAGTGGTTCAACATTTGCAAATCAATCAGTGTGATAGAACAAATCAATAAGAGAAGAGAGAAAAACCACATGGTCCTCTCAACTGATGCAGAAAAAGCATTTGACAAGATAAAACATCCATTTCTGATTAAAATGATTCAAAGTATAGGGATAGAGGGAACATTCCTCAACTTAATAAAATCTATCTGTGAAAAACCCACAGCAAATATCATCCTCAATGGGGAAAGGCTGACAGCCTTCCCGTTGAGACCAGGAACATGACAAGGATGCCCACTCTCATCACTCTTGTTCAACATAGTATTAGAAGTCCTAGCAACAGCAATCAGACAACAAAGAGAAATAAAAGGTATTCAAATTGGCAATGAAGAAGTCAAACTCTCTCTCTTCACAGATGACATGACACTTTATATGGAAAACCCAAAATACTCCAGCCCCAAAGTACTAGAACTCATACAGCAATTCAGTAATGTGGCAGGATACAAAATCAATGCACAGAAATCAGTTGCTTTCTTAAACACTACCAATGAAAATACAGAAAGGTAAATGAGAGAATCGATTCCATTTACTATAGCACCAAGAACCATAAGATATCTGGGAATAAACCTAACCAAAGAGGTAAAGGATCTGTACTCAAGGTGCTACAGAACACTCATGAAAGAAATTGAAGAAGACACAAAAAGATGGAAGACCATTCCATGCTCATGGATCGGCAGAACAAACATTGCTAAAATGTCTATACTGCCTAGAGCCTTCTATACTTTCAATGCCATCCTGATCAAAATTCAACAAGCATTTTTCAAAGAGCTGGAGCAAACAATCTTAAAATTTGTATGGACCCAGAAGAGACCCCGAATTGATAAGGAAATGTTGAAAAACAAAACTGGGGCCATCACGTTGCCTGATTTCAAGCTTTACTGCAAAGCTATGATCACCAAGACAGCATAGTACTGGCATAAAAACAGACACATAGACCAGTGGAATAGAGTAGAGAGCCCAGATATCGACCCTCAACTTTATGGTCAAATAATCTTCGATAAAGCAGGAAAAAATATACAGTGGAAAAAAGACATTCTCTTTAATAAATGGTGCTGGGGAAATTGGACAGCTATGTGTAGAAGAATGAAACTAGACCATTCTATTTTTTAGATTATAATTCTACATGTTAAGTGCATTTCAAGTTGAAAAGATTCCTTAAAGACTCCAATCATATACATGTTTATACTTTCTTAACTTATTTCTATCTCTTAATACTTTCTCTTTGATTCTTTTCACCTCTTTCTTTATTTTGCTTTTCTTTGCTTTTATCCCAATGCTCCTCATTATTTTTGGCCAAATCTATTTCCTTTGTGTACATATAATTTAGTTCATTTCTGTGATGACTTTGCCTGGATTTGTTTTGTTTTTGCAATTTCTTTCTTGAATTTGATCAACTCCCATTTCCTGTGTTCTGTCAATTTCTATTGCAAGTTTTAAAATTGGTTAGGTGAGCCTGGTGGTGGGTATTAAGGAGGCCATGTAGTGCATGGAGCATTGGGTGTGGTGCAAAAACAATGAAGCTTGGAACACTGAAAAAATAAAATTAAATTAAAAACATAATAAAATAATTTTTTTTCTTTGAGATTTTTAAAATGTATTATTTGACAGAGAGAGATACAGCGAGGGAGGGAACACAAGCAGGAAGAGTGGGAGAGGGAGAAGAAGGTTACTTACCAAGCAGAGACCTGATGCTTGGATCCCAGGATCCCAGGATCCCAGGATTCTGGGATCATGACCTGAGCCAAAAGCAGATGCTTAATGACTGAGCCACTCGGGTGCCCACAAATATTAAAATTTCTTACCCAAGATGATTTTTCATAATTACAAAAGTTAGTTTATCAATGTTTATATTAGGCTAGAATATCATATAATTTTTTTCTTTGCTTCATGGCAGTACTGAAAAAATTATTAGGTGAAATGTTTATCCCCATTTAAAATTTTCTTAAGGTAGCTATGTACAAATGCAGTCTGGCATTTTATTTTTAAAATGTTTATATTTTTCTGGACCAGATGAAATCTGGGGCTAAGGAGTTTGGATAGTTCACTGGCTTTCTCAGTTTAAGACAACCCTCTTGGCATGCTGACTTGCAGTTTCTTTAATGGGTGGCATGAGGAAAGAGGGAAGTTATGATCTTTTTAATTTTATGATCCTTTGGTTTCTCAATAATCCTTAATTTCCATTTCTTGCCTCATTCTTTCCATTCAGCATGAAGATTCCAAGAGTTGTCCTTCCCTTTTAGTTGCCTCTCTAGCCCCCAGAGCAGTGCCTTTCATTTTGATTCTGTGTCCTTCCATACATCTTCCTCTCAATTTCCCCACAGCCACCCAAATCCCATCCCTCAGCCAGTGCTCTGGCTTGTCAGGTTTCAGATTTCTTCTCATTTTTCTTTGCTTAGGGTAGGACCATCTCTTTGTGGTGAATTTTATTTTGTATTTCATTACAGCTAAGCTCCTGTTATCCTCTGCTTTCCATGCAGTCTCTGGCCATGTTCCATTTGGGTATAAATTCTGGAGCTGGCTCTGGCTTTGCTATTTTGAATATTTATTCTGTTACTTCCATATGAATTGGTTATTTTGATAGTCCTTGTGTCCTGGTTATGCTATAGCATGGCTTACATGTAGTTTCTTTGTTTTCTTTAATGGTCTATATATTTTCTGAAGGATGTATAATCGATTCTAATTTAGATGGCTACCATTGTCCTTTAAAAACTTGGATTCCGGGGCGCCTGGGTGGCTCAGTGGGTTAAGCCGCTGCCTTCGGCTCAGGTCATGATCTCAGGGTCCTGGGATGGAGCCCCGCATCGGGCTCTCTGCTCAGCGGGGAACCTGCTTCCTCCTCTCTCTCTGCCTGCCTCTCTGCCTGCTTGTGATCTCTCTCTGTCAAATAAATAAATAAAATCTTAAAAAAAAAAAAAACTTGGATTCCATTCATGTCGTTTTTGAAGGCATCGACACCTTTCAGAAAATCCCAAATGTAAATCATATACAAAGTTGAACTCTGGTATAAACTTGGAATGGAAGTATAGTATATTGGGGGCCTCCAAACTCTTCTGCCCAAACTTTTTTCCATTCTTGGGACAGCCCTTGAAAGAAATCAGTAGAACGCCTCCAGAGAGCAGAATAAAGATCCTTGAATTTGATACTTACTACAGCCCCTCCAAAAGCAGGTGCTGTATGGGCACATGATCCAGGAGCTTGCCATTGATGCTTAACTAATAAAAAGATCCAGTGCCTTGGAATGGTATCATATGCAGCTTAGTCCATTGATTATTTCTTGGATTTTCCTCTTCTTTGTACTCCAGATTGTCTTGTAAGCAATCATAAAAATGCAAGGAGTAGGGTACACAGATGAATTCATTCCTGTGTATTGTGAACCCCTACCAGTGTGCTAAAGCTGAGCTAAAGTCCCTAACTCTTATGAAAAATTGTCACTCTGCTAGAAAGACTCCTTTCCCTGAATCAAAACTTCATAAATGTTTCCTCCTCAGTAACCATTTTCTGAAGGCTCTGTGCTGGATCTGCTAAAAATGGCTCTACAATATTCCCTTCTGCTTCTTGCTAATTAGAGTCCATAAGCTTCTGTTTGCATTAATGAATTTTGAATTCCCTTCTGAGTGTCTGGTCTGATGTTCTTGATCCAACAGTAAGAAACCTTTTCTAACCATGGTGCTTCTTACCATGAATATAATGCTCTTGTTCTTTTCCCTGAACACTTTCAAATCCATTACCTTATCAGACCCTTCTGCTTGAGCTTAGCTGGGCAGGCATTCTCAAAAGTGATTTATTTCTCATAAGACAAAACTAAGGCCAAGACAAGTGAAGTGATTTGTTGAAGGTCTGGTTGAGAAAACTAGATTTATAATTCATGTTTCTACATTCTCAAACAAATGCACACTATCCACTAGATTTCCCCAAATTTATAATTAATGTAGATTAAATTAGAGAGTGGCCTCTTTCTCTCCACACTCTCAACAGACATTATCTAATGGGTGTTTTTAGCAAACATACAGAGGGATAATCAGACCATACCACCAGGGCCAATCCTCACAATATGTCACTAGGCCATGTGCCGCCTTCTACATGTCTGGATTCTGGCTGAGTCACAAGCACTGAAGGTGAGGAACTGGCATCCAGTGTCCTCAGCATTGTCTCAGCAGGAGCTGGCAGCAGCCACCAATCTGAGTGTGTGAGACACAACGCATGTATGAAGGAAAAAGACAAGTGAACCTAAGATCTGAATTTCCTTTGACTCCTTTTCTTTACCATGAAAAAAAAAAAAGAAAAAGAAAAAAGAAAAGATAAAGAGCCTTCATATCTCCCCAAGTCCTGATCCCAAGTCAATTCCAACTGACCCTGCTTTGCCCACACTGGCCAGGAATGGACATGTAATCTGTAAAGCCCCACAGCATCCTCCAGTTTCTTTCTCCACAAACCAAGACGTAGAGAGCTGATGCAGGGCACTGTGTGTGAAGAGGGCTTGGAAGAAGCAGAGCACATGCTTTGCTCTGTCAACAGAGCCTAGAGGATTTCACTGGCAAAGGGAAGGAAAAATCAATATGGCTATTTAAAATGCAATGGTGGTGTCTAAGCAGTGCTGGAAAGGGCATTCAAAGGAGGATGCATAAAGCCTTGAAGGATGCCCTACCCCAGACTTCATAGGTGGAAGAAAGTCTAAGGAAACAAATTCCCAGAAAAGATAGGATGTTTCTATATTCATCTTTCCACTACTTCTGAATTGCCTTCCTTGGAAGATTTCTTACCACTGTCATCCTACATGGCACCAACAGTAGGTCCCACTTTGTATCAGGTCTATTCAGCCCTTCTCTGTCTTGGGAATATGCTGAGCACTTTATACCTAAACAAAGATGCAAATATTATCTCCAGTTTGCATTTAAGGAAACTCACACTCAGAGAGGTTAAGTAACGTGACCTTCTTCACACAGCTGGTGAGAAGCAAAATCAATTAAACCCAGGTCTGTCAGATTTCAAAGCCTTTAAATATCAGCATGTCACTCCAGTGAAAGTCACCAGAGAAGAAAATTATCTGCTTCAGTAATTTGGAGTTAGTTAGTAGTTTTGGAGCTTCTCCTAAGTATTTCACTTGGGAATTTGGCTGTAGTTCAGTCCCAAAGCGACTTATGGGTCAGCTCACTAGTCATCTTGACAAGGATAATGGGCATATAAAGCCCAGGCTGCAGAATGGTAACAACATGAATCCTTGGTGACGGATTTACTCTTTAAGTTGCCTGAAGTTCTTGATGCTTGGCCTAACAGTCAGGCTCCATTTCCCATTTAGGCGAGTGGCTGGTGCACACTGGGACTCTCATATCCAATTCAGAATTTGAAAGGGGATATACACATATCTACCAGTTGACAGTTTCTCTGTTTTTTTCCGTATCCATAAAGAAGTTCTGAGGATGAGGCAGTCAGTAGGACTGAAGAGAAGGTGGGAAGACAGCAGCAGTAAGGCTGATGTGACTGCAAGAAAGGAAGAGATTGCAAGAGAAAGAGAGAGTGCAGAAGTAAAGGGTAGACCAAGAGATGGTCGGTGCCTGCCTTTGGGCCTGTGGGGGTAGTGTGACACATGATGGAGAGGAACCACCTGTGTGACAGGGAGATTTTTGTTGTGAAGCTCAAATGTGGACTAAATTGAAGAGCTTCAGCGCTGCTACCTCGATGACAGTATTTGTTTCAATATTTACAGAGTTAATTTTTTTTAAGATTTTATTTATTTATTTGACAGAGATCACAAGCAGGCAGAGAGGCAGGCGGGGGGTGGGGGGAAGCAGGCCCCCTGCTAAGCAGAAAGCCCCATGCGGGGCTCGATCCCAGGACCCTGGGACCATGACCTGAGCCGAAGGCAGAGGCTTTAACCCACTGAGCCACCCAGGCACCCCCAGAGTTAATTTTAATCAAGATGAATGTAGTAAAAAAATTAAACATACAGGTGGAATGGTAGGATCCACTGAACTCCACTTCTAACAATTTCATTTAATTCCCCTCATCATTATTATAATTAACAACCAAATAGCCCAGAATATAAAATAATGCTGTTCAGGACTCATTTCCATAAGGTAGCTGTTCTGAGATTTGCTTTCCTGAGGAAAGCATCTCACACACATCATCCAGCTGGACTCACAGGTGGAAAAAAAGAGGTGGGGGATGTTCCTCAAAATTTCCCTCCACCCTCCTGGATGTACTTCCTGGCAGCCTGACTGCTTGGCTTTCTTCCTCACTGGGCAATGCTCACGCAAGTTTTCCTTCAGGATGGAGTTCAGTGAGCATCTGGCAGGGCCATGAGAATAAGAATGAGAGATGGGGCTCCACTTCCAGAAAACCCAAGAGGGAACTCCCTGAGCAGGGAGCCTGGCCTTTGCCCAGAAGACCCTTGCTTGGGTTTTGCTCAATGGCCTAAGTGACCCTCCAAGCCACAGGCTCCCCGCCAACACAGGGTAGGTAATGAAACTGTTTGCTCTCCAACATCTGTTGAGAATCTATGCATGCTCTATCCATCCTTTTTCTCTCAAACTTCCCAGCCCAGAGTGGTGTCTAACTTGTAGTTGTGGGGTACATGATCTGGCCTACAGGAATGAAGGACAGCAGGACAGTGCAGACAGAGTACGTGACCAAAGTTTCTATTTGCAGAAGAACCACACTCAGCTGTCTTGAGCCCTGCACCTTGGTAGCCTGGCCTAACTGAAGCCTCACAAAAACCCTGTGAGGGCTGTAGTTTTATTCTGTTTTTTTTTTTTTTTTTTTTTTTTTTTAATTGTGTTTTCTAAAACAATCAAAACAACAAAAAGGAAGCCTAATATAAAATTTACCATCGTAACTGCTAAGAGTGCAATTTATTTACCTTGTCATGTGACCAACCTCCAGAGCTCTCACGTCTTATAAAATCAAAACTTAACCATTGAATAACTCCCCATTCTCCCACCTGCACCCCTACCCAGCCCCAGCCCCCGCACCCCATGACCACCATTCTACTTTCTGCTTCTGTGAATTTGACTACTCTCAGAACCTGGTGTAAGTGGAATCATACAGTCTTTGCCTTTTTGTGACTGGCTTATCTCACTTGGTGTAATAACTTGAGGTTTGTCCATGTTGTAGCATATGACAGTATTCCCTTCCTTTTTTTAAAGCCGAATAATAGTGTACTATGTATATGTACATTTTGCTTATCCATTCCCCCTCCATGGACACTTGCATTGCTTCCACCTTTTGCACATTAGTAAATAGTGATGCTCTGAATGCGACTATATGGTTTTACTCTTATTTTTACAGATGATGGTACTTAGATTCAGAAAGGTGGGGAACAGCCCAAAGTCATATAGATAGCTAGTGATAGAGGCTGAGAAACTAAAAAATCAAGGGGATCAAAGGGATCAAGGCTCAAAATTGTAAGGAAAAGTGCCGCTCACTGGAGGCCCAGCCCCTCCAGTCTCCCTGCCAGGGCCAGAGGCCGAGAAGACAGCTTTGTGTGTTTGGGCTCCACGGCTGAGATTTTGCATAGGTTGCTGCAGAGATGTTCTTCAGGGCGGTTTTCTTCTCCCTCCAGCTCAGCAAGGAAAAGAACGAACTTCACGATTCGCAAGGGTGACTGGCCAGACTTGCAGAGAGAAGAGACCACCTTCATAGCTCTCCTCCTGGAGGGTGAGCAGGACCGAGTGGAGCGGGAAGGGGCTGGCTTCTGAGAGATGCAGAAAGCGGCTGGGTATGGGGAAGCCTGGATCTGTATGCTCTGAGCTAGAAACAGCTATTTTGGTTTTGTTTTTATAAGATTTATTTATTTATTTATTTTTGAGAGAGAGAGAGATTGAGAGCATGCATGAATGAGGGAGGGACAGAGGGAGAAGCAGGCTCCCCGCTGAGGAGGGAGCCCAATGTGGGACTGGATCCTAAACCCTGTGGTCATGACCTGAGCTGAAGGCAGATGCTTAACTGACTGAGCCACCCAGGTGCCCGGAAGGAGCCGAAGGAGCCACTTTGGAATGTAGTCCTGGGACTGGCAGCGTCAGCACCCATGCATAAAAATGCAGAATCCTGGGTCCTGTCCTAGACCAACTGAATCACTTCATGTTACAGGGTCCCAGAGACCTGAGTTAACATTAGCATCTAAGGAACGTAGCCTTAGAGCTTTTCAAGGTACACATACACTTATAACATTTCTTCCTCATTTTTAAGCTTCCCCAAATCCGGACAGGACAGGGGCGATGGGGCAGGGAGGCAGCTACCTGCTTTTCCAGTGTCTTTGGGGCCTCGGGCCTCTGAGGCAGAGCAGAGCTCTCCCAGCAAGAAGGGCACTACTTCCCATGCCCTCCACCCCCTGAGTCTCAGGGTGTGGCTCCAAGTCTCGGAGGGTGGCTGCTAGAGCAACAGGACATTGTTGAGAGGGGCAGAGATAGGAAGGGAAGTATCACTCTGGTTGAGTCAGGCATACACATTACAGACTTAACATTACTGACCCTCCCTGAGGAAGTTGTTGTGTTTACACCATTTTGTGGAGAAGGAAAAGGAGATTTAGAGAGGTGAAGTGCCTTATCTGGGGTCCCACAACGCAGTGGCTTCCCGGGCATGTTCCCAAATGTAGCTGTTTCCCTTGCCACCTACTTTCCAGTAGGTCCCAGTGTCAAGTTCTTGGGCTCTATGGTCTTAGGATGTTCAGGCAGGGCTGACAAGGCCAGCCAGGCTCTAGGGCTCCAGGGCTGGAAGCACAGGGAGAGTGAATTTAAGGAGGTGAAATGAGGAATAAGTGAAGTATGCACTTTAATCAATAGCTTGGTTCCAGGCACTTAAATGGGTCACTCAATAAACATGTGTTGAGTGAAAGGCTAGAACAAAGAAGAGATGACTGGCCCATCCTCTCCTCCTCAGAGACTTGGAGACCCCTGTGAATATGTTTTCAGTTTCTGCTCTGTGCGTGGGGCTGATGCTGACCCAAAGGGAATATCTCAGAGACCAAATGGTCTGCTCTCTTCCACAACGGCCACACTGTGGCAGCTCCCAGGCTCTCTGGGACACTGGCTGCCACTTCAAAAACCATTGCTGGAGTATAAAAAGATGATGCTTAAAATGGGAAATTTTACCAAAAGCTTTAGAAACCAAGAAATCCAAAGATTCGATCCAATCCAATCATGTTCCCCCTATTTTTATGTCTTCCAAGAAACAACAAAGAAATGCAACACTTAATTATAGATTTTATTTTGTACTATACTATATACTATATATATAGTCTATACTATACTGCATATATATACTATAACTGCTATACTATACTATAACTGCATACTATCTAATCACTTTCTGTGTATTCTATAGTTTATACTTCCTCTGTACTGCTGTGGGGAGATCCCTGGGTTGGTTTTGGTTTTGTTTGATCTCTCCCCCAGTCTTGCCCTGAGAGAAACTCTATCTTTGTAGCAAGAGGTCCAGAGGTGGAAGGAGCCCTCTCTCTTTCTTTTCTCTGACTGCTTCCCTCAGAAGGTAGCATAAGGCACAGGGAAATCTGTCTCCATGGCCAGAGGAACCGGGAAAAGGGGCCCCTAAGGTTGGAGAGATCCTAGGGAAAAGAGCATTTCCATGGGATATATAGCTTGTAGTGGAATTACTGGGTCACAGAGTTTGGGCTTTTCTTGCAGTTTTAATTTGCATTTCCCTGATGACTGATTTGCATTTCCCTGATGCTGAGCATATTTCAAATAATGTATATCCTTTTATGTAAAATGCCCATTTTTCTGTTGAGTTCTCTAACTTTAGAATGATTTGTGGACGTTGTTTGTTGCTAATATATGTGTTGCAAATACTTTCTGCTGTTCTGTTCCTCAAGGGAGTTTCAATGACTGAAGTTCATTTTTCTTTCTTTTTTTTTTTTTTTTAATTTTAACAAGGAGGGAAGATTGGGGCAGGGCACCCTTTTCTAAAAGTCCTTAACTTTAATTCCAACTTATCAATTTTTTTTTCCTTAAGTATTCCTGCTTTTTGTGATCCGCTGAAGAAACGTTTGCCTACCCTAAAATCAGAAGATATTCTCATGTTATTTCTGAGAATACTTAGTGGCTTACCATTCACATTTAAATCAACAAACTGTCTAGAATTGTTTTTTTTTTTTAAGATTTTATTTATTTATTTGACAGAGAGAAATCACAAGTAGGCAGAGAGGCAGGCAGAGAGAGAGGAGGAAGCAGGCTCCCTGCTGAGCAGAAAGCCCGATGTGGGGCTCGAACCCAGGACCTGGGATCATGACCTGAGCCGAAGGCAGCGGCTTAACCCACTGAGCCACCCAGGCGCCCCTAGAATTGGGTTTTGTGATTAGGGTGAAGTCGGGGATCTGACACCATCTCTGGAAGAGACCATCCACACAGAAGTTTTACCTTTGTGACAATGAGGTAATACAGGTGTATGGGTCTGTGTTAGGACTTTACATTCTGTTGCACTGATCTATTTGCCCAAACTTCTATTAATTAATTGTATAATGAGCCTCACTGTCCTCTAATCTTTGTTCTCAAATATTGACTTGGCTATTTGCATCCCTTTGCATTTCCTTGTAACACTTAAAACCAGCTTGTCCATTTTCTCCCAAGAAAACATCCTTTGGAGGTTTGACTCTTATGACATTGAATCCACAGATCAGTTTGGGGAGAACTGACATATCCATAATATTGAGTCCTCTATTTCATGAACATTGCATATTTTCTTATTTTTATAGATATTCTTTAAAGTCTCTTGTGATTTTTAGTTTTCAGTGTGGAGGTCTTGCACACCTTTAGTTATACTTATTCCTAAATCCTTAATACATTTTAAGCAATTGTACACTGTATTTGTAGAATAGAACTTAGATTTTATTTTCTATATGGTCTGTATAAGGAAATACAGTTGATATTTATATGCTGACCTTATAGCTCAAGGACTTTTTAAATTCACTTACAATTTTTTTTTAAAATTCACTTATTAATTCTCATAATTCTAATACTTCTATTAATTCTATAACTATGTCCTTGCCTTCTCTTCCTTATTACTCATCACTGACATCCCTGTGTGAGGGCAGTGCACAGAAGAGAAATGAAATGAAATCCAGCTCACTTTATATCCCCTTATTAGCTGAATGCTGCCACAAATGGAAGAGCGAGCAACCTTACCCAGTGTGCCACAGACCATGACAGGGACTGTCTCTTTAAATTGGCTGCATACTCCCTGCTTGTGCTTGCTTCATTAGCAGAAGCAGCCCCAGCTCCTGCAAGCCTAATTCTAATTTATCTCGGTTTGTTGTCATCCTGTGACTCAGGCAAGAGGCTACATTTCTGTTTCCAATTAAAGCTTGATTAGCTCCCAGGCAAGAAACTTGAGTGAAAAGCTGGTCATAGAGAATCAGGTGGATTAGACCTGGTAGAGCATAGCAAAGCTTTTAGCATACTCCGACCATCCTTTGTCTAAGTTGTCCTGTGCCTGTGGCTCTGCCTGCAATTGCAATAGCAAAAAAGAGCAAATAATACATTTTCCAGATCTCTGGGAGGGCTCTGCATTCCTCCTCACTTCTGCCCAGCCCACAAAACCTTTACAAATGTCATGCCAGACCGGTGATTGGGACACCCTTAGAGGCAATGTTGTATACAAGGAACAACAGAGATTTTGATATTAAACCCTTTAAATCTGATGCTTGCACTCGCTCACTCACTAAATCACCTTGAACCCAGTATCTACCCTCGCTGAGCCTGTTTCCCTACCTAAAGAAAGTTGTCATGGCTTCCTCTTGGCAATTTGCCCCACCCCTAGCATGGCAGCAGCTAATATGAGCTGGGCCTCAGCTTGTGCTCTAGGGCTTGACACATTCCTTGTCTGTTGCCTCGACATGTCTCAGATTTGAGTTTTCAAGCTATGACTTGGTCCAAGCACCAAGTCACCAACTATTTCTGTGGGGAAACTGAGACCCCGAAGAGTGAGAAATCTGGCTGGAGCCATCTTTCTCTCCAGTACCATTTAAAACACCCCCATCATCTCCTGTCCTCTGTATGCCCACCAGAGCAAAAAATTGTTGGTGGCCAGAGGGTCAGAATTAAAAGTACTCCTGAAGGGGGGCGCCTGGGTGGCTTAGTTGGTTAAGCATCCAACTCCTGATTTCCTTTCTTGGCATGATCTCAGGATTGTAGGATCAAGCCCTGTGTCATTGGGCTCTGTGCTCAGAGGGAGTCTGCTGGGGATTCTCTCTCCCTCTCCCTCTGCTCCTCCCACCCATGCATGGGCTTGCTTGCTTTATCTCTCAACTAAATAAATAAATCTTAAAAAAAAAAATAAGTATTCCTGGGGCACCTGGGTGGCTCAGTTGGTTAAGTGCCTTTAGCTCAAGTCATGATCCTAGGGTCGTGGGAACAAGTTCCATGTCGGGCTCCCTGCAGAGCAGGGAGTCAGCTTCTCCCTCTTCTTCTGCAGCTTCCCCAGCTTACATACACACACACTCTCTCTCTCTCCCCCTCTGTCAAATAAATAAATAAATAAAAAGCTTTTAAAGAAGTAAATAAATAAATGAATAAATGTATTGCTGAAGGACTACTCAGAGGGTGGTTCCCAAACCAGCACATCAGCATCAACTTGCACTTGTTAGAAATGCAAATTCTTAGGTGCCTTCGGGACCACTAAATCAGAAACCACTGGGTAAAGCCAGCAATCTGTTTTGCCAACTCTGTCATGTTACTTTAATGCATCCTGACATTTGAGAGCCATAGGTCTAAGCAAGGACTGGAGACAATACACACCCAACTTGATGGTCTCATTCCAGGGAAATGGAGGCAGCTAAGGGAGCCTGGTATACACACAGAGGGTCCTGGGTAACCATAGGCAAAGCTAACAGGTCTCTCAGGAGGAGCCCACTGAGGAACATGACACACCAGCTTCTTCTCTGAGTCTTGACTTTAGCCTGGCATTAAAGGTTCTCCAGGTGGTATCTTCTTCTCTAAACTTATCTGCAAGACTGCACTGCTCCAGCAAATTTCCTCTCTCTTGTGTGGACCCTGTTCATGTCTCCACTGGGCTGTTATTATATACTGCTATCATTGAGAGGCATGTCATAGCTGTTACAGTCCTTCTGAGATAAAAAGGTCCAGATCAGCACTCCCAAAATGTGTTCCTCTTTGTGTTGGTACATGTTACTGAAAACAAGTTCTGTAGTCAAGGAAATGTAGGAAATCATGGCTTTTATGGGTTCTTTGCAGCAAGATTCACCAAACTGTTTAATCAATGAATATGCACTGTGAATTCCCAAAAGAGCTGATGTGTGTGTATATGTGTGTGTGTGTGTGTGTGTGTGTGTGTGAGAAAGAGAGAGAGAGAGAATTTTCCAAATTGATTTAAACATAAAAGCCCTTTCCTCAAAGTATTTTGAGAGACCTCCCTTGAGGGCTGCACCCACAGAAAGGCAACCCAAGGCCATGGACTTGCATATTTAGAGTTCATCCATGGATCTAGTCTCCACCTGGGCTGATGATACAGCTATTCCCACGGTGCTAACACCAAGCTCGGTGAATCTTACACGTTCAGTAAGGTTTTCATGCTGCTGCCACTGCTATTTTCCATTTGAATAACATTTCTGAAATAGCTCTTGAACTTTACAATGTCTCTAATTACTGTAGGATGAAGTCATCTTTAAGGTGCTTTAATATCCAGGTAGGGCAATAGGTTTCCTCAAGTGTTAAAAAGTGTTATTCGCAGGGTGAGCTGGACAGCAATCCAAATGCCTTGATCACCCGTCCAGATTCATCTGGATCTAACTGGTTGTGGGGGAAGAACAGGTCTTGGGATGTTCCCACATATGCCAACAGCCACAGTCGACAGAGAGAGGAACATGAGGGTGTAGGTGACAGCAGAAGTCTGTCTGGTTGTTCGTGCTCCTCACTGTTCAACATTAAAGATATTTGATACAGAAGGTACAATCTTCCATTTATAGAAGAAATCATGGGGCTGTATGTACAGCATGGTGACTACAGTTAATAATATTCTATTGCATATTTGGAAGTTGCTAAGAGAGCAAATCTTAAAAGTTCTCATCTGAGAAAAAATATACAACTGTGTGGTGATGGATGTTAACTAGAATTATTTTGGTAGTTGTTTCACAGTATCTACAAATATTGAATCATTATGTTGTATACTTGAAACTAATATGTTATATGTCAATTATACCTCAATTAAAAAAAGAAAAATGGTTGGATTTCACAACATGTTGCACACCTTACACTCACACAATGTTATGCATCAATCATATCTCAAGAAAGAATGAAAAAAAAATAATGGTTATTAGCAAGCACAGCACAATAATTCTGACTAGTCTAGAAACCTGGAAGGAGCCCTTCTTGAAAAAAAATATAGTCAGAGCTGCTGACTGGCCCAGCAATAAACAAGTAGAAAAGAGAAAAGTGATGAGACAGTGATGACATCGTGGCATGAAGTCATTCCTGATTTCTCTGTTGGTTCTAAGACTTAGCCTCCGAGACCACAGGACATCAATCTCCAAAGTCACAAACCATTCGGCAGAGGGAAAGGGACATCTTAGCATCTACAATGGGTATTCACTGGGCACTACACGCTTAAGATCTTGTCAGGGCACTGCCACTGTCCAGCCATTAGGTCTGTCTACCTCAGTTTCACCAAGACAAAATGATGATAACATTCAAAATATTCTTTGAATTCTTTTTTTTAAGTTAATATTCTTATTTTTTAAAGATTTTATTTATTTATATATTTATTGATTTATTTGAGAGAGAGAAAGAGCATGAGCAGGGTGGAGGGGCAGAGGGAGTGGGAGAAGCAAACTCCCCACTGAGCAGAGAGCCCCGCATGGGGCTTGTTATCAGGACCCTGCGATCATGACCTGAGCTGAATGCAGAGGCTTAACTGACTAAATCACCCAGGCACCCCTATTTCTTTTTTGTTTTTTTAGCCAGAGTAAGTACACGGGGAGGAGAACATGGAGAGAGAGAAGAATCCTAAGCAGAGAGCCCGACGGGGCTTGATCTCACAACCCTGAGGTCATGACTTGAACCCAAATCAAGAGTCTGACGGTTAACGGATTGAGCCACCCAGGCGTCCCTCTTTGAATTAAGTGAATCTATTTTCAGCACAATAACAATATATTTTTTGAGGCTTGCCCCATTTGCTCCAGAACACCTAGATCTTGGGTGCCTGGGTGACTCAGTTGGCTAAGTGACTGCCTTTGGCTCAGGCCATGATCCTGGAGTCCTGGGATCGAGTCCTGCATCCGGCTTCCAGCTCAGTGGGGAGTCTGCTTCTCCCTCTGACCCTCCCCTCCCTCATGCTCTCTCTCTCTCATCCTTTCTCTCTCAAATAAATAAATAAATAAATAAAATCTAAAAAAAAAAAAGGAAAAAAAAGAAGACCTAGGTCTTAAGGGAAATTTACCTTTGGGACTGTCGTGTTTTCAGGAAGTAGGGAAAATCTCCAAGGAGCCCTGCCTCCTAAAGAAATGATGCCAAACTCTGAGCCAGAACCAGAGCTGGGAGGAGTGGGTGGTGAATGAGCTGAAGGAAGGAGGTTGCTCTGAGGGCAATGGTGGTAGCAGCGCTGTGATTTGCAATGGTGATATTAAACCTCAGGCTGCAGCAAGGAAGGGGAGCTGAACAGAAATCTCTGTGTCACTCCAAGCCAGTAGCAACCCTCTGGCTACCAGCAAAAGCAGATGCACATCATGTTCATGTGTTCAAACAACTGCAAGTAGAGTCCCCCTGTACCCCACTCATATTCCTTTCCAGGATTTTTGTTTATTCTTACAAGCGTATTTTTTAGATAAATTTTATTCTGTGGTATCAAGTTCTGGCATGATTTTACAGATTGTTTTGGAAAAGATAAACATTTTTACAATGTTGAATTTTCCCCTGTCTGGACAGGTTATGTCTGGAGAGTCTGTCTTTAGGTAAAAGAGTTTCACATCCCTGATACAAGCTATCACTGTGTATCAGCAAAGATGGCTTTAATGAGACTGAGCAGGCTGATCAGAGGGAGAGTTGGTTCCATACGTGCCTGAAACAAAAAGGCATTCTATTTAAAAGCCACTCGTTGTGGTCATCCCTTGGGCCAGGCACTGTACTGCGCGTGCTGTTGTGGAGAATACAGAGGTAAGTGAGCCACCCATTAGGATGGCTACTAACACAAAAAGCGGAAAACAACAAGTATTGAAGACGTGGGGAAATTGGGACACTTGTGCACTGTCGGCAGAAATGTAAAATGGCGCAGTATGGAGATTCCTCAAGACATTAAAAATAGAATTACCTATGATCCAGGGACACCTGGGTGGCTCATTCTGTTAAGCATCTGTGTTCAGCTCAGGTCAAGATCCCAGGGTCCTGGGATCGAGTTCTGCTCAACAGGCAGCTTGCTTCTCCCTCTGCTGCTCCCCCTGCTTGTGCTCTCTCTCTGTCTCTGACAAATAAAAAAATAAAATCTTTAAAAAGAAGAAGAATTACCCTAAGATCCCAGCAATTCTCCTTCTGGATATATTTCCAAAAGAATTGAAAGCAGAGTCTCCAAGAGGTGTTTGTGGAATCATGTTCACAACAACACTATTCACAACAGACAAAAAGTGGAATCAACCCAAGTGTCCATTGACAGATAAACGGGTAAACAAAAAAATGGCATATCCATAGCTTTAAATACTGTATGACCCCATCTATACGAGGTACCTAAAGTAATCAAAGTTATAGAGACAGAGAGTAGAATGGTGGCTGCCAGGAGTTGGAGGGGAGGAGAAATGGAGAGTTGTCCTTCAACAAGTCCAGACCTTCAGTTTCAAAAGGTGACAAGTTGGAGGTGGCGATGATTGCACAACAGTATGAGTGTCCTTCATGTCACTGACCTGTACATTTACAAATGATTAAGATGGTAAATTTTGTGCGTGTGTGTCTTGCCATAATTAAAAATCGAATCAGGGAACTCAGTGGGGGAAGATCAAGAGCGGGAGTCCCAGGACACAGGCAACAAGGGTTGTCATAAGTGTGTGGAGACCAGCTGTGTGGCACAGTCCTGCCTGGACAGGAGACTCACTCCCAGGTTCATGGTGGCTGGCGGCCTTAGGGAGGGACTCCAGGAGAATGGAGGAATGGCCAGAAGACGCTTCCTCAAAGCATATACTACAACCACATCTACTTTGTCACGTGGTATGCTTGTGAGCTCCTGAAACAAAGATCACCCTGGAGTGGTAAATTTCCTCCCTTTCTCCTCTGTATTTACCCTCCCAAGTCTTTCTTAAGTGCTCTGACCCCCGGCCTTGCTACTGACAGATCTATAGCTCCGGCCTGGCCTTGGCAACCATCCATAGCACTCCAATAAATGCTGCACCTTTTCTCTGCTCCAGAGGCTTCCATTTCCCATTGCAGAAGGTCATATCATTTATTACAACGGGCTGAAGCACATTTTGGAAGGTAAATCTGTTGGCCTGCAGGAACTGCAGAGTTGACACTTAATTAATTGGAAGAGTAGATGTTGGCATTAAGCCTCCAAAGAAATCCATTAAAATGTATCTAAATATAATCTAAATTCTGAGGAACAAAAGGGTCTGAAGTGCTTTCCCCAGAATTCCTACAAAATCACGAGGAGTTGTGAAGCCAAGCTCTGCATCCCGATACCAACTATAATTCATAAATACAAAAAGGTCAATCTCCTTTGTAAAACATTTTTTTTTTGCTTCGGAAAATATATTATGCATATTATGTATGTTATGTGTCTTAACATTCATGAGTGTATGATTGTTATTTTAAGATGAATTAATACATACATATTTTTTATTTCTTGCCAGTACTTTCTGATAGGGTGAATTATCAGCCCATATAATCAAGCTTTTCTGGGGAGCCCTCCATACCTTGTAAGAGTGTAAAGGGATCCCAAGACAGACAGCCCAAGGCAGATGTAAGAACTATGTCCTGACAGGGAGGCAGGCCATGAGGGAAGTACGGGTTCCTGAATGTATCATGACTTGTCCTGTCAAAATGGTGGGTCAGGTGCTGTTCCCTCACACCCTCCTGTCCCACCAGCTCTCCTGTGGCACCGAGAACTGGGGGCTCTGAGTCCTCTCGGCATCCATCTCTGCACCTGGAGAGTCCCCTGGAATCTGGCCAGGCTCCTCTCTTAGGTGAATCCCTGTGAGACCTTGTCTTTGCACAAACCATCCATGAAGGCAGTTCTCCTGGCGAGACCAGACGCTCTTGACCATTTGTTAGCCACTCAGGGAGAGCTATTATGATCATCATCATTGTTAGTAGAGAAAACAGCCTCTCAAATTCAGTTTCTCTAACTGCAAAATGAGGATCATATTCCTGACTTCCCTGCTTCCTAATGTTGCTTCCAGAAACAGATTGGTTAATGTGTCTCTCCAACATGTGCTCGTGGCCCACCATTGAAAGCGGTCAATATAGAACACAGGGCAGAAGGCAGTTTCCTGCTGGAGTCAGGGGGTTGGTTGGACTCTGGATGCCATCATTTATTAGTGAGCTAATCTGAGTGATAGAATTCAACTTCCCCATGCATCTCCAGTTGCAAAATGGGAATGGTAGAAGTACCTAAAGTTCAGGCTGCAGTCAGGATGAAATAAAACAAGGTATGGAGCACTGCAGGCCAGTGGCCTGAGTATGGTGAGGATTCAGTTGAAGCTCTCCTTGTAACACGAAGGGAGATATGGGTTTTTATTACAAAGCTTCCCAGACAGGGGTATTGTCTCTGTCTCTGCATGTCCTGCATGTGTTGTGGTTTGTTTGTTTGTTTTTTTCTCACTGATTTCTTACAGCAATTCTGTGAGATGAGCCTTACTACCCTCCTCTGACAGATAAGTAACCTGAGGCTCAGAAAGACCAGTAACTGGGTCACACAGCTCGTAAGTGACAAACTCAGAATTCCAAGTCAGGACAGCTGTGCCCCCAACCTCTCCCTCCTTCTCAGCTCAGATTCAGCTGTGGGATCTTCTCTGAGTCCTTCATCCCTGAACTGCTAGATGACCTGGGCCACCCCCTAAACCCAGTCCCACCTCCCCAGGGCTTTGTCGATCCTCTGTCACCAGAAATACTTCTCGGGGAAGAGCATGTGCACTGGGGCGGGCTCCTGGGAGGCAGAAATTCCTGTCTAGGCTCAATGCTCAGTCATTCAGTAAACGTTCCCCTGAGGGCTGACTGTGTGCCAGGCCCTGTGGGTAGTAGCAGACCACACACACACACACACACACGTGCACACACACACATGTGCACACACACTCACACATTATTTTTTATTTATTTATTTATTTTTTATTTGACAGAGAGAGAGAGATCACAAGTAGGCAGAGAGAGAGGAAGGGAAGCAGTCTCCCTGCCTAGCAGAGAGCCCGATGTGGGGCTCGATCCCAGGACCCTGGGATCATGACCTGAGCCGAAGGCAGAGGCTTTAACCCACTGAGCTACCCAGGTGCCCCCACACTCACACATTCTTACCACACAGTCTCACACACTCCACACACACATATACATACACATACACATAAAGCCTGCTTATGTTCATTCCCTTAATAATACTGAGAGAATACTGGCAATACTTATTTTGAGCCTACTAAAGGTAATTTCAAAGTGGCCCAAGATGCCATTGACTGAGAGCAGAGCCATGGCATTTTTATTCCCCCACAGTCTTTGGCAAACGCCTTTACATGAAGAAACAGTTTGCTAAGCAATATAATAGTGTGAATGAAATTGTTAGGGAAGCTGTTTAACCTGCTCAACAGAATAACTCCTGAGCATTCTTAAATGAAGCATTTTATAGAAAATAACCTAATCTTAATTGTAAATCGGCCTTATCTACTTCTTAGGGCATCTCTCTAAGCCCCACCCACCTCTTTAATGGTATAAAATAACCCAGACTTTCTCTAATTAAGCCTGCATTGCAGAATTGGCACGATTTTTATGTTTGTTCACACCAGTCATCTTCAGAAAAGGGATTTGGCGCTTATCTTTGTCCACTGTTACATTCACATCAGCTGTCATTCTGCTTTGTGGAAACTTCCTGGGACCCCATCACCACCGAGGAAATAAGGCACTTCCATATGAAGAGAAGAGACAGGAGGGTTGACAGGGGGAGAAGGTGTCCGGTAGACCTCTTCTTCCTTACTGTGCTTTCCCTCAGCCACAATTGTCTCCTCAATGAGGTAAAGTGCAATAGGAGTACTATTAGTTCAGTTTCTAACTAAAACTGTTGCCAGGTCTCTGAGAATATGGCTTTCCTCAGTCTGCTCCTGACAATAGTGCTCATCCCTCATGCAAGGGGGGATATAAAACATCTTCTTCCACCACAAAGAATTACTAATGATTTCCTGGAAGTCAATGTTACTGTCTTATTAATGTCAATTGGCAATTTGCAATGACGTAGATGGAACTAGAGGGTATCACGCTAAACGAAATAAGTCAGAGAAAGACAATTATAATATGATTTCATTTGCATGTGGAATTTAAGAAACAAAACAGATGACAATATGGGAAAGGAGGGGGGGAAAAGAAAGGGAAGCAAACCATAAGAGACTCAAGGATAGAGAACTAACTGTGGGTTGTTGGAAAGGAAGTGGGTGAGGGATGGGCTAGATGGGTAATGGGCATTAAGGAGGGCACTTGTGATGATCACTGGGTGTTGTATGTAAGTGATGAATCACTGAATTCAACTCCTGAAACCGATATTACACCATATGTTAACTGACTATAATTTAAATAAAAACTTTAAAAAAAATCAATGTTGGGTAATGTAGTAGCAGTAGTTTATGTTCACTGGGCGCTTCCCATGACAACCAGAGTTCTAAATGCCTTTCATACCTCAGGGCTTTTAGTCCCCCAAAAATCATAAAGGTCATAACCATGATTACAGTAGTCCCCCCTTATCTGGGGTTTCAGTAACTCGCTGTCGATTGTGGTCCAGAAGCAGATGATCATCCTCCTGAGGGATCATCGGAAGGTCAGTAGCAGCCTAACACTTCATCACACTGTCTACATCACTCCCCTTGCTTCGTCTCATCAGGCAGGCACTCACTGGTCACGTCTTCACAAGAAGAAGGCTGAGTACAACACAGTAAGATATTTTGGGAGGGAGAAAGAGAGACCATGTTCATGTAACTTTTATTATGGTAGTCTGTTAAAATTATTCCATTTTATTATTAGTTATTGTTGTTATTCTCTTACCATGCCTCCTTTATAAATTAAACTTTATCATACATATGTATGTAGAGGAAAAAAGTATGCGTAGGGATCAGCACCATTCAGTTTCAGGCACCCACTGGGTATCCCCTGCAGATAAGAGGGTACTGCTGTATTCCCCCCTTTCAGAGGAAGAAACTGATCCTACAGGAAGATTGGAAGCTTACCCAAAATCAAGGAAAGAGCCTTATCTCCCACACTCCAACCACTAACCACCATGGAACACAGCCTCTCTAGAGATCTTACTCACTATCGTGGTCCAGCACCTAGGTGCCAACTTTCTAGTCACCCAGGATTTTCTGTGTTTCAATTCTGTTTCAACTAACTCACTCGTTCCTTGTAAACAAGTTAATGTAAATAAGTTAATGTACATTAGCTTATTTAACTCAAAGGATGTCAATCTTTTTTTAAGGTTTTATTTATTTGACACAGAGAGAGAGCACAAGCATGGGGAGTGGGAGACGGAGAAACAGACTTCCCACTGAGCAGGGAGTCTGTTGCAGGACTCAATCCCAGGATACTGGGTGGGATCATGACCTGAGCTGAAGGCAGACACTTAATGGACTAAGCCACCCAGGTGCCCCATGGCTGACATGGATCTTCCTTTTTTTTTTTTTTTTTTAAGATTTTACCTATTTATTTGACATAGAGACAGTGAGAAAGGGAACACAAGTAGGAGGAGTGGGAGAGGGAGAAGCAGGCCTCCCGTTAAGCAGGGAGCCTGATGGCAGGGCTCCATTCCAGAACCCTGAGACCATGACCTGAGCCAAAGTCATATGCCTAATGACTGAGCCACCCAGGCTCCCCAGATTTGGATCTTCTTAAGAAGTCATGTCAGCTTCATCTGTAATAGGTTTGAGAAAACTAACAAATATGTTCCATGTCACATTGTTATGTTTTATAGAGTTCGGCCTCTAATAGGCTGCCTCCACGCCCTCCCACCCTGTGACACCAGCAGCCACAGCTGTGTCAGAGAAGGAACATGGATAATGGGAGGCAGGACAGCAGGAGGGGATAGCTGGGATCATGTTCCCCTGGCCTTGGTCCCCATAGACCCCAGCTAGGATTCTGGGTTCCTGCATCCTGGCCAGCCCTCTGACCCTGACCCCTCCTGTTCTGATGTTTATATAAGGTGGCTTCTTTTGGGTGGTGAGAAGGGGTCAGGTCGCTTGAGAACAGAGGAGAGAGAACAGACCATACTCACAATCCAGAACTGACCTCTTCCAGTCTCTGGGCTCACAAAGGAGAGCCATTAAATGCCCCGACGTTGTAATCTTTCATCATCAGGGAAAACACACAAAGGCCTGGTTCCTCCCCATCAACCCCACATTTCTTCCCTGTCATTTTCCTTTGCTCTGAGTCTCTTTCATTCTTATTCCTTATTAAATTTTCTTTGTATTCTTTTGTGTTACCTGTGCTTCTCCAACTACCCCCAAATCTTTGTGAGAGGCTGAGATGTATGGAGATGAACCACGGTGTGTAAGATGTCCTTGAGGCTATGAGGCCTCTCATCCCCTCAGAATAACATTTCAGAGTCATGAAGGGCCCGGCCCTGGAGTTCTCTGCCATCAGAGGAATGGCGATGATTCCGACAACATGCTTTACTTTCACAAACTCAGCCCAGGCTTTTGAGAAGCTTGTTTTCAGTGCCTTAGCCAAGAGGCATCTTCCCACAATGAGGGACCCCAAAACCCCTGAAACTCCTGTTTGTGGTTACTGCCTCTGGATTTCTCATCAAGCCGTCCCAGCCAGTGACCATCTGATGGTATAGAATAACCCAAGCTTTCTCCAATACAGCCTCCATTGCAGAATTGGTGCGATTTCTATGTTTATACACACCTGTCATCTTCAGAAAAGGGTATTTGGCGCTTGTCTTTGTCCACTGTTACATTCACATCAGCTGTCATTCTGCTTTGTGGAAACTTCCCGGGACCCTATCACCACCGAGGAAATAAGGTACTTCCATACAAAGAGCAGAGACAGGAGAGTTGACAGGGGGAGAAGGTGTCCAGTAAACCTCTTCTTCCTTGATATGAAAATGGTGCCTCTCTGAGAGCAAGCATCTGCAGGAAACACGTGGCTGTCTCTTGGGTCTATTGGGACAGAGAGCCTGCCTCTTCTCTTCTGCCTCTTCCAGCAATAGAACATACAGTACTGTCAGTTCCAAACAGTCTTTGGGCAGAGAAAGCCTTGGGCACCCAAGGCAGAAATCCTATAATAGGCAAGGCTCTCAGCCAAGACAACTTTGAATACCATTGATAATTGCGTGAGCACCTTTGTTTCCCCAGTGCAGCATTCTTTGTCAGCAAGGATCCTGCTAGCTGGGCAAGAAGCCACCATTCCCCCACATTTCACAGAGGGGAAGTTAGAAGTGTGGATGCATCTAGGACACTAACCAAGGTCATGCCCTAGGTTTATGATAGAAGTGACTTCCCTCTGTCAGGCTGGTGTCCTATTTACGAGGACATCTGCCTTCAGGCAATACCAGTGCTGGGTAGAAGCTGCATTCAGCCTGTGATGGCACTCACCCTGCAAATGTGCTTATTGGAAGAAAGCTCATGATGAATCCTTAAAAAGAAATATTCTGCCATAAAGTACATCAACCCACGTGCCTACCCATGGAACTCTACCCCACCTCCCACCCTCACACACTCATCTTGCTTTCCCACTGTTTACCACTTCTGGGAGCACAGAACTCCAGAGGGAGTCTCTGCAGGTGGACTAGGTGACAAACTTAGACGACTTTTCCATTCATAGGAAAGGTGTCCTATGTTTGATAGGTTTATGTAGGGCTAGAGCAAACAAAAGTAGCAACACCAAAACCAGAAATTAGACCCATGTCCCTCTTCCTCTGTCATAACTGGTGAGCCAGACATGGCCTGGTCACCACAGTAGGCTCCTATGGAAGTTGAGTTTTTCTTTGAGTGAGTTAACAGATTATGAAACTGGGCCCATGTGGTATATCTTTCAGAGGGTCTAATGGGGATTAGAAGCTGCACTGTTCCTGTCCCAGATAAGCCAGTTGTTATTTCTCTGCCCACATCGTTTGCTGTTGGGAGAAGTGATCACATCCACCGGTCCCACTGAAGTTGGCCATAGTTGAATAAAGATGGACATCGAGCCTGGAGGTGGGGAAACCTTGGGTAGAGGGCACACCCCTGGGCTGGGTGGAGTCTAACAGGTTTCTCTTTCACCATGTGCATTACAAAACTCAGAGGCTATGATCAGACCCTGGGTCATATAGTTCTGGGCCCATGCTGCTGCCATGGTGGGCCAGAGCCATAGTAATCGAGTACTCTAGTGAGTATATGATGGGGAGGAATCAGAAGAAGAAGAATAGGAGAGGCCTAGGGCCCAAGAGTTAGAGACCCCCAAGTTCTGACCTATCAGGCTCTGTCCCATGAGCCTGGAGGTCTTCACTTTCAGCCCTTAGAAGCCTGTGCAGTTACCTTTTGGGCCTTCATAAATAATTTCCCTTTTTTAAACCCACACAGAAAAGATATTGTTTCTTACTGCTCTGCAAAGCCCAAACAAGCCAGCTCCTTTCTCCACCATGAAGATCAATGACTGTAGGATGTATGTTCAGGCCAGTGATCTGCTGCTGAGGGCAGGAGGCTTCTGCTTGAGCCATCACTGTCCCTGAACTAATGCTGTCTCTCAGGGGTGCACACACATGGGCCAGGTGACGGGGATGTTTGTGGAGGCAGAGCTGCTGTAGAAGTTCTTAAGTAGGAAAAGCAAAACTTAAAAAGAAGCCGATCTAAGGTATTTCTTCGATTCTGAAGCATATCACTTTTTCCTTCATGGTTGAACATTTGTGAAATCACTGTCTGCCAGCTAGAACCATTGTAGTTATCAGAAACCAACTTCACCTTGGCTATTCACAATGCTGTGGCATCAACTGAATTATATGCATTGTCAGAGCCACAGATACTGAATCTGTTGTTGAAAAGATCTTCAGATTTCACTATGATCTGGCAATCAAATAAGAAAGTCATTACGTTTATAGAAAGGCATGGAAATGGAGCAGTGTTGTATATATTTTATATTAACCAAGTAAATATTTGTTGTCAAAGGAATGATTGCAATCTCATATTTCCTTCAAAGCAGTAACTGAGTGCTTTGGAAATCCACAGGTGGAAAAAATCACGGTACATTTTGTTACTGAGATCAATGCACCAGAATGTCATATCAGCTCCCAACACAATGCAACTAAAGGGGGAAGGAATGCCAAATCCCTCAGAACTTAAGAAAGGCATTCCAAAGTACCAAAAAGCTAGTGCACCCAATCCATGCATTGAGCAGGAACATTGGTGAGGCTGTGCCTTAGTTTGTTGGCAGTGTTTTCTTTCTTTTTTTAGCTATACTGAAAATAATGCTATGACTGAGAGCTGATGGAATCCTAGATGAGATAAGATACAATAACAGCAGCCATCAAACTGTGGCTGGCCAAGAAGAAAGCCACAGACACCTTGCATCTCAGCCACCTGTTTGTCCACCAAGGGTGGCAATGGGAGAAAGCAAAGTATTTCACACTAATCTACAGACCTTCAAAGTCAAAGCCTTTGTGACTACTTCAGTTTAATACATGAAATGCACCATCTGTGCTACAAACTAAGGACAAGCACCAAATGCTCAGAAACTTCCATTTTGTCGTGGTTGCCTATCAGTTTTAATTGGCAAGTGCAGAAAAGACAAAGGATGGCAATAAGGGTCCCATTCTTCTCTTTATTTCAGACTGAGTGCCTCCTGCTTGTGTTGTCGTATGTTGGCATCCCTATTCCCTTACTGCCTTTCCCAGCCCCTTCCTTTGACCTCCCCACAGTAGCAGCCCATACATACTGGAGAGAGAAAGTTTAGACACAAGTTCATTGTATAGGGGTATCTGGGTGGCTCAGATGGTTAGGCATCTGCCTTTGGCTCGGGTCACGATCCCAGGGTCCTGGGATTGAGCCCTGCAATGTTCTCCCTGCTTGTTTTCTCTTGCTTTCTCTGTCAAATAAATAAATAAATAAATAAACAAACAAACAAACTCCTTAAAAAAATAAGTTCATTGTATTAGCATGTCTGTCCATATGTTCACAGAGCCAACATTTCTTATCCTGCTCCCAGCACGGTCTTCAGAAGTAGCACTGTGAAACCCTGAGTTCCTCTCAATGTACACATTAAAAAAAAAAACTGTCAAGAAAATATGTGTGTGTGCTTGTGTGTATGTGTGTGTGTGTGCCCTTGGTAAACCTCCCCTATCTTAAAGAACTTTCAAGAATTTGAAATTTTTACCTATCAATAATATACTTTGATGTATGTGGAGATCAGGAATACTAATATTGCATTCTTTTTTCTAAATTTTTATCTATTTTCTTAAATTTCTTTTCAGTGTTCCAGAATTCATTGTTTATGTACCACACCAAGTGCTCCATGCAATACTTTTTTTTTTTTAAGATTTTATTCATTTACTTGAGAGAGAGAGAGAGAGAGCATGAGAGGGTAGAATGTCAGAGGGAGAAGCAGACTCCCCACTGAGCAGGGAGCCCAATATGGGACTTGATCCTGGGACTCCAGGATCAGGAACTGAGCTGAAGGCAGTTGCCCAACGAACTGAGCCACCCAGGTGCCCTATGCAATACTTTTCGATAAAAAACAGACAAACAAACAAAAACCTAGGCCAGCATTTATACTGAATAAACACTGGAATTGAAAGGTCAACTTCGTCTTAAATCAGTTGTCCTACATTCTCAGATTCATGTATGGGTTCTGTTCTGCCCTACCAATTTCAGTAAGTTTTATGCAGCACATTTTAATGACTGATAAAGCAAACATGCAATCATTTCACTTCTCAAGAGTATCATAGCTACTCTTCCTTGTGAGTAGTCAAGTCATTTGAATGAGTTCATTTTAAAAGTTGGGATTCTTACTGGAAGAGTGTGTGTGTGTGTGTACACATATAGTTTGGAAAGATTAACATTTTCATACTACATTTTCCCAACTAGGTATATAACATATCTCATTTTATATTTTATTTTCAATGAAGTTTTGGGATTTTCTTCATTTGGTTTTTGTACCTTTGCAAGTTATTGTATGTTTTTGTTGCTACTGAGAATTGGCTCTTTTTATTTCCATTTCTAACTGTGTTGTTTATGTAGAGAAAGCCACTAGCACTTGGGTATTGCTAGCTAATCCACTCACCTTACTGTATTGCTAAATAGAATCCCTGAATTTTTCTAGGTATACAATTTTAACACCAGTGATGAAATTATTCTTTCTCTTCTTTTCTGAAACATACATATATTAATTTCTTATATATTGAATTAGCTAAAATCTTGAAAGTGATTTTAAGTCATACAACAACCCTTTCCAGCTCCCGATTTTAATAACATTGGCTTTAAATTTCTTAACGATGACTGGCATTGATTTTTCATGATTAGTTAATACACTTATGTTTTACTTTTGCTTGTGTTTTTTTCTTTTTGAGATTCAGTTAATGCACAGTAAAATGCTGAGAATATAAGTATATAATCCATGACTTTTGCCAAATATCCATGCCCATGTAACTAGTAGCCCAGAAGTTTCAGTTATTTACTGATGCAAAACAAATTGTTCCCAAACTGAATAACTTAAGAACAATTTATTATTTTTCAAGAAATTGACCAGAGAGTTCTGCCTCACATGGTGTCAGTCAGTGACTGGGATGGCTAGAAGGTCTAAATATCTTGGCAATAGGGACCCACTACCAGCTGAACCTACTAACCTAGGCCTCAGTTCTCTTCTTCGTGTAGCCCTTTGGGCAGCTGGGCTCCACAGAGTGTTCTGAGAGGCCAAGACTCGAGTGATGCTCCATTAAGGTCCAGCCTTGAAAGTTGCTTGAAGGTTACTGTAATGGGCAACCCTTTCTTTGGTTCTTATTTGTGACAGTTTTCCCAGATAAGGTAAATTTTCACTTTTCTTCTTTTTCAGAAACTAAGCCACAAGCACAGTAACACATTTTATTTTCTGCAACTCATTTATTTGAAGTCTTACAAATTGAAATTTCATGTGTTGAAGGCTAAAATTCAGTTATTATGAAAAGAAGCGGATGGCTCAAATTTTACCAGTCACATATCCTTGAAACCTAGAAAGGAAGGACCAGCATCACCTCTTCATCTGGTTGGTCAGGAAAGGTCACAGCACTAGACCACGTTCAATGAGAAGAGAAGCCTTATGGCAGGATAGTAGCGAAGTCACATTATAAAAGAACATATGGAGTAGGAGGGACTTTGAAAGCACTGCCAAGGTGGTCTGGATATAGGACATGTCTGTCATCCCAGACAGTTTCCATGTGCTTCCTTCTGGATATTCCCCACCAATAAGCACCAATATTCTGTCCCAATAGACTAGCTTTATCTGTACTTAAACATCAGATAAACAGATCCATGTACTTATTCACTATTGGTAGATATTTGGGTTGTTTTAAGATTTTCTCTATCACAAGCAATGCTATGAACATTCTTGTATGAGTCTTTTTGAGAATATGTTTTCAATTCTCCTGGGAAACACCTAGGCATAGGATTGCTGGGTCAGGGGTGCTTAGGTAGCTCAGTCCAGTAAGTGTCTGCCATCAGCTCAGGTCATGATCCCAGTCCTGGGATTGAGCCCCACATCAGGGTCCTAGCTCAGCAAGGAGTCTGCTTCTCCCTCTTCCCCTCCCCTAGCTAATGTGTGCATGCACTCTCTCTCTCCCTCTCTCATAAATAAATAAAATCTTTCAAAAAAGAAAAAAGAATTGCTGCATCATATGGTAAGGGTATAGTTAACTTTATGATACTCTAAAACTATTTTCCAAGGATTATATCATTTTTTTCTCCTCCTATGAGGTGTGAGTATTCCAAACGCAGTGCATTGTTGATGGTATTTAGTGCTACCAGGTTTCCCATTCTTTCAAGTGTCTTTCACAGCATCATTTTTTTGATGATGATGATGTCAGGTATATCAGTTTTTAAAAATGGATCATGTCTATGGCAATTTAAAGAATACATGTGTGCTAAGCACTGGGTGATATACACAATTGTTGAATCACTATCTTGTATACATGAAATTAACATAACACTGTATGTTGACTATACTGTAATTAAAATTTTTTAAAATATTTTAAAAAATGGATCATGTCGGGACACCTGGGTGGCTCAGTGGGTTAAAGCCTCTGCCTTCGGCTCAGGTCATGGTCCCAGGGTCCTGGGATCGAGCCCCACATCGGGCTCTCTGCTCCGCAGGGAATCTGCTTCCTCCCCTCTCTCTCTGCCTGCCTCTCTGCTTGCTTGCGATCTTTCTCTCTGTCAAGTAATCTTTGAAAAAAAAAAATGGATCATGTCAAAGAACTCTTTACTTTGTCCCAAATTATGAAGATTTTCTCCTGTATCTTATTCTAAAAGACTGATAGTTCTATATTGTACATTTAGATCTGTGATATACTTTAAGATAATTTTTCTATTAAGTGCGAGGTTTTGGTCAAGTTTAATTATTTTGTGCGTGAGATCCAATTTTTCCAGTGTTATCTGTTGAAAAGAATAATATAACTCCATTGAATTGTCTTTACACTTCTGTCAAAAATCAATTGGCTGTATATGTGCAGGCATAGTTCTAAACTCTGTTCCATCTGGTGGATCCTTGAGGATATTGTTTTACTAATACTGTACTGTTTTGATTAGACTAGCTTTATATTAATTCTTAAAATAGGGTAGTGTAATTCCTCCAACATCATTTTAGTTTTTCAAGTTATCTTGGCTATTTTAGTTCCTTTGTCTTTATATACAAATTTAAGAATCAGCTTGTCTGTATCCCCAAAACTCCTATTTGAATTTTTATTTAAATTCCTTTAAATATGTAGATCAGTTTGGGAGAATTGACATCTTTACTATGTTGAGTCTTCCAAATCATGACTACAGTATATGTCTCCACTTATTTAGGTCTTCTTTGATTTCTTTCTCTAGCATTTTGTATGTTTCAACACAGAGATCTTACACTAGTTGTTGTTAGATTTACAGTTAAGTATTTCATTTTGGGGAACCATTATAAAGGATGTTATTCTTCACAATTTCAGTTTTCAATTGTTCATTGCTAGTATATAGAAGTACAATTGATTTTTGAGTGCTGTCTTTGTATCCTGCAAACTTGCAGAACTCTCCTATGTTCTAGGAATTTTTCTTCTCAAGATTTTCTACAAAGACAATTATGTCATCTGCAAATAAGGACATTTTTATTCTTCCTTTCTGATCTGTATGTTTTTTGTTTTTCCTGCCTTGAAGATCTAGCTAGGACTTCCAGTATAATGATGAATAGGAGTGGTAACAACATACATTCTTGCCTTACTCCCAAACTTAAGAAGAAAGTGACAGTTAGCAAACCACAGATCCAAGAAGCTCAGAGAATACCAAGGAGGATAAAACTATACCTAAAAAGGAAAAATGAAAAAAAGAAAACATACCTACACATATCATAATTGAAATTCTGAAAACCAAAGACAAAAACAAAATCTTGAAAGCAACCCAAGAAAAAAAAGACAGGTCACCTATAAAGAACAAGGATAAGAAATATCACCAATTCTCATCAGAAACCATGACTTTTTTAAGTGCTAAGGAAAAACACTGCAATTGTGTGATTCTATACTCACCAAAAATATCCCTCAAAGGTCAAGGCTTTCTCAGACAGACAAATACTGAGGACACTCACTGTCTGTAGACTTACTCTACAAGTAATGTGAAAGGAAGTTCTTCAGACAGAAGGAAGTTGATATAGCCAGAAACCAGTATCCACACAAAGAAATGCAGAGCACTGGAAATGGAATAAATATATATAAAATAAAACATTTACTTTTAATTACTTCTCTTATCTGTTTAAAATCTGTTTAAAGCAAAAGTTATATCAGCGTACTGTGTGTTTATAGCCTATGTAAAAGTAAATTGTATGACAGATGGCACAAAGGATGTGTCTTAGTTTGTTTGGGCTGCTATCACAAAATGCCACAGGCTGAGTGGCTTGCAAATAACAAAAATTATTTCTTAATGTTCTGAAGGCTGAAATTCTGAGATGAGGGTGCCCCCATGATTAGGTGAGGACTCTCTTCCAGATCACAGACTTCTCCTTGTGCCCTCACAAAGCAGAAGGGGCTAGGGACTCTGTGGGGTCTCTTTTATAAGAAAACTAGTCCCATCAAAAAATGGGCAGAAGATATGAACATACACTTCTCCAATGAAGACATACAAATGGCTATCAGACACATGAAAAAATGTTCATCATCACTAGCCATCAGGGAGATTCAAATTAAAACCACCTTGAGATACCACCTTACACCAGTTAGAATGGCCAAAATTAGCAAGACAGGAAACAACATGTGTTGGAGGGGATTTGGAGAAAGGGGAACCCTCTTATACTGTTGGTGGGAATGCAAGTTGGTGCAGCCTCTTTGGAGAACAGTGTGGAGATTCCTCAAGAAATTAAAAATAGAACTTCCCTATGACCCTGCAATTGGACTACTGGGTATTTACCCCAAAGATACAGATGTAGTGAAAAGAAGGTCCATCTGTACCCCAATGTTCATAGCAGCAATGGCCAAGGTCGCCAAACTATGGAAAGAACCAAGATGCCCTTCAACGGACGAATGGATAAGGAAGATGTGGTCCATATACACTATGGAGTATTATGCCTCCATCAGAAAGGATGAATACCCAACTTTTGTAGCAACATGGACAGGACTAGAAGAGATTATGCTGAGTGAAATAAGTCAAGCAGAGAGAGTCAATTATCATATGGTTTCCACTTATTTGTGGAGCATAACAAATAGCATGGAGGACATGGGGAGATGGAGAGGAGAAGGGAGTTGAGGGAAATTGGAAGGGGAGGTGAACCATGAGAGACTATGGACTCTGAAAGACAGTCTGAAGGGTTTGAAGAGGTGGGGGGGTGGGAGGTTGGGGGAACCCGGTGGTGGGTATTAGAGAGGGCACGGATTGCATGGAGCACTGGGTGTAGTACAAAAACAATGAATACTATTATGCTGAAAAAAAAAAAAAAAAACTAGTCCCATTCATGAGGGCTTCACCCTCATGACCAAGGAAGCTTCCAAAGGCTCCACCTCCAAATACATTCACGTTGGATGCTAGAAGTTCAACATACGAATCAGAAAAGAAACACAAACATTCAGACTATAGTAGGACAGGCAATGTAAGAGTCTTATACTACATGCAAAGTAGTATAATATTATTTGAAACTAGATACGTATTTATAAATTATAAATTTATAAATATGTATTTTATACATATTTATAGATATTTATAGAGAAATTTATAATTTATAAATATGCATGAAATATATATTTATAAATTATAAACATGTATTTTTTGCATATTTATAAATCATAAATTTATAAATATGTGTTTTATACATATTTTATAAATTACTACAATTTATATAATGTAAACCCTAGAGTAACCACTAAAAACATGCTCACTTAAGCCCAGAAAAATCAGGAAAGGAGGAAAAATCAGAAGAACAAATGGAACAAATAAAAGCTAGCAAACTGACAGATCTTAATCCAATCATATCAATAATCCCATCTAAGTGTGAATAGTTTAATATGCTCATTAAAAGACAGAGATGATCAAATGGGATAAAAAAGCAAGACTCAACTATATGTTATCTAAAGAAAACCTACTTTTTTTTAAATTATGTCATGTTAGTCATCATACAGTACATCATTAGTTTTTGATGTAGTGTTCCTGACTCATTGTTTACATATAACACCCAGTGTTCCATGCAATACATGACCTCCTTAATACCCATCACTGGGCTAACCCATTCCCCTACTCCCCTAGCCTCTAAAACCCTCAGTTTGTTTCCTGGAGTCCATAGTCTCTCATGGTTTGTCTCCCTCCCTCATTTCTCCCCCTCCATTTCCCCCTTCTTCCTCCTAATGCCCTTCATGCTATTACTTATGTTCCACATACAAGTGAAACCATATGATAATTGACTTTCTCTACTTGACTAATTTCACTTAGCATAATCTCCTCCAGTCCCATCCATGTTGATGCAAAAATTGGGTATTCATCCTTTCTGATGGCTGAGTAGACTCAGTAGTATATACTCAGTAGTATTCTGTAGTATGTCCATTGTATATATGGACCACATCTTCTTCATCCATCCATATGTTGAAGAGCATCTTGGCTCTTTCCACAGTTTGGCTATTGTGGACATCACTGCTATGAATATTGGGGTGCATGTAGCTCTTCTTTTCACTACATCAGTATCTTTGGGGTAAATACTCAGTAGTTCAATTGCTGGGTCATAAGATAACTCTATTTTTAATTTCTTGAGGAATCTCCACACTGTTTTCCTAAGTGGCTGCACCAACTTCCATTCCCACCAACAGTATAAGAGGGTTCCCCTTTCTCCACATCCTCTCCAACACTTGTTGTTTCCTGTCTTGTTAATTTTGGCCATTCTAACTGGTGTAAGGTGCTATCTCAATGTGGTTTTGATTTGAATCTCCCTGATGGCTAATGATGATGACCATTTTTTCATGTGTCTATTAGCTATTTGTATGCCTTCTTTGGAGAAGTGTCTATTCATGTCTTCTGCCCATTTTTTGACTTGATTATTTGTTTGGGGGTGTTGAGTTTGAGGAGTTCTTTATAGATCTTGGATATCACCCTTTATCTGTAGTGTCATTTGTAAAACCTGCTTTAAATATAAAGACATAGGGCGCCTGGGTGGCTCAGTGGGTTAAGCCGCTGTTTTCAGCTCGGGTCATGATCTCAGGGTCCTGGGATCGAGTCCCACATCGGGCTCTCTGCTCAGCAAGAAGCCTGCTTCCCTCTCTCTCTCTCTCTCTGCCTGCCTCTCCGTCTACTTGTGATCTCTCTCTGTCAAATAAATAAATAATAAAATCTTTAAAAAAAATAAAAATAAATAAATAAATAAATAAATATAAAGACATAAATGGCTAAAAGTGAAAGGATAGGGAAAGATATACCAATTTTTTTGTACTAACCAAAAGAAAAATGGGGTGATTTTATTGATATCAGACAAAGTAGATTTTAGACCAAGAATGATTATCACAATAATACAAAACCAAAAATAGTAATTTTAAGTCTCACTTAAAATTTTATTAAAATATCACAGAAGAAAAGAAAAAAATAGTTTCAGGGAATCTTAATGTTCAAACTGAAGCTTAATTTCACATGTGCTTTTACTTAGATTTTCTTACTTTGTGCATACATGTCTTAAATAATTACTGACATTTTGTCATTTAGAAATATTAACTAAAGTCACGTATCTTTCAGATTTGCACAAATAGCTTATTATTTTGCAAGAAGATGTCGTCTTTTTAGGCAAAAGAGTAGGGAAACATTCCAGCAGTTTGTTGAAAATGATTTAGGCATGTAATGTGCTCTCTTCCCATTATAGCCTGATGCAAACACAATTGGGAGTCCAAGTAGGAATGAACTGAGTTACATTCTCTGGCTATTGGGAATACTGCCTTTGCTTGTCTGAAGATAGATAAGAGAAAGGAAGCTATGAGTTTGTTTACTATTCTTGCAGTATCTCTCTCTTAGAGATATTAGGACCAGTGCAAGAACATTTGCACATACCTACCAGTAGGTTTTTAATCACTTTATCTTTTGGATAGAAGGTTATATTGCTTTGTAAATTTATGTAGAATAAATTGACTGGTAATCCTTGATTTTGAGGCTGGATTATTTTATTGCTAATGTATAGTAATATTCAAAATGCTTATAAATAATGAACATACATTTGTGATTTAGGGCTATTATAATGCCCCAGCAACCAATTTCAGCTAATCTGATTTAATTGACATTATGTCAGGGGTTTTGAAGTTCTTAATAAAGGACCAAGAATAAAAGATTCCCAAGGGTGGCAAATACAGGTAGTAATGATTCTAATATGCTCACTAATCCATTTATAATGAAATAGTTATTGGCTAGATATTATAAATGATTAAAGTACCTTAAAGAAAATAATGCCTGTGGGCAGATTGTTACATCAGAGGACCTTAAGATAGATTCCTGGGTGTTGATAACATTAATATTAATGAGATTCATTGAGGACTGTAGGCAAATAGTTACTGCAAGTGGCACAGTACATCTCCTGGGTGGGGAGGGGGGGTACCTAACTGGCAGTGCAGAGCCTCAGGTTCTGGTTTTATAGTATCATCTTGTACAATTCAGGCAAGACGCTAAAGTTGTGTGCATGTGTGCCTCCATTTTTTGACTGTGAGAAAGTATCAAATGATTTCCTGAAGTTATCTGTACGGTCAGCTGAAATGAGCAGATAGCTAAGAACTTATGTGGGAGAAGATTAGAGAGAAACATCCCAAATGTGGGTGAAGAACATAGGGATCAGGGGCGCCTGGGTGGCTCAGTGGGTTAAAGCCTCTGCCTTCGGCTCAGGTCATGATCCCAGAGTCCTGGGATCGAGCCCCGCATTGGGCTCTCTGCTCCGCAGGAGCCTGCTTCCTCCCCTCTCTTTCTCTGCCTGCCTCTCTGCCTACTTGTGATCTCTCTCTCTCTCTCTGTCAAATAAATAAAATCTTAAAAAAAAAAAAGAACATAGGGATCGTCTCATAATGAAGAGACACAAGTGCCTCCATCTCGATTATTCTGCTGCTGGCCTTCAACAGGACACTTGATGTCAAGTTTTACGTGACGAATTGTCTTTTTACCAAATGAGAAAATACATGAGAAATGTCAACACCTGATAGTGGTGTTCATATTAATCTACCCTCAAAAAAAAAAAAAAAACAACCCAACTTTTTGTGTGCTTTCTGCAATTATGAGTCACTACAAATTAACCAAACTGCATCATTTTAGAGAGATGAGTGTTAATGATACTCACAGAATCAAAGAATCAAAATGATTAGTATGGTTTTTTTAAATCACATTTTCCTTTACTTTCAAAATGCATTTTTCTCTAGGGAGAAAAAGAAACCACTTGTATAAAAATATTTTTTTTAATTTAAATTCCACCAGTCAATGTATCATCATTAGTTTTTCTTAAAATTTAATTCAATTTTTTTTTTTTAGTGTTCCAGAATTCATTGTTTATGCACCACACCCAATGCTCCATGCAATATGTGTCCTCCATAATACCCACCACCAGGCTCACCCATTCCCCCGCCATCCAAAACCCTCAGTTTGTTTCTCAGAGTCCACAGTCTCTCATGGTTTGTCTTCCCCTCTGATTTCCCCCAATTCCTTCTCCTCTCCCTCTCCCAATGTTCTCCATGTTATTCCTTATGCTCCAGCAGTAAGTGAAACCATATGATAATTGACTCTCTCTGCTTCACTTATTTCACTCAGCATAATCTCTTCCAGTCCTGTCCATGTTGATACAAAAGTTGGGTATTCATCCTTCCTGATGGAGGTATAATACTCCATTGTATATATGGACCATATCTTCTTTATCCATTCGTCTGTTGAAGGGCATCTTGGTTCTTTCCAGAGTTTGGTGACTCTTGGCCATTGATGCTATGAACTTTGAGGTACAGGTGACCCTTCTTCTCACTATCTGTATCTTTGGGGTAAATACCCAGTAGTGCAATTGCAGGGTTATAGGGTAGCTCTATTTTTAATTTCTTAAGGAATCTCCACACCGTTTTCCAAAGTGGCTGCACCAACTTGATTTCCCACCAACAGTGTTCCCCTTTCTCCACATCCTCTCCAACACTTGTTGTTTACTGTCTTGCTAATTTTGGCCATTTGGTTTTGATTTGAATCTCCCTGATGGCTAATGATAATGACCATTTTTTCACGTGTCTGTTAGCTATTTGTATGTCTTCTTTGAAGAAGTGTCTGTTCATGTCTTCTGCCCATTTTTTGATGTGATTATCTGTTTTGTTTGTGTTGAGTTTGAGTTCTTTATAAATCCTGGATATCAGCCCTTTGTCTGTAGTGTCATTTGTGAATATCTTCTCCCATTTCGTGGGTTGCTTCTTTGTTTTCTTGACTGTTTCCTTTGCTGTGCAGAAGCTTTTGATCTTGATGAAGTCCCAAAAGTTCATTTTTCTTTTGTTTCCTTTGCCTTTGGAGACATATCTTGAAAGAAGTTGCTGTGGCCAATGTCGAAGAGGTTACTGACAAGTTCTCCTCTAGGGTTTTGATAGATTCCTGCCTCACATTGAGATCTTTTATCCATTTTGAGTTGATCTTTGTGTATGATATAAGAGAATGGTCAAGTTTCATTCTTCTCCACATAGCTGTCCAATTTCCCCAGCACCATTAATTAAAGAGAATGTCTTTTTTCCACTGGATGTATTTTCCTGCTTTGTCGATGATTATTTAATCATAGAGTTGCAGGTCCATATCTGGGCTCTCTACTCTGTTCCACTGGTCTATGTGTCTGCTTTTGTGCCACTACTATGCTGTCTTGGTAATCACAGCTTTGTAGTAAAGCTTACAATCAGGCAATGTGAGGCCCCCAGTTTTGTTTTTCTTTTTAAACATTTCCTTAGCAATTCAGGGTCTCTCCTGGTTCCGTACAAATTTTAGGATTGTTTGCCCCAGCACTTTGAAAACTGCCAGTAGAATTTTGATTGAGATGGCATTGAATCGCTTCTCGGCCTTTTGGCTAAGATCAAGTCTGATAGGGATGGTATTGAAAGTATAGATGCCTCTAGGCAGTATAGACATTTTAACAATGTTTATTCTTCCTATCCATGAGCATGAAATGGTCTTCCATCTTTTTGTGTCTTCTTCAGTTTCTTTCATGAGTGTTCTGTGGTTCCTTGAGTACAGATCCTTTACCTTTTTGGTTAGGTTTATTCCCAGGTATCTTATGTCCTTGGTGCTATAGTAAATGGAATTGATTCTTTAATTTCCCTTTCTATTTTTTCATTGTTAGTGTATAAGAAAGCAACTGATTTCTGTGCATTGATTTTGTATCCTGCCACATTACTGAATTGCTGTATGAATTCTAGTAGTTTGGGGGTGGAATCCTTTGGGTTTTCCATATAAACTATCATGTCACTTGCTAAGAGAGAGAGTTTGACTTTTTCATTGCCATTTTGAATACCTTTTATTTCTCTTTGTTGTCTGATTGCTGTTGCTAGAACTTCTAGTACTATGTTGAACAAGAGTGGCAAGAGTGGACATCCTTGTCGTGTTCCTGATCTCAAAGGGAAGGCTGTCAGCTTTCCCCCACTGAAGATGATATTTGCTGTGGGTTTTTCATAGATAAATTTTATTAAGTTGAGGAATGTTCCCTCTATCACTATACCTTGAATCGTTTTAATCAGGAACGGATGTTGTATCTTGTCAAATGCTTTTTTTCTTCATCAATTGAGAGGACTATGTGGTTCTTCTCTCTTCTCTTATTGATTTATTCTATCACATTGATTGATTTGTGAATGTTGAACCACCCTTGCATCCTAGGGATAAATCCCACCTGGTCATGGTAGAAAATCTTTTTAATGTACTGTTGGATCCTATTAGCTAGGACCTTGTTGAGAATCTTGGCATCCATATTTATCAGGGATATTGGTCTGAAATTCCCCTTTTTGGTGGGTTCTTTGCCTGGTTTGGGGATCAGGGTAATGCTGGCTTCATAAAAAGAGTCTGGAAGTTTTCTTTCTGTTTCTATATTTTGAAACAGCTTCAGGTGAATAGGTATTATTTCTTCTTTCAATGTTTGGTAGAATTCTTCAGGGAATCCTTCAGGTCTTGAGCTCTTTTTTTTGGGAGGTTTTTGGGAGGTTTTTTGGGAGGTTCTGCTTCAATATTGTTACTAGATATCAGTCTATTCATGTTGTCAGTTTCTTCCTGATTCAGTTTTGGAAGTTTACAGGTTTCCAGGAATGAATCCATTTTGTCTATGTTGCTTAACTCTTGATAATAGTTTCTGATGATTGTTTCTATTTCCTTGTTGTTAGTCATGATCTCTCCCTTTTCATTGATAATTTTATTAATTTGTGTACTCTCTCTTTACTTTTGGATTAGTTTGGCCAATGGTCTATCAATCTTATTGGTTTTTTCAAAATAACAGCTTCTACCTTCCTTGATGTGTTCTACTGTATCCCTAGTTTCTATCTCATTGATCTCTGCTCTAATCTTGATTATTTCCCTTCTTGTGTGTGGGGTTGGCTTGATGTAAAAGAGTATGTGACCACCATGCTGGCACTACAAGAAATATTAAGGGAGGGTTCTATAAAAGAAGAAAGAACCCAAGATTGTCATAGAACAGAAATTTACAGAGACAATCTATAGAAACAAGGATTTCACAGGCAACAAGATGGCAATAAAAATGTGTCTTTCAATAATCACTCTTGACCTGAATGGCCTAAACACTCCTATAAAATGGCACAGGGTTGCAGATCGGATAAAATTACAGGCCAGTCCATATGTTGTCTACAAAAGACCCATTTGAAACCTAAGGATACATCCAGACTGAAAATAAAGGGATGGAGAACATCCTTCATGCCAATGGGTCTCAAAAGAAAGCCAGGTAGTGATTCTCATATCATATAAATTAGATTTTAAACTAAGGACTGTAGTCAGAGATAAAGAAGGAGACAAACCATGAGAGATTCTTGACTCTGGGAAACAAACTGAAGGTTGCCAAAGGGAAAGTGGGTGGGGGAAAGGGTTCAATGAACCATTGAACACTGCATCAAAAACTAATTGTGTTAGTTCTCCAGACTGTAGTCAGAGATAAAGAAGGACACTACATCATTCTTAAAGGGTCTATCCACCAAGAAGATCTAACAATTATAAATATTTATGCCCCCAATATGGGAGCAGCCAACTACATAAGAGAACAGTTAATCAAGGTAAAGAGTCATATTGATATGCATACATTAATAGTAGGGGATCTTAACATGCCACTCTCAGTAATAGATCACCCAACCAGAAAATCAATAAAGAAACAAAAGCATTGAATGGCACATTGGACCAGATGGACTCAGATATATACAGGACATTCCACCTTAAAACACCAGAATACCCATTCTTCTTGAGAGCACATGGAACTTTCTCCAGAATAGACCACATACTGGGTCACAAATCAGGGCTCAACAAATACCAAAAGGCTGAGATTATTCCCTGCATATTCTCACACCACAATCCTTTGAAACTGGAACTCAACCGCGAGAAAAAAGTTTGGAAGGAATTAAAACATTTGGAAGCTAAAGACCATCCTGCTTAAGAATGTTTGGATTAACCAGAAAGTCAAAGAAGAACTTAAACATTTCATGGAAAACAATGAGAATGAAGACACTTTTGTCCAAAACCTATGGGATACAGCAAAGGCAGTCCTAAGGGGGAAATACATAGCCATCCAAGCCTCCCTCAAAAAAAATTGAAAAATCCAGAATACACCAGCTCTTTTTATGCCTTAAAGAACTGGAGAATCAACACCATTAGTTTTTGATGTAGTGTTCAATGGTTCATTAGTTGTGTATAATACCCAGTGTTCATCACATCATGTGCCTTCATTAATGCCCATCACTGGCTACCCCTTCCCCCCACCCACCTTCCCTTTGGCAACCTTCAGTTTGTTTCCCAGAGTCAAGAATCTCTCATGGTTTGTCTCCCACTCTGATTACTTCTCATTCAGTTTTTCTTCCCTTCTCTTGTGATCTTCTGCTCTATTCCTTATGTTCCACATATAAGTAGAACCATATAAAATTTTTTTTAAATAAAAGAAGATAAAGATGTCACAAAGGAAGGAGATTAACATTTATGGACGACTTTTTGCACGTCAGGCCTTGAATCCTGACATCATCTCCCACATTTTCACTGTGGAGCAAAGCAAAATTCAAAGAAAAGTAAAATCAGTTTGTCAAAGCTTCCTCAGTCAGATCTCCTACTTGTTTTGACCAGCTCCAAGCTCATTTGCTTTCCATCATATCACAGTCCATGAAAGAACCTAAATAGAAGACCAAGAGCCCAGTTAAATTCCTTTGAAAATGATACCATTTCCCCATGAAGAACACTGTCTCAAAATATTTGCTTTTAATATTTTTAGTCTTCATTCCCCATGGCAGACACTGAGTCTTGAAACTTTTAAAGCTCCTTTTAAACTTGACCTCTTTCTGAAATTTAAAAAAGTTGGTTTTGCTGTCAACATACTCCTGGGAAATGCCAACATGACTACCAACATTTCTAAGGGTTCCCCCCTTGGAGTTTTACCTATTTTAGCTGAACTTCAATCAGTCAGAGCTCTGTGTACAAAGCTTTGCTTGCCCAAATTCCTATGTGAAGTGAGAGAGAAACCTAGGACAATAACAGTGCCTTTTGTTTGTCCTTAATTAAACGAAGTTGCAAATACTTGATAGAGATTTTCCCAACCTAGAAATAATACCAAAATTTGAAAACTCACAACAGTACTGAAATGAGAATTTGATGGGTAGTCAATTGCCAGACTCTAATAAAAGTTTTGACTCTGATAAGGCAGATGGGTGTAGCCAAACAAATGCCCATAGGTGGCCAGTATTTTATTCCAAGTATCAGCCCTGGTTGCTGGTATTTGTTGTTGTTTGAAAGAAAGTAAAACTTTCTGGGACACTTGGGTGGCTCAGTCAGTTAAGCATCTGCCTTCCACTTGGGTCATGATCCTGGGGTTCTGGGATGGAATCCTGCATCAGACTCCTTGCTCAGTGGGAAGCCTGCTGTTCCCTCTCCCTCTGCCTCTCCCCTGGTTTGTGCTAGCTCTCTCTCTATGACAAACAAACAAACAAACAAAAAATAAAGTCTTTAAAATAATTAAAATTTAAAAGAAAAGAAAAGAAAAGAAAAGAATAAAAGAAAGTAAAACTTTCTTCTTCTCTCCCACTGTGTGTCTTCTGGAGTAGACATAAGGGTATGTCTGCCAGCTGGGTGCTGTATCTTAGGGTGATTAACCTATTATTACTGTGCCTTTATTCCATGGAAGTCTTATATGCCCACACGGAGCCTAGAACTCCTAGAAGATGTCAGGGCAAGGGTGGTAGAGAGTGACTCCAAGACTGGTGACTTTCTAAAAAGTTTATGGTTTATGATATAAGAACTTGGGAATAAGAGAAACAAAATTATCCCTCAACAGCCAGATTGTAAATTCATCAGATAATGAAATGGAGAAAACTTACTCTAAAGAGTTAGCACAGATCTCTCTTTGGCAGGTCCTCACTCTAATCATATCAAGTGTATTGGCACCTAAAGGAGGACTGACCATCAGAAAAGGGTCTGCACCAGCCATGTAGAAACAAGAGAATCCAGATAAAGAAGGATGATGAGAAGTTACCTCTGTTACCTCTGTTCAGTGGAGAGAGGTTCACACTCAGTAGACCTAGAGCATTAGGGTTGGGTGGTAAAGACATCTCTACTATGATGATGGATATAGACCTGGTGAATCCTTGTTAACAACTCTGGGTATTCTTAGATGACCACTCTCATACTATCCCAACCATAAGAGGAAAACATCCAGCTATGATGTCCTAATGGCATTGAATAGTTCTTTTATTTAACTTCCTTTGTTCTGCTTTTACCCTTACCATTTGACCAGAGAATTACTTGGCTCCCTGGAAAAGACTGCCCATGGGGAGTTTATGGGCTCTCTTGGGATACAGAGTTTTCTCTCCAGGGTAGTGATTTCTCATTGCAAATCAGAGTTGGGGTTCTGATTGTGGTTCACCTTTGAGATAACTCTGCTCCACGGAAACAGCATGCTACTGATTTGGACTTTACTGTACTTCTTGAGACAGTTCTTGTAAACTATTAATCCAACCTGTTTATTTTCAGCTTCATTCTCACTTATGAGCATTATTAATGTGAAACCTGCTTCAGAGATGAATCCATCCTCAGGGTGCTGATAAAATAAGCACAAATAAAGAAGCTGAGGGCCAGTGAAGGGGAACAGTGCCACCAAGTGAGGCCTTTTCAGGGAAGACTTTGTGTCCCCTTGACACAACCTGCCATCACCACAGGCCTAGGAGCATGTCCACAGCCAGAGGTACATCTCCATAGATGGGGATACAGAGAGAAAGAGCATAACAAGGAGCATGGCTCAGATTATTATTCCCATCACCTTTCATCAGTCCAGATCATCAGAGAACGAGGCACTGTGATGGAAAAAGCTCCTGACTCATGGAGCAGTGATGCTGGGAAGACTGAGTGGTGAAGAATCCTTGAGATTACAACACAAGTGCGTACCTGCACACTGATAAAAATATTACAGAAGAAGAATACAGAGCATTTGCTCAGATGAGTTTGTGTTAGAAGGAAGATCAAAAACAACATCCCATAATTGGTAAAAGGGCACATGTGCTTCAATGGAGACACAGAGGGTGACAGGATCCAGTGCTCTGGAGAACATCCCTGGTAGAATTATTTCTGGGGAAACTAACAACCTGGAAACCAAATAGCTATAAGACCTTGGAATCTTATAGAAATGTAAACTATTAGCTACCAGCCACTGGGGAGAGAGATTAAACTCCTCTGTCCCCAGAAAGGCAGAAGGCTGAACTGAGTAGAGTTGCCAGTCCCCATTGTTGAGGTCTTTTTTTTTTTTTTTTTTTTAATTTATTTGTCAGAGAGAGAGGGAGAGAGAGCGAGCACAGGTGGACAGAATGGCAGGCAGAGGCAGAGGGAGAAGCAGGCTCCCCGCCAAGCAAGGAGCCCGATGTGGGACTCGATCCCAGGACGCTGGGATCATGACCTGAGCCGAAGGCAGCTGCTTAACCAACTGAGCCACCCAGGCGTCCCTGTTGAGGTCTTTTTTAATTAATAAATTAATTTATTTGTTTGAGGAAGAGAGAGAGAGAGGGAGCAGTGGGGAGGGACAGAGGGGGAAAGAGAGAGAGAGAGAAGCAGACTCTCTGCTGAGTAGGAAGCCCAATGCGGGGCTCAATCCCAAGCCCTGGAGATCATGACCTGAGCCAAAGGCAAATGGTCAAACACTGAGACACCCACGTGCCCCTCCCATTGCTGAATTTGAGGAGTCCTTAGTAGGTAGACCCCTTGCCACGAAGCCTAGTTCTTGTCTTTGTCCATGCGGCTCTTTTGGTCAGGAAAGTTCTCATTCTTTCCCCAGTCCTGGATGCCCAGGACCTTGTCAGAATCTCTTCTGTGAAACTTAAGACTTCATATTTGACACTATGATATTTAGGTCCATGTCTTATCTATGTTTCCAGACTATGCTTCTAGGAGCAGGGGCCTTGCTGTGTCAGCTCCATGCCCAGGATCTGGCACAGTGCCTCAAATGCAAAGGTGCTGGGTAAGTGGCGGCTGGCAGTCATCTGAATGAAGTCTTCCTATTAATACATGAGGAACACATGTCAGCTCATGACTAGCTTAGGAAGTAGTGGGACCCCTCCAGAGCTCAGGCTGCCCACGGGGCCATTTGGGATGCACTCAGTTCTTTCCTTCCTCTATCCCCTCCCTTCAACAGCCCATTTCCTGGCATCAAGCTGACGAAAGGAATTCTTCCTGAGATTACTCCCGATTTTGAATTTTCTGTCCTGACCAAGTAGATTTCATCAACTGCATTCTGCGTTTCCAGCAGTTTTGGTTCCCAGAAAACAAACTAAGGACAGAGCTGAAATTGCTTCATCTCTGTGACATGGCTGGCAGCAATCTGGGATAGGCAGCCTTGATTATTGCTGATCATTGTTTACCCAGTGAAGTGAGAAGAGCCTCAAGTCCTTGGGTTCCAGATTTCCCTTCACTTGCCTTTTTGCCAGGCTCCCCAGGCTGTGAGGATGAGGCATCAGACCTCCAGCCAGCAGAGGTTCGGAGGTTTTTCATTTGGCTCCCCTGCCTGGGCTTCAGTATCCTGTTGCCAGAGTTACTGAGGAGCGAGTGTTCCACTGAGCATGAGCCAAATCCAGCTAAACTGGGCCAGGCTTTGGAGTCCACATGCTTCTGCCTGAGTCCTGCCTCTGCTCCTAATGGCCTTGGTAACCCTGAGAAAATTACTCAGCCTCTCTAACTCTGTGAAAAAAATAGACTCAGTTTCTAAAAAGGGGTTCCCATAGGTGTCTACCTCATGGGGGAGAGTGAGGCTTAGCTGACAAAAGCGATATGCTAATGTGTTCAAAGCTGTTGGGTGCCACACATGTTAAGAAAGTTCAAAGAGAAACAGCCCTCAAGTCATTTCATGGGTCTTTGGACCAGGAAGTGGAAGATGGGGTGGTGAGGAAGAAATACATCTAAACAGATGGGGCTCCTTGTAACATGCCTGAGTCACACACTCATCCATCTATGTACAGTCATTGTTCATTCAGTCTGCAATTATTGAGTGCTCACTACATGCCAGATGCTGTTCTAGGTGCTGGGTGCAAATCTGAAGGCAGGGAGATGCCAAGGAACGTGATTTCTGTAATTCAGGTTAGAGATGATGATGCCCTGAGTGAATGAATGCAGCAGGAATGAAGTGAAGTACATAGATTGAACTGATAGTTGGGAAGTTGACCTAACAGGATAAGATTTGGGGAATGAAGGAGAGAAATGTTGGTTAGAGAAGAGATAGAGTCAAAGATGCCTCCTATTTTCTGGCTTGAGCAAAGAGGTAGATGATGGTGCCAAACACAGAGTAGAGGAGCCATGGGAGAGGAGATCTTTGGGTAAGCGACATGGGGAGTTGAGGCTGGGTCACAGTGAGCTTCAAGTCCCTGTGAGACAGCAAATGAAAAATATTTGTTAAAGACTAGGTCTAGAAATTGGGGGGTGGGGTTGGAAGCTGGAGTCAGCAAATGGACTTTGGAAATAACAACATACAGATGGGGATGAATGGGATTACCCACTGAGTATTTATTACACATTGAGATACAGAGATGTAGGATCTCTGCCTTCAAGAATTTTACAGTCTAATGGAGGAGATAGACATTAGAGATGATCCCAATATGATAATAGCATAGTGCACAAAGGGAGTACAAAGGATTGTGGAAACCCAGAGAAGGAGGATATCAATTCTGCCTGGAAAGGTTGCAGAAAGCTTCCAATAGAGCTGACATTTGCTCTGGGCCTGAAGGGTGTGCCAAGCGACGAAGAGGCTAGGGGATGTAGGAGTGATGCAAAGAGCCAGAGTAGAGGAAATGAGAAAACAAGATCAAGGGAACTGTGGCATTTGTAGAGGTGCCAAACACTGTGTGGTGGGAGTTTCAAGGTGGGGATGGGAGACAGGAGGCTGAGAAGGCATATTGAAGTCCAGGTATGCAGGCAAAGGGGCATGGTGGTCATTCTGTGGCCTCAGGAGATTTTCTTCTTTTGTTTGTTTCTTTCTGTTGGTTTGTTTGTTTTGTAGGGAGTGAATACAACCAAATCTGCATTTTCAAGGGATTACCCTGGCAGCACTGTGGAGGCTGGATTAGCAAAAATTAGAGCTTTTGTGTCAGAGCATCAGGGCATTTTTCTGTTGCTTTCTTCCCTTGCTGTAGAGATCCAGGGCTGAAAGAGAACTAGGGCTTGTGATTTATCTAATTATTAAGCCTTGCTGAGTCTTTTTGCAAGACAGCTTACCTTTTTCAGACCTCAGAGGTAAAATGAGTTTCACAATAGCCTTACTTTCTTCAGTGTATTCTGGATGGTGCAATAAGAAATATGTGACACAGTTTGAAAAGTATTCCATGGGCTTTCTGCAGTGCTATTTTTCAGGTATGGTAGGGCAGGGTCTTTGGTAGATCAAGTCAAGAGGCAGAAAACGTATTAGCATAAGAACTCATCAAAGTTTGGCTATGGAAAGCCATCAAAATTAGCAAGAGAAGAGTTTGTTTCTCTTGTAGAGGCAACTATCTGAAGACTCTGAAATGTCTAAGTCAATTCTCTTCTGAGATACTGTGGATCTGCCAGCACCCTTTTAAGAAAGAGTAAAAACCCATGATTAAGATGGTCTTCAGAACCTTGCATGAGTATCATCCAACAGAATGAGAAGTGAATGGGTGGGAGTAGGATTGCTGAAGTTGGAAAGACCCAAGAATTTGGTGCAGAAATGGATTCCTGAGAACCCATTCTAGATGGGCTTTAGATGGGGCGCCTGGGTGGCTCAGTGGGTTAAGCCGCTGCCTTCGGCTCAGGTCATGATCCCAGGTCCTGGGTTTGAGCCCCACGTCGGGCTTTCTGCTCAGCAGGGAGCCTGCTTCCTCCTCTCTCTCTGCCTGCCTCTCTGCCTACTTGTGATTTCTCTCTGTCAAATGAATAAATAAAATCTTTAAAAAAAAAAAATAGATGGGCTTTAGGGGGACTGACCATGAGTCAACAAGAATATAGTTTTCCCCCATCTTCTGAACCAGAGCTGTCCAATAGAAGTATGATGCAAACCCTATATGCAATTTTAACCTTTCTAGTGCCCGCATTTTTAAAAGTAATAAGAAATGGGTAAAGTCAATGTTAATAACATTTGATTTAACACAATATAGCAAAACATTATCATTTAACAGGTAATCCATATTTTTATTTATTTTTTATTTTTAAAATATTTTAAAATTAATATGATATTTTACAATGTTTTGTACATTGTCTTTGATGAAGTTCTAGAACATAGGTGAGGTTTGGTGGTGTGAGGTCCAGAGCCGATGACCAAGAAAGAATTCTTGAGACATCTTTGGTGCAAAACGGTGGTTTATTAAGCACGGGGACAGGACCTGTGGGCAGGAAGCGCTGCTGCCCCGGGGTTGTGAGGAGTGGTCCATTATATACTTATAAGTTGGGGAGGGGATTAGGGATGGCATAAGTCTCTAAGGAATTTTGGAAGCAAGGTTTCTAGGACCTTGAGGGGCTAGCTATTGTCTGGGGGAAAAGATTATTCATTACCAGTAATAAAACCTTCTCCTGAGACCCTATAGATGTATATCAGTGGACCATATGTTTGAGAATGATTGTCGACACTATCTTGGAGGTTTAGAGATAAAGTTTCCAAAGGAATTGTTAAAGTAGACTTACAGGATCCTGGCTGGGGGTAAGGGGTTGGTCAGGCTAGGATTGTCCTTTGCCCTTAGCAAAGCCTTAAGGGGGGGGGTAGTTGAGTCCCTAGAGGATAGTCAATCTGCCTGTTTCAAGGGCTTGTCAGTAGGTAAGGAAATTTAATAATTTTTTTTTCTGCCTCTGTTTCCCACATCAGTCTTCCAAATCCATTGTGTATTTTGCACTTAACTGTTACCTTAATTTGGACTAGCCACATTTCAAATGCTCTATAGCTACCTGTGACTCATTCCTATCATATTGGACAGTATAGTTTTAGACTGTATGTGGTTTTAATCATCTTATGATAAGGTAACTAGTTCTATTCTTGGTGATAAATTGGTCCCCACTTCTTAGTATTGCAGACATAACTGAAGGTTACATGTATTTTCTTCCATGCAGTACTGTTTTTGAGAATTTTTCATTAACATGACTCAAAAATGCTGCATTTCATTTCCTAATTAAAACATACTTCATATAGAGTTTTGGAATATAAGTTGGAAATTGCCCACCACTCTTCCATCACAAAGAGACCATTCCATGTATGTTTTGAGAAATGGGAGTACAGCTGACAGGACTATTAGAAGCTATTCAATAACCCGCTATGAAATCTTGGTTAATTTAGTGACTGTCTAATACCTAATTTCACTATAATCTTTCCCCATTTAGTTCCTAGGATGAAAATCTTACCCAGTTTTCCACCTGTTAACTGATCCTTCTTTTCCCTTGGCCTGAGGAAGAAAATATAAATATTTCACCTCAGAGATGAGTGTGTGACAGATGTGGGTTTCCATTTTAATCTTGCATTTATTGGGAGATACTCTTTGCTCATTGATCAAGCTCTCTTTGACCCAATGCTTTGGCCACTAAAGGCTTGCAGTAGAATGGATAGCCACAGCAGGAGTGAAGAAGTGGGTTCCTAAAGGAAAAAGAGAAAGTAAAAGGGAAAACTAGCTGTGACATTTCCAATGCCACTTCTTATGGACAGAGACAGGATTGAATCTAGGAGAACACTTTAGGAGGGAGAGATCTTGGAGCTCATGGTAAAGAGGACCAGCCACTTGCTTAAAAGGCAATTTTGTGGGAATTAGAAGGAAAAAATGCCCCCTGTGAGCAGATGCAACTTCATAAATAGTGCAGCCCAGTGAGAATCATGGGCTAGATTTTAGCCCTCATTCATTGTTCATCAAGCCAGCTATCATTGTGCAGTGTATAACCTAAACAACTGGGCACTACATCCCCGACAGTACACCATTCACACACACACTCCCTGGGCTTGTGAGAGGAGGTCAGGATCGGCTGTTGAGGGCTTGTGGAGTGGGACTGAACCCCTGGATGCCGGAACCTGCTGACCCAGTTAGCACTGAGTAGGGCCCTGCTGGGGCCATAGAGGTCAATAATGGACTCTTATATATGCTTCCCGTCTGCTCCTGTTTCATTTCTCTGCCTTACTGGAGACTGGAAGTCCTGGGGAGCCAGGGTAATGGAAGGTAAAGAGCTCTGGCCCTGACAGTCAAAGAGGATCAACTAAAGGCAAGTTACCCTTCTTACACTGGGTCTTCCCTTCCAAATCTGAGAACTCATCATTCTCCAGATCTAATTCCTTAACTGCGAAAGGGCCTGTCACCCAAGATGTCAGAAAAATAGGTGGTTGAGGGCACTTTACAAACTGAAGGGTAAGAAAAGCAGCCTGTACATGCTGCCTTGGTCCATCCTTAGGGAAATGATAAAACAACTGCACACATCTCCAGGTCTAGGCCAGCAAAACTTTTCTCCTGACCTGGGGGCAACACTTGCTTAAAATGCCACCTCTAGGGGCACCTAGATGGCTCAGTTGCTAAGCATCTGCCTTTGACTCTGGTCATGATCCTGGGGTCTTGGGATGGAGCCCTGCATGGTCTTGGGATGAGCCCTCCTGGCATAGTGGGAGGCCTGCTTCTCTCTCTCCCACTCCCCTTGCTTGTATTCTCTGTCCCACTCTCTCTCTCTCTGTCAAATAAATAAATAAATAAATAAATAAAACTTTACCCCCCACCACCACCAAAAAAAAAAAGAAAGAAAGAAAAGAAAAGAATGCCACCTCTCCCTGCTCCCTGGAAGATTTTCCTGATGGATTGGTCATTCATCCAGGGTGGGATGACTTCCCTGACCCTCAGCTGTTCTGCACAGCAGTATTCTGTTACCTTCCTGATTACTCTCTCATTACAGACTAGTGCCCAAGCCCTAGCTAGGAGATGCTCAATAAACACCATCAAATGAATGAAGACAACATCAGATAGATGATTGGAAGAAATAGAATTAAAAATCCCTTTTCTATCAGTCAACTTAGGCTAGGCTTTGCTGCAGTAACAATCTCAACTCATGAAGGTTTATTTCTAGTGCATTAACAATGAGGGTCTGATGTCTCTTCTGGGAGCCACCTTCCAAGTGGTGACCCAAAGACCCAGGCTTCTGGTAGCAACCGTGTGGAACATATGACTTCCCTGTTGCTATAGCAGCTGAAGAAAGCACAGGAGAGTCACACTCAGCAATCCTCCTGCTCATAGCCAGAACGAGTTACATAACCCCATCTGTTTAACTCCTGTGACACATTGTAATTAGCCGTACTGTAACTAGCGATGGCTAGTTGTATGACCTCAATTAACCAAAAGAGGACAAGGGAATATGGGGAAGCCACAAATATGAATGAGTAATAAACATTTAAGCCACAACTTTCAATCAGTGATAACTGATTTTCTTATAATAAAATGCTCTTGGATGGTTAACAGAAGAACTTGAAATACTAAAAATAAACTAGGATCTGTGCTCGATGGTAGCGTTCGCATCTCTTCAAATCCTCTGGATAATGCCAAAGGTTTTACAAATGGTGGTATCAATTCATGCTCTCTTCAGTAGGAAGTGAAAGTTCGTGCTGCACGTTGACTCCAACGCTTGATATTGTCAGAGTTTTATCATCTGTGCGGTATCTGTTGGCTGGGTAATGGATAGCCATATGTTTAATGGTACTTAATCAGAGTTTAATGTATCACTTAGTCAGTTTAAGTTTAAGAGATCTTTCACATGCTTATTGGCCATTTGCACTGCCTCTCTGAAGTGTCTTTTTTAGGACTTTTGCCCATTTTTTTTTAAACCAGATTTTATATTTGCAGAAGAACTTTATACATCTTTGATACTAGCCCCTTCTTTTATCTCTGTATCTCAAACATTCACTCTCTTTAGAGTAACAATGAAAGTCTCTTTTTTTAAAGATTTTTAAAATTAATCATTTGAGAGAGAGTGAGAGTATGAGCAGAGAGGAGGGTCAGAGGGAGAGAGAGAAGCAGACTCCCTACTGAAAGGGGAGGCTTACGTGGGGCTTGATCTCAGAACTCCGGGATCATGAATTGAGCTAAAGGCAAACATTTAACTGACTGAGCCACCCAGGTGCACCTGAAAGTCTTTAATGTATTCAGAGTTATTAATCATTACATTGTTGGGTAGCGTGTTTTTTATCTCATGATAAACAATCTTTCCAGGGCCACCTAGCTAATTCAGCTGGTAGAGCATTTTGATCTCAATGTTGTGAATTCAAGCCTCACATTGGGCATGGAGCCTACTTAAAAAAAGTAAAATTAGGGGAGGAGTCAAGATGGCGGAGAAGTAGCAGGCTGAGACTACTTCGGGTAGCGGGAGATCAGCTAAATAGCTTATCTAAAGATTGCAAACACCTACAAATCCAACGGGAGATTGAAGAGAAGAAGAACAGCAATTCCAGAAACAGAAAATCAACCACTTTCTGCAAGGTAGGACTGGCGGAGAAGCGAATCCAAAGCGACGGGAAGATAGACTGTGGGGGGAGGGGCCGGCTCCCGGCGAGCAGCGGAGCAACGGAGCAAAATCAGGACTTTTAAAAGTCTGTTCCGCTGAGGGACATCGCTCCAGAGGCTTAACTGGAAGCCCAGGCGGGGTCAGCGCGGCCTCAGGTCCCGCAGGGTCGCAGAAGGATCGGGGGTGTCTGAGTGTCGCAGAGCTTACCGGTATTAGAACGAGGAAGCCGGCTGCAGAGACAGAGCCGAGGAGTGACTCTCACCTCGGGGTTGCCTTGAACCGGTCGCAGGCTCGGTCAGCTCGGAGCGCGGCCGGAGGCCAGGGTGGCGGGAGACATTGGGCGCTGTTCTCTGAGGGCGCACAGAGGAGTGGGGCTCCGGGCTCTCGGCTCCTCCGGGCCGGAGACCGGGAGGCCGCCATCTTCATTCCCGTCCTCCGGAACTCTACGGAAAGCGCTCAGGGAACAAAAGCTCCCGAAAGCAAACCCGAGCGGATTACTTAGCGCGGCCCCGGGTAAGGGCAGTGCAACTCCGCCTGGGGCAAAGACTCTTGAGAATCACTACAACGGCCCCTCCCCCAGAAGATCTACGGGAAA